>NC_092520.1:29579700-29883400 GCF_037038585.1 Patagioenas fasciata
ATGTCCAGGAAAGAAACAACTCATATTCTGAGAAAAGGGTACGTACTTCAGGAAGGCAGGGGGGGCAAAGGAAGGCAAAAAGCAAAAATGAGAAAGAAGAGGGCCAAGAGGACTTTGCGAACTGCCTCACTTCAACAGGAGGAGCAGAGGGAAGAGAAAAATGCCTCTCCAGACCCGTCTCCCTCCCACATTTAATAGCATTAGGATCTAACGTGTAATTTGGACTAAAGACTAATTCTTTCCTGCGGTTTGATGGATGTTAGCGTCCTTTTTTCTCCTTTCTTCTTTAACAATGTATTACATAACATTCTGATACAGTAATTACCATCTCATGTCATAGCAATTTTATTAAGAGCTTATACTTACAAATACCCATTTGGAAAGGATTTCAGGACTTTTTTTATAATTTTCTCTGAACTAGGCTTGCTGAAGCACTGGCAACATGGTCTGATGCTGCCTAATGCAGCTTCCAGTAACAAAGCGTCTCTACACAAACATCTGTCGCGAGCCCTAAGAGTCAGGCATGGATTCTTCTTGCGTTTAGTCTCAAAGACTTGTAAACAAGTTACTTTTAGCACACAATTTTGTGATAAAACACTGGTAACACAGCCCTATTGGGTTCCTGTACCTGTTAGGGTTCCAATTCCAGAAGCAATGCCAAGAGAGAGAAATTCCTTTATACCAGGTAATGGAAAAATTGTTAACTATTCTGCAGTTAGTGTTTGCTCGTTAATATGGTATCACCTTGCCAGGCAAGACTTGGTACCATGAGGTATTTTTCCGTATAAAATTGCTAATGCCATCAGGATTGTCCAAATGGGATCATCATCATTAAAAAGATTACATGGTAAGGAAAGTGATTACAACAACGTCTGAGTGGAAGGATTACTAATCACAAGTAGAATCCTGGTACAAATCTCATTCTCCGTATACAAGAAAGGACACAAAACCTTTTAAACGTTATTTATATACATTTATGGCTTTATACAACAAACTGTCAGGGATTGTTCTTGTGTGTCTGTAGAGGTACATCAGGCACTTTTTCTGAAAATATCCACGTATGAATTTTAATTCTGCAATGTGACTAAGTCGGAGCGGTGAAGTCTTGAAGAGCTGTCATACCACTCGCAAGTAGAACTAGCAGTATGTACATGTCAATCTCTCACAATATTGCTGGTTTGTGGAACACCCTCAAAAAAGGAGGCCAGTTTTAATGCCAAGTAATTTGCTTTTTGCTTGCATAAACCATGCTGCATTTTACATTATGATTACCAAAATAATAATAATAATAATGAGAATACCTTATTTAAAATCAGTCATAAATTAAGGATCCTAGCAATTTCATAATGAAAATAGGAATCTCAAATCAGTAAAAAAATAAAAAAGTACTAACATACATCCAGTGGTTTAACAAGTGCAAATTTTATACTGTTTTATAATTGGTCCAATTTGAACTTCTCTTCTTAGGGATGCTCTGTTGACTTAAGCCAATAATAAGCAATATGACTTTTGCTTATAAGTGTAGGTAAATTGTCAGCTTATCAAAGCAGAGCTTTCCAATTAATGCATCTACTACCTAAACGTATATCATATAGCTATATTATGGAAACAATACATCTTTATATTTAAAATATCTGAACAGCTCTATAATACAATAAACTTTTAATAACAGTACAAACCAGAGAAAAGTCAAAAACAAGGCTGCATAGGTAAGATCATCTGCACAATTCACAAACCAATCATTTACAACAATTCTGACAAACTAAGTTACTCCAGAAACTCGGCACTTTTACTGAAAAAGGATTTATTATTAGAGGTCACATAATGTTTGTTTTCAAGGCAGACAACATGCCCCTTCACCAGACTTCACAGTATTCTAGAATTACATTTGCAAAATATTAGAATGGCATCATAAAAAAAAAAAGAGACTACATAGCCCAAACCTCTGATTACCTGCAACTGCTTTCTCACAATAATTAAAAGGGGCTGCCTACAGACTGTTGTAATTAAGGAACGGCTACATTTATGTTATTCATAGTTATAAAAGGAAATGAAGAAAATATCTGTGTTCGAGAAGTTATACAGTAGCAGTAAATAATAAAAAGGAGGTATATTGTTAAATGTAGCATGTTCAGCTGCAACCCCTATAGCACTATAGCATTAACTACTGCTTTCTTTGCATGCAGAGGTGAGCAACAACTACTTTGGCCTATGTATATCAGTGCCTGTTTGGGAGTAAATATTTTTGCACATGCAGCAGAAAGAAGGATCTTCAGAAACCCACACAAGCCCTCTGCTTGCTCCACTGCCAGGATTTACCATCACGTTTCAGAGACTACAAATTTGATGACGAAGATTCTACTAGAGAAATTTGTCTGTAAAAGCAGACCGCTTCATTGGGGCTTCAGCACCAAGAATGTTTCATTTTGCTCAAGAGAAGTTCAAAGACCGATTTCACGCTGGGGGGGATCCTGTATCCAGGACAGCTTAACATCAGCTTCTGGAACTGTTGACAACTGTAATAGGATATCTAAAAAAGTAGAACCAGCTGTAATTAGTAGCGATTTAAGCCCAACAGGGAGCTAAATGCTAGCACACCAATAAATACATTGCAGAGCCTTAGGAAAGTCATAATAGGATCATTAAATATATGGTTTGATACTAAACTTCATTTTCTTGGCACATCCCATTTGTTTTTCCACCATATGCCATCACTACAGGGAAGATATGTTTCAATTAGAACATTTTTCCGGTTGTGGGCTACTTAGACAACACAAAAATCAGTGAAAAATATTTATTTCTCCCCTTCTTTACCACAGCCAGTCCTAGCGTAAAAACTGCTCCTCCTGTCAGCGCACAAACAAGCTCCAAAGGATTCCCATAACACAAATGATGTGTAGCAACCAGTGAAAACACAGGTGAGGCCCATTATCCACACATCCATGAAAACTGCATCATGCAATTACAAAAAAAAATGATCAGAAAACATTTAATCCAAGACCCAATCCTGAAAATGCTCAGGTAGCTGTCAGTGGGCCTGCTCCAACAAGAGCAGGTTTTTCCACAGGAACAAGGCCTCTGTCATAAATGCTCTCGCCTACGCTAAAGCTCATGTATTTGTATAACTTCGCCACTTACTTTATCCTTCTTATTTATGAAGAAAGTAACGTTTTGCCCTGTAATAAGGGGTCACAAAAGTTTTAGCCTCCCACTCAAAACTAGCACTTTTGCCTCTTCAAACATACTGCATTACAACAGAAACACTGACAGGCCCTAAAACTAGTGCTAATTGAGACAAATGGCAATTTTGTCATTCATTTTTCTAAAATCATGGATTTTCTCCAAAAGGTCATGCTCTTGAGTGGACAAACATTATGAGACCTCCATGAAATAAATATAAATGTGAAGCATTGTACAAGCATCTAACAATGAATACTTAACACTTTGTGGTAGTCAAGAGTTAAAATGATAGTAGAAGCAGATGACATTTCTAAAAATGCATATATAAAACCGATTAAATATTTCCTAAACATAAAGTTGTCTATATTTATACATCACACAAAAAAAAAGGGACAGAAATACTTTATATTCAAGATACTTATTAAGCTTTTCCTTTATTAGCACTCCCCAGTGCTAGGGAAAATTATAAAACATGTACTTAATCCAGTTAAAATACTGTACAAAATGAAGAGGTTACGAATGCTGCCAGATCTCAGATTTTTTTTTAAGTTTTCTACGTAACAAAAGTAGACTTTAATTATAAGAAAAATACCTTGGAAAATATTCCAAAAATTATCTTAAGTCCAACAACAAAATCATTAGTCTGACAATGAAATCCAGAAATATTCTTGCATAAATTTACATGAATACAGGTAACTTATCAAATGGCATTTAATCTACTGTTTTCTCTGAATAGTCAGTGAGTTTAGTAGGACAATATTTAACAGGCTATTCTGTTCCCATATGAAATGTGTGGCAATTTTGAGTAAAATATTGCAGTTCATACTGCTGCAAGGCAAGTCCACAGTTATTTAAATTCATAAGAACACAGGTAACATCAACGAAGGTTAAACTTACTCAGGGCATGAGATCATCACAGTATTCTTACAAAAGTTTATAAACTTTTCTTGGACCAAAACAGATAGTCTTAAAAAACAATTCTTCTTCTACAGATCATACTGTACAAAACCGAAAGCACGTCATGATGTAAATAAGAGTCTTTGCTGTGATTATATGGTGTAGTGAATTTGGCACTTCAGAGTAATGAAATTTCCAATGGCACAGTTCTTATCTACAGCAGCACATAACCTGCAAACTTTGGGCAAACATCCTGTACAGGAAAATATTCTGTCTGCTGCCAACTCCGACAAAAGGAAGAAAAAAAAAGACCCCCCCCTTCAAATAAGCTAGTGCATGCACACAGCTTTGTCAAGAAAATTAAAAAGGAAGGTGAAGGACATCTTTGTACTGCTTTTCTCAGTTCCTGCTGTCAGACAAGTCTGGAGAATTTAACCGTAGCCTAAGAAGAAAAAAAAAAATAAAACAACAAAAAGAACAAATTAACATTTACACCAAGAGATTAAATCTATTCAAATATGCTCAAACTAGCTTTAAGATAAGTTAAATGTGAAAAAAAAAAAAATGTACTCATTAATTGCTAGTTACCAGCAAGGTTTTGTTTAAAATATCAAAGGGAAAACATTAGTGCTCCACATGAAGTTACAGAAAAGTACATGGCAAGCCCAATGCACCAGTGCAAACTTGATTTACAAACTAATAAGGGATTGGAAAGTGACTGACTGTAATAGAGGCACCTGACATGCCAACACAGAAGACCACCCAGATTTTAAGCATTTTGACATCTCTTTTCCCTTTAGTTGTTTTTCAGAGTTATTACAAAAAGCACAGCTTACCTCCTACTACATCCTAGCCTGACACCCAACTGTGTGTGGTTGTCTTTACGCTGTGCTGAAAACTTTGGTTAGGCAATACACTGTCAAAGTTAAAATCTAATGTTTCTCCATCCATGAGGTCATTGCGGATAATCGACTCCATGTCACAGTCCAACCGTTCAATTAACATGTCATCTAAGTCACTGGGAAGCTTCTCCTGGTGGAGGGAAACAATTCCCACCCTTCCGTAGCCATTGCAACTGTTAACAGGGGCGTACGGGTTCATAGCATTCATCTGCATCGGGTGACCCAGAGGCACTTGTAACGAAGTCTTCACTGTTGACAAGCGATTTAGACCTGAAGTATGTGACACGGTGTTCACTGTGTGTGACAAGGCACGACCATTAACTGCAGGTGTTGGCTGGCTATGTCCTTGGTGAGGCCGGGCATTAGGGTTCATCATTTTGTTGTGGGGCGGTTGACTGCCATAAGTTGGCATCACCGAGTTAGCCACCATCAGCACACTTTGGCCCAGCACCCTGCCGCCAGCCTGGGTAACACCAGTGTCTACTGATGCCAAGATATCATTGTGAGGTGGAGAATCGGAAGTCAGCAACTCCTTCAGAAGTCCTGCGGGACAGTTATATTGGCTCATCGATCCATAGCTTGACTTACTGTCTTGAAGAGTCTGCATAGGAATCTGTGGCAAAGAGTTCATGCTAGCTTGAGCATACGTAAACTTCCTGTAGTCTGGATTTGGTGAACCTATACTTGTGGTCGAGGATGCGAATGAGTAACCTGGTGTTTGCTGCATCAGGGTAGCAGATGAAGACTGGGTCGACACAGTCATCGATGTATTCGGTGACAGGAGATTAAGGTTATCCAAAAGATTTTCCATGTTCTCGGAATTACTCATCTCTGAAAGGCTGGGTAGAGTAGAAGTCATTTTGGTGGCTGATGATGGGTATACCATGGAGTGTACATCCCCATCTCCAAGATCGTCTTGCTCTGGCAAAATAGGAGAAAGTCTTCCACTGATCGTACTAGCATTAGAGCTAGTTCTGGGTCGAAATGTACTCCAGTTATCAAAGTCATCGTTACTGTGAGAGCTGGGGCTTGCAGGCCACTTTGAGAACTGCGATCCGGGGCTGTCACCATTTCCCTCTTGACCAGACTGAAGGGATGCTTTTTTCTTGGCAGCTCTGCCTCTGCTTTTGGCAAACTTGCTGTTGTTATCCATGGATGCCGCTCGCCTCCTAGGAGATTTGCCACTCTTTCCTCCTTCAGGATTGAGCATCCACCAGGAACTCTTCCCTGTTCCCTCATTCTGCACTCTGATGAACTTGCTGTGCAGAGACAGGTTGTGACGGATTGAATTCTGAAAAATAAAATAAGGTGTAAGAAATGGAGAAAATATGCTTGTTTTATGGCATACTAATATTCACCTTTGCAAACATTTTTGTTCGAAAGCATGGGGTCATCATGAAATGGGAAAACAGGTCAGTCTGGAAACATCTTTTATCAGCTCACCATCCAGAACTGGATGAAACAAGTTAGCAGAGAGTTGCCGCATCAGTTCTTCTGTCATATGGCCCAATCATATCTGATATTATAAAAAGTTAAATAAAATACTGAAGGAGCTGTTTTGAAATACACATTCCTCATAAAAGAGACAAAATATACCAGAAGACCAAGATGACAACTGATGATCTCATTATCAGCTTCACAGGAATGCTAGATCCTATTGTATGGTACTTATAATGGCATCTCATCATGCACATTCCTAAACCCTGCAAACATGCCAGCCTGTGAGTGTTGCCACACAGCATTAGTGAGGTTTATGTTACTTGTGTTGTGTGAGAAAACACATACAGAAAGCCACTTCAGGATTAAGCTCTAATTTTTACAAATAAACATCACAAATTGCCTAAGAAATCACAAGGGAGAAAGGCAAACAGCATAGACAAAATTGCATTTAAACCCTCAATCATAAAACCATCTTTCTCTTTCAAAACCAATATTTTAATATACAAAATGGACTCTTCTAATACCTGAGAGCACAAGCTATCTTGAGCCAAGATTGACCAGAGGTACTGAAGTTTTTCATTATCTCCTCAGCCACAAGTAATGTTTCATGTTTTATTCTTAAATATAACCAAACAAACAAAAAATCACAAACAAACGAAAAAGAGAGAAAAAAAAAAAATGTCCAAAAATCCTAAGCCTAAGCCCCCAGGTTGACCTGTTAACAAGAGTCTACCCTTCACATTACCAAGCTGTAGATAAACATATTTTTCCTTGTGTAATTTTCTGCTGAGTGCATGTAAAGAACATTATATCAACAGAAAAGCTGTCCTATATTTTTACATTATTGCTAAAATGCCACAAGTTGAAAGAGTGCTGAAATAGCCAGCCATAGACATTGGTAAGAGGGTGGGACAGTAGCACAAACTACATTAGGACCCATAGTCTGCGCTAGGACCGCAATTCACACACAACATGTAGAAGGGAACCACGAAACAACATACGAAATGGGTAAACCAGAAATTAGACCTCAATGGTAGGTAAATCACTGATGCAGCAGCTGCCTTCCATTCATAGTCATTTTTAGCAGGTTGTCTAAAGAAAAATTTCGGGGAGCAAAAGTAGAAAGACTGTTTCTAGAAAGCAATAGTAAGGCTGGCCTTGACCAGCAGGCCAGGAGGACAATTGTCTCAAAACACTATAGGGCTGCCAGATCTACAAAAACCCTGTTCTGTCTTTCCTGTTTTCCTATCTTGTTCCTCCCATCTACCTTCTCTAAGTTTTCGACCTGACCCCCAAGGACCACTACAGCACCAAACCAAGAGGACGATGGAGCTTTGCATGCTTTGTGAGGCAAACCAGAGGACGAGCGACACAGACACTGCACTGGTGTCTGACTGCTTTTGCTGTATTTCCCAACCCTGAGTGCTGCCTGTGACAGCAGAATCTCCAGAAATGTCTTCCTTCACCTTCTCTACCTGTCCTCCTGCATACATCTGCTTTCTCAAAGATGCACATCTTTCCCCATTGCCTATATATCCAGCTAACAGAAGAAAAGGAGCAAAGACTATAAGGGGGCATGCCAGGTGAAAATGGTCAACTCATGGGGCCTGGCTCAAATCAGAGACATAGGCTCAAATTCCCTGCAAGGGCCATGACACATCGTGGACCATGGAAAGCCAATGGCCAAAGCAGGCCTGGCCACCTGCAGAGGTGCACAGGAATGCTCAGTTACTCTTGGGGTCAAAGAGGAGACCTCCAGCAGATGAGGGCATCAAGGAGATGTTAAAGTCCTGTAGTCCTTACAGACAGCAGGGTCCTGAGACTATCCCCCCAACGAGTGCAGCTTCACCCCAAACAGGGACATGTGGTGCTCTTTGACCTCAGAAGACAGCAAAACATGGCCTCATGACTGCTCACTGTTCAACTAGCATAGCACAGAGTCAAACCACGTGCCTAACCTCAGAGGCCTTTCCACCTTCTCCTTCCCCTCCGAAGAACCATTTTTAACAAATTATCCCAGTCAAAGAAACACTAGCGAAAATTCAAGAATTTATTCAGTTTTGAAAGAAAGACAGTCTTTCTCACCTTAACTAGTTACCGTAAGAGTGTATCTCTTCACTGCAGGTAAAGTCACAATCAAAATCTCATCCTCTATCTAGCTACAGGGTGTTAGGGAAGGCCTTGAAATTTTATTTTCAGCAGGTACAGCTAATGCATCGGGAGGGTAAGCCCAAAAATCCATCTTTGGACTTGCCCATGGACACAAAGGATAACCAAGAAGCCTCGTGAGGCCAGCCCAGCACAGCCCATTGTTTTCATTCGAGGGCCACAGTTGAATCCTCAGCTGACACAACTCCAGCTCTAGAAATGTCACAAGAAAGTTGTTCTGCACGTCTGTTGATTAGAAAGCCTCCTGTACCAGTTCATTTTTTTTTACTGTATTTTGTAAACATACCCAGTTGGCTCAGTCTTACTGTTTTCTATCAAAATAGGCATATCAAACACACAAAACATCAGGCAGAGAAAATACTGTGCTAAGGCTCAGTTCCCCCTTCCTGCAATAGAAGTGTTAAATATTTAAGAAATCACTGCTATTCCTTAGTCATCAAAAATGTTATAATCTGGTATTATTGTACTGAGGCCATCTGAGGTCACTCTCTGAGTAACAGAGCTGTCTCCTAACTCTGCCAGCAGTGAAAAAAAAATTTTCCTAACAGGAAAAGGTTTGCGGCCCAGAGCTTGTTACATAAATTCCTGTTTTTCACGCAGCCAGCAGGACATTAAAGAAGCTATGATTTACTAACTTGGAAAAAGTGTTGAAGAGGTAAATCTTGTGAAAATATGCACTGCTGTTAATGATGTTGTGTCTACAAATCTTTGCCAGACGCAAACATGACCTGATAAAAAAGTATAGTTTCAGCAGAGGATCTTGGCAGCCAGAGGAGCAGCGCGGCTGTCAGCGATCAGCTGCGAGATGCCTCCAGCCACGGCTTTCGGCGGGACTTCGGAGCAAAGCCTCCCAAAACCTGGCCTGAATGACGCAAAAAGCAAGTAGCCGCGTTTTGAAGCAGGTTTCCATGCTATGGCAATGCTTGCCAGATCACTCTGAGAGCATCCCCGCTGGAATTTTACCCAAACCTTGCCAGGTCGGCAGCAGGGCTGCTGCCACCTGTGGGGTGTTTCCTGGGATTGAGTTTCCACCCCTGAGATAAAGTGCAGAGAAGCCTCCGCTCCTGTTTGGTCTGACTTCACGCCCTGCTTCAGCATACAGACCAAGAATTGTGGCTGTGCTTGTCACTACTCGCTGATTTAAGAGCCAAAATATGCAAAATCAGTATCTGCTAAATGCAATGTGATGAGCACGTGCTAGCTAGCCAAACATGTGAAGCCAAGAAAACTATTCATTTGAACCTACACATTTATATAATTCAGCTGCATTTCCAACATTTCCTATAGCTGAACCGCACTGCTGCAAGAATGCCCTGCTTGCTGCTCTTGTAAGCAACAAAAACACTCAAACTGCTTTACACTTTTGAACAATTAAAGAAATAAATGTCTCAGCCATTTAATCCCTGGGTGCAAGTAGCCCTGCTGATATCTAATACTGCATTTAAACCCAAGCGATACACTAAAACATGCAACTTAAGTTTAACTTGACTAACTGATGAAAAAAATCATACCCCTATTACAATTAAACTTGAAGTATTTAATTATTTTTTCAGTAAATTGTTTTGATGTTTTACAAAAGACAAACACCCCAAAACACAATTGCTTTGTTAAATCTGACGACATTTTAGGTCTGTACTCACTGAAGAGAGACCATACAGGCATGGTCCTTCACCCCGGTCCCTGGAGCATGCAAGGGAGAGAGAAGCTGAGCAGAACTCCTGCTGCAGAGTTCCTGTTTAATCCCACCACAAAACCTTCCAACCGGAATTTAACTGGATCTGTGGGTACCCAGGATGTTGCAAGACTCAAACCTTGGAAAAACACCTATGAGTGCCCATGGTGTCTCCTGCCCTCATACCCTCACGCACCTGTTCAACAACCACAGTGCTGTGGCAGCCACCAAAAGGGAGAGCAAGGAATGGATGAGACAGTGGATGCATTTTACAAAAGCAAGTGGATTTGCTATCCAGGTGCATATGCTGATGGTATCACAATAAAGCGTGCCATGGTATCTCAGGAAAGAGATTCACCAGTAACTAAGGTAGAAGGAGTTGGCCTCTGGAGGTGAATGTAGCCCTAATAAAGAGGGAGGCCATTAAAGCAAGACTGCTTGCACCATACACAGATCAACATTGTTATTAAAGTTAATAGTCTAATGAGTGACTACGAATTTTTCTTTCAGAGGACTTCTCAGCAGTCCATTGCTTCCTACACCTCATCCAGGAGGACAGTTTATACATGTTGCTAGTCAGCTTGCACTACCATCAGCTGAAATAGCTGCAAATACAGATTGGGGAACAGTGTTAGACTGTTGTTCTCAGATCTCTCCAAACAAAGTCTGAAACAGACTGAGAAGTTGGAGAGAAACTTTCAGGGAATATGACACTCAAGACTACTTTCGCCATGACCCTCTAAGATAACTGCAATAGGAACATGCCTGCCAAGAAAATCAGGGTCAGTTACTGGTAGAAGTTGAGAGACCCACCAGCTAACATCACTGCTGAGAGGCGTCTGCCATCATCACTGGTGGCTGGCACCAGGCATGTTAGCACGTCACATTACTGGCAGCTTACAGGAGGACAAAGAACTAGCATAGTCCCTCTGTGGAGAGAGCATCAAAGCAAAAGCTTTGCAGCAAAGAAGGAAAAACACTAGGATTTCCATATGCTGTTAAAGAGGACATCAGACCTGCCTCTCAAGGTCTGTGTATGGGGACTCCACAGCAGGTCCAGATGTTCAAATCACCATTCTCTTGGAGCCTTAGTGGCAAGCACCATTCTAAAAAGAAGTTATGAAGAAAAAAAAGAAGTATGCAAAGGACAAGAAGTCAACCACCACACTTATCCAGGGTTCCTTCAGCATTAGCAGCCAGATGGCAGCAGCTGGGGATAACCATGGCAAGTGGCACCACAGAGCATTTGTCCAAAGCTGAGGTAGACCACACTCAGTCAAACAAGCAGGTCTGCTGGGAAGTTACACTGCTTGTACCCACTTTGCTGTGGTTTCCAACCATCCCATCAAGTTTGCAGGGGCAGGGAGAGGAGGCTAAGGAGGAAAGAGAATATTGGTAATTCCAGATGTAGCAGAATTCCCTTTGGTACAACTGTCTGATGTAAGGCAATCTTGTTTGTCTCATCTAATGACTTTGAGATACAAGTTCAGATGCAGATGCTGCACATGCAGCTTGGGGTTACCTCAGAGCTAAGTGTTGGTCACCCAAAAGTGTTTGTCATCAGCACACTTGTTCATGAAACAGCCTTAGCCACATTTCTCTCTCAAAAGGGTTCCTGGTACTGCAACACTCACCAACACAACCACATATCTGGGTGTAGCTTCAGAGGTTTCAAATGCTAATGAAACAGCTATCTTTGCCATCCAACTGTAGCATTCAGCTACAGTTCAGAAACCTTCTCGGTTGTCACATAAGAGCATGGACGAAAAGCACGTCACATAGCCTCAGGTCAAAGAGTCATATTTAGAAGATGCTGGCAATTGGCCACCTGCAGCTGCGTGAAGGTGGAAGGGCAGGATTTCCTCCCAAACAGGTCATGTTTTTTTGGGTCCTTTGTTCTTGGGGAGGGGGTGGGATGTGTGATTTTGTTTGACTCCATTTTTGTCCTGTGCTGTTACATGGTTAAGAAGTGTCAGCTGGAAAAAATGCAGGAACGCTTCAGTCTTACTAGAGGGACTTCGCACTGTTTCTCTGTGCTTTTCGTTGCAGATGGTGACATAGCAAGAGTCTTTCCCACCACTCATGAAACACCACCTTCAAACATGGAGATACTTTCATAGGAGGATTCATTTTGTAAGATTTCAGTAATGCATCCCTTGTTCCATGCAAGAAAATATAATAATGGGACAGACTGTACGTTGCTATACATGGTTGCTATACATGTCTCTCCTGCACAGAAAGGGGTCTCCTGTGACCACATGTCAATGGCATTAATCTATGTCCTGCACATTCTGCAGTTAAGTCTGTAGATTTACAGTCTCCTACACTTTCTTCTCACAGCTGTAGAAGACTGAAAAAACTTTGGACACCAAAGGGGTTTGGCCATGCTCCCGGTTGCATCCTGTTGCCACACGTGGCAGAAGGGACTGGATGGGATTTCACAACAACTGCAGCGTTCTCCTCTGGAACATGGTATGTAGTAACAGAAAATACATGCACAGCTCCAGACACTGATGTTTAAAGCACTCGGACATGTCAGAACTGGCAACTCTACTGACAGGTATTTGACTAATTCCCAACTGCTATCCCCAGATACCCTCATCTTCACTTGGGCAGACTACTTAGAAGCACTTTTCCATAATGTCAGTTTGGGCATTTCTAATAAGATGATAACACCTGCCTACTTTCCCTACCCAGGCGTTTAGAAAGAATGAACGTAGAAAGCCCGAACATGGTAAAGCATAATATGAGAAGTATATAAACAGGGCAAACACACACCTGGATACCGTTCCACATGTGGTGACCCCAACCAAAACTCTTTATGACCACCCTTACGCATTCTGTACCTCCAAGAGCCACAAGCAGGTTAATGATCACCTACATCAGTGCCAGTACTCTGTCTTATAACCACATTTATTTCTATAACCACAACACAGGCATGATATAATATCAACACAGCATATAACAAATATATAAACATTTGCTAGCACTTCAAAGCCAAGGAAACTAAGTGACACTGATTAGGAAAAACAGCAGCGCCCAATTAATAAAGCAGAGGTCAGGGATATAATTAGTGTATTTCAAAACAGTCCCACAGAAAATAGGCCATCGCATGTACAAGGAAAATATATCTTTTGTTCAAGAAAGGTAAGATAGAGGACACCTGCAGATACATCAATCCCACACTCAATGACACTGCAGCCAAGAGTAGCACCACGTACCACTGCTAATGTGAGCTTAAAGGGATTAAAACCATTAAAATTATCCATAGTGCGCTAAGCTGTGAGGAAGGCTGCCACGACACGCGGCGAGCAGGTAGCCCTGTCACTGCTATTCACTGCAGGCTCCAGCACAGCGACCAGGAATGCAGCTGTGGAGTGGACGCAGGACCACAGCGGTGGTCATGGTTTGAGGCAAAGCTGCCCTTGGATGTAGAGCACGAGCAGGTTATTGCAAGGAAAGCGTGAATAACAATTATAAGCAAAGCTGATTAAAATAAATAAAAATTTGGAGTAATAAAGTAGCGGTTCATCCATACAATGCCAGAATGACTAATAGCTAAAAATTTTATTCTGCTGATTATAGTAAAGAGAGACTAAGGGGTATTTATTTTTTCCAGCCAGTGGGAATAATTACGATCAGTAGGACGAAAAATGTTAATCACTCGTTTCCTGTTTAACAGACAGCCTGTTTCACCTCTGCCACTCTCCATGGTTACACCCAATTCATCACAAAGACTACAGCACTGTTTATAGAAAGCTTCCCCCTTCTTTTCCTTTCTAAAACTAAGCTGCCTTATGTTGACATTCCTTAGCTCTAGGGAAGAAGTACAAATGTGTATACCTGGTAAATATATCAATACTAATTAGACCAGCAGATAATCTTAAAAGTAGCACTAGAAACACATTCTCATCGATAAGAAACAACAAGGTGAGAAATACACCAAAGTCTCAGCGTAAACCACAGAGGTGAGAAATATCATAGTCCAAAAACAGGGCTTATTTCCTGCAGTGGCCTTTGTGGACAGGTAGAGAGAACTTCCAAGAAAGAAAAAAAAATCAGATACGATTAGACCAAAAGCTTTAATAGGATAAGTGAAACAACTGGAAAGATCCCTGCCTGACGATTCACATCAATTTTACATGCTGAAAGCCCTGCATAACGACCAAAGCAGGCATTTGCCACTTGCCTAGGTAAAGGCACAAGCAGACCTAACCCTAAATGTCTGGTTTCAGTCAGATGCTTTACTATGGAGCCACACATCTTCATCTTCATGGATCAAGACTATTTGTTTTCACAAAATTGCTGATAACCTAAAGGGTTAGAATGATTTGCATGAACTGATGGATTTACAAGCCTCCAACAACAGCAGAAAATAAGTTAAAACTGAGGCTGGTAAAGCAAAGCAGGAGGCACTGGAGACCTGGGCTAAGTCTACAACACTTGCCCCCTTCTCTGTGTTGCCCAAGGGCCAGCTGTGGCTGGAGAGGCTCCAGGACTCATGTCACCCGCAACAACACCCACTGCCCAGGCCTCCCCTTGTGGACAAAGAGAAGGAGCAGCTGCCACTTTGCAGCCACAAATCCACAGAGGCAGCCAATCGCACCTGCAGCACCGTACCCATGGGTCCTACAACGCACAAAATACCTGAGAAGGGCAGCAGAGATATTTGCTTGTTTGCAGAAAAGCCACCAAGCCTGTCTCTGTTTCTTACCTCAAGGAGCAACATACCATGGGGAACGTACAGATGCAATAATGTAAAAAGTTGGGTTGACTGAATCTTTGTGCAGATTAAAAAACATAAATACATACATCTACTTATTACGCTTGTAGCACCATAGCAGAGCAGAGGGAGCCTTTTCCTTTAGTAAGCAAAGGGGACAAATTCTCCGGACATGGGTGTCACTTAATACTAGTTTTTC
This sequence comes from Patagioenas fasciata, assembly GCF_037038585.1. Lineage (NCBI taxonomy): Eukaryota > Metazoa > Chordata > Aves > Columbiformes > Columbidae > Patagioenas > Patagioenas fasciata. Next base: position 29,594,883 of record NC_092520.1, read on the forward strand.
AGAAACAGAGTCAATGAAAGCAGCAAGCTTCCTTTGCAGCAGGGTTAGCTGTGCCCCACAGGAAATCCCTGGCTGAAGGAAACTGCAAGTCTTGTAAAAAGAAGAGTAAAGCCTTCCATTTACAGGCTGAACAATATCTTACACTGCATCTCACTACGCATTTGATCTTTATTTTGACTGCAGCAAGTGCAAGGATAGGCTAGCAAAATTTTAGTATAGTCCCCACAACTACAAAAAGGAAAATAAAATAGAGTTCAGCAGGTTTGTTTGTTTGTTTGTTTTAGTGCATCTTTAGAGACTCTTTACTACATTTAGATGTAAAGATGCTGAAGGTTTCACATTTGTAAGGAAACAGTGTCAGTTTAAAAATAACAACCACCCTTTGTATTTCACCTAATGTTGTGAATATCTAATGTTGCTGTAGTAACCAAGAGAAACTGAGGAAACAAAACAGGGACATTTCTCTTTCCTTCAGTTTCTTTTGTACATTAGTACAGTCTAGCATATGAAGCCACCATTTTTACTATTTATTTTTCCTCTAGTCAATTTTCCCTGTATCTGCCTCACATACAAAAATAAAATACCATTTCTTGTTAACAAAATATTACCAGAAAACATAGACTTATTAAGTTCTTAAAATAGTTTGAACAGGACCAGATTTACGTTCTCTTTACTGCAAATCTGCAAATACACAGATAGAAGATATTGCCTTATGCAGTCAATCCCTGTTCATTTTTCCTTGTGTTCTTTCTTTCATGCTTGTTCTTTTTTCCAAAGTTACAAGCAGCATGTACCCATTTCCAATTACCCCTTTTCGTGCATCACAAAGAGGCAGCACATATCCTAGGTATTGTGTTTCTACTCAGCTGCTTTGAACACAGTTTGCCTTGGTGCTTTTTTCCCCCAGCAGAGAACCATGCCAGACCACCAGCACACTCTCTTTGGGAGAGCTCTTTCCAATTCAAGCTTGCTCTCACAGTCTAGTAGATTTTATCTAATATGATTTACTACTACAATGCCCACAAAAAACCCTCATCCAAATTTCATTATAGCTTTGAGCTATATTCCAGTGTGCATTGGCCCTTTCCACTGTCTGGCCAGTTGCAGCCACCCTCTTCCACGTCAGGTGTGGTTTATACTTCAAGGGATTTTAGTTTATTTTCTCACAAGAGGGTCTCAGGACTTGGAGGACTCACAATGGGTGGTTGCCCTGTTTATGCCAGTGTCTTCCTCTCAAACGCTGCTTTCCGTGACGCTCTCCAGGCTGCAGTTTCAAGAAACACTGGTGCTCATCAATGGGTTTTTACTACATCTGTTCAGCATTATAAAGCCACAGTCGCCCAATCTTGCAGAACATTTAGCGCCAACTCTGAACCAAGTTACTTTCAGCAGGCTATGGGAGGCAGAGTACTATTTTTCAGAGCAAGCTGGGCACAAAGAGGAGGGAAATCTCACACCAGTTTTGGAAGCATTCCTATTCTCTCACTACTGTAGGCTGTGCTCTGTACTTAACAGACCCTTACTTAGTAAATCAAAGGACTATTTGCAATCTACATACTGGCAAGTCCACATTCCCATAGAATGTCATCTGGCAACAGTGACTTAAACCATCAGCTCTGTATTTACTTACTTTCCTCCTTCCCAAACAAGAAGAGAAAAAAAGGTGAGAAAAAGCCATGTTTTTAATGACAAGAATGGAATTAACAGCGTAAAGTCCAAAAGCTCTGGTGCATAGAATTCATCATACAACCCAAACATCCTTTGTTATTAAAAACAGTAAATTATTACAATGAGGACAATAAAAAAGAAGCCACAGCATTGTGGCTACAGACCTTTTACATACACACGTGCTGCTGGAGAGGTGCAGGACCATGCTGCACACTAATTAAGACACCTCCCAGAGTGGGATGTTGTTAGGCATTTTGGGTGCTATTTTCCTTCTGCTAACTGGGTCTAATAAATGGACAGAAACAGTAACAAGGGGAGATGAGATATTCTCAAGGAGAATGGCTTTACCATGGCTCCTTCGAGCAGACCTCACCCATTCTCTCTTTACCCTGGTCAGAACCTGACACAAGGAGGCTCTGGGCATGCTGGGGACTGCCAGGTGTAACAGGTGTCCCAGGAAGGACATTGCCATCACCCTCATCAGTTCAGAGAAGAAAACACTGTTTTTGAAAGTCTTCCACCCACTGTCACTAATCCCACTAACACAAAGATCTCCTATCAACTTTCGGATCAGGCTCCCTCCTCCTGGAGGTCTCAGTCTCACTTGGTGCAAACTCCACCATTGTTGCTCCCACCCTCCCTGAATGAAAAGCTCATGGGCAACTGGGCAGCCTAAGCGTACCTGGCTAGTTATTCAGATTTAAGGAGTGTGACATCCAACTTCTCAAGCACAAAGATCTCCCATCCCTCCCATGCCTTTGCCCAAAGATGGGGAAGGCAGAGGAGCTCTCCTCTAGCTTTCCCCAGATGTGCACTAGAGCACTATGGCAAAAGTACAGCTGAGCACAGGGAGCTAAAAATGCCCTAATCAAATCAAAGGGCTGCAAAAAGAAAGTCTTAAGACACTCTGCAGGGGTTTTCTCAGTATTTGTCTCTTTCTGCCCACCTTGGTTCTTTAAAGTATCGCAGTTTGATTCTCCCTCTCGCAGATGTTCAGGCAACACAGCCCCCTGAACAGCTCTAAAGATGTACAAGCTCTTTTCCTGAGAGAACAGGCTTCCTAGGTCAGAATGGGACCTTGTTTCAAAAGTTATACTAATAAAAAATATCACAGGACACAAACTTATATCACATTAAAAACAGCAGGAATGTCAGCAGTAGGAACTGTTATTTGCAATAGCTATCAAGACACAGGAAGTTATTTATTCTGTGGATCACGTAAGGGTCTCTTTAAAAACAAGGATGAAACAGAAAAAAGCAAGCATGTTTACTGAGGCTTGTTTTCCAATATATTTATCTAGCCAAGTTTGTTTATGAAGTTCTATAATAATTTGTCGTGACTACATCTATGGGTTTAGGTCCACGGATTTGTTAAACTCCTGGCGAACTCCAGCAGACACTGCAGCCCTTGCTGCTCTTGTTTAATTCTTGGATTATTTTCAGTTTTGAAGATACTACAGGGAGTGTTTCCACATTTTCATTTTTTTCTAAAAAGAAATTAAAGTCTTCCCCTGGAAAGTCAGGTGTTTTCAAGTATTTTGTTTGTTGATTATTCATTCAGTCATAAATTACGCAGAGTATTTGGCAGGCCATGCCTTTCTCTGTTAAAATGTTTGTTTTTACTTTTTCAGTTATTGTTTAGATCCTGGCCATAACATGCTTCAGGTTGTTTTGAACAGTGAAGAGGAAATAAGCAATATTTTAACTTATATCACACTGTAACAACATTAAGTGCCTACACAGCAATATGCTGCCTATTCAATATTTTCAGCTTTCTTCCTGTCCGCTGCTGACTTACAACAGCAAGAAGATAATTCAGAATTTTACACAGCTTTGCAACCTGTAAGAACAGCTATGATTTGGCTCACAAGCGTGGTCAGAACTAAAAGCAAACCAAAAGGAGCAAGCAAGAGGATGCAAAAATAAAAAAAAAAAAAAAGAGTAGGATATAAAGTAACCATATTTGCCGAAGGTTGGTTTTGAAATCATAGGCATTGCGGGGAACACGGCTGCGATAGGCACCATTGCCTCCAGTCACCCTGACACTAAGGCAGAGAGTTAGAAAAGAGGCTTTGAACTAATGCCAGCCCCACCGCCCGTCAGGACCATGGTCTGCCCTGGACATGATTACACTTCTGGATTAGAAAAAAGAGAGACATCATTCCAAAAGTCACACATATTCATGCAAAACAGTCTCTGTGCCAAAGCAGAAATTACAGAACTACATTTCAGGAACTTCTCAAGGCTTTTTTTCTGTAGGGTTAAATCGGACATTATCTTTCAAGCATTCAGTTCTCATGTAGCAGGATTTCCGCCTCTCCTCCGTTAGAGAAGTCTCAGGAATCCAAATAAATAAGAGGGAAGAAAAATGGTTGTTCCATTACATGTTTTCCTTTGGCCATCTTTGTGAAAAATATATCTTCAAATTATGAGTTTTGACATAACATCATATTCATGCCTCAAGCCCCCCAAGCACACAGGCTCAAAAAAACAACTCTTTCTATTCTCAAAAGGCAGAGTGAATGACCCTATCTAAAACCACCGTATTTTTGATCCTCCTAACATGAACTTTGAAAGATCTCATTTTCTAGAAAAATACAGACTTCTCACTCAAAAATAAAAGTGTTTGGCAAGATAACTCCCTCTCCTCACAGACATCTACAGTCTACCCAAGCAAACCTCAGTGTGCTACAGCCATCCAGAAACACCCTTCTTTTGGAGGTGGAACACATTCACTAACTTACCTGCAGAACATCTCTTGCAAACCAGCAACAACAGAACCTCTTCCCCCATCCCAAAATGTCAAGTGTGTAACTAGATAAAAGTACAAGGAGACATTCAAGAAAGAGCAGATCTGCTTGTCCATAGATCAGAAGAGTTCAGGGACCTTTTTGAGCTGTATACTTCCACAGTTGCTATGTCAGCCCCTGGAACATAGCAACTGGGGACTGGGTTAAGCTAAATTATTGCCAACTGGGTGATAATAACTGGGACAAAGATGGTTTTCCTGAAGATAGGATCATGTGCATAAATTATTTTTTCTTCCCTTTCTCTCCCACCAACAGTTATTTGCATGCCAGGCCTGACACCAGGCATCACCATTCTCTACTTTTATTTTAAATTCAACTGAAGTATGCTAGCTTGACAAAGTTACAAAGAGCTGCTCCACGAGAGCGATATTGTACTGGAGCCACTGACAAAACTGAAGCTTCAAAAAACCAGTGATAGAAGTTGAGAGGAAACAAATAATTGCAGTGTTTCTGCTTTTCCACTTGAGCGATATTGAATGTATCTACTTCACAGTGCTTGGCCTTAAATAATAACAGGAAAGCCTACCTACCCTACTGTTTCTCTGCCCTTTCCTCTTCCCTTACTCCCTGTTGCACCCCAGAACAAAAGTAATAAAATCAGAAAAGATAACACAATAATTATCTGGTCACAGGGCAGAGTCTTGACTGCGACATTTACAAGCTAGTAGTTGTGTGCCATGAGATCAAGTTTGTATCTCTTAAAATGACTACAAGCAACAACTGCTCTGATTTAACTGTGTGTTCCTCATTTACTTAGGAAGGATAGAAGAATACTTCCTCCAAGACTGGCATTGTGAAAAAGGTACTTCCAAAACTCAGCCTTGGAGAAACCAGTGAAGGGTCTGCACCTATTATATAGTACCTGGGAGATATCTAGACACCAATTACTATTTTAATAAAGTCTAACTAATAGCCCCTTGGACACTCATTTTAATGAAATTCTCAAGGCATCAGTTGAGTTCAGGACCTGCCACTAAAAGCATATTGCACAAATAATGGAAACTGGCAAAACGGATGTGGGTTCAATCCTCATTTTTCCTCCTCTGTCAGTTATTCAAGGACCCTTCATGCACTCCTCCACTCTGCCTGCTTCCTTCAGCGCCAGGCACCTCTGAGCCATCTGATAAGGAAGCTCAGAGTTATCTTGCTCAAAGTTTGCCTAACAACAGCAGCCATCCCTCACACACATATGCATTCAATACATTTGACAGATTTTCCAAGTAGAGTAGTAGCTCAGTAATTTTGATGAAAAAAATACAAATCTCCCTGTTGTACAGCTCTTTTTAAAAAGTAGGTGATTTCTTTTTAAAATAAGATGAATTTTTTAGCAATTTTCACTTATTTCCATCTGGTTTTGTGTTAAGTATTCAAAAGTGAAAACATTCAAGATTGAGCGTAATTAACCAAAGCATTAAGATACATGTTCACCTCTAAGGAGAACTGTAGAGAAACCTGTGATTTATACAAATCCCCCAGCTGCAGTGATTTTTGTGCAATATGGTTGGCTAATAAAAGCCACAGAAACACGTTTAAAGCAGGCTTAGAGGCCTTTTACCCTAAGAAAGAACTTGCCAGGGAGCTGCAGTGACAGGGCGCTCACTTGCTGGCCCAGCTAAGGGGACACCACAACCTTCACAGCAGCTTGTGTGACTCCTCTGCATCACCACAGAGGTTGCCCACTTCTCAAACAGCCTTAACCATACGGGGTTTTAATTTTTTTAATCAAGTCTGTGGGCAAACTCAGGTCCTTTCTACTACAGCTTTTCTCAGCTTGAAGTCCACAGACTCTCAGAGCCTCCCAAATACTTCTAAAATCCTTCGGAAGGCAGGTAGGGGAGGTAATGGCTGTCAAATGTCCTCTCTCTGATTGCACTGGCTTTCCTGTAATCCTGACTTAAATACACCTGCTCCAAAGGGAGAAAACAGACAGTTTTAAGTTGCTGACTCTAGAAAAAGAGCAAGAACTGCCTAAGATTAAACCTAATCTCAGACTTTGTCAAGAGGCCAATTTAAAGGATAAGGCCAAAGGAGATTAACATAAGCACGATGTCAAAGTACACTCAAACAGCAACAGCTTCTTGTCAAACACTGAGGGGTTGTAAAAACCAGAACATTTAAGAAACCAGTACGGCAGAGGAGAATTCATAACCCTGCAGTCTGTGCACAATGGAAAGCTCTCCCAAAGCAGGTTCTGGCACCTGGTAAACTCCAGCAAATAGTTTTGGTTGTAGTGATGCAGCACAACTCACTGAGCCCATAACCAGAAATGCAGACAGTCCAGATGACTTCAGAGTAAGAAAATCCTCTGAGATGTATATTGTCCAATGGAGGCCACATTGCCACCTTTCCACGCACTTTGGGACTTGGTGGTTCTCTCTGCAGCTGCCAGGAACCAGGGAGAGATGGAGTAGTTGAGAAGTGCACAGCTTAGAAGGAGACATCTACAAATCCATCAACAATGTTAGCAAGGGACAGGAAAAGAGGTGGACTCATCAGCTGCCTCCTCTCATTCCTGCCATGAGGCTCTTGGGATCATCCCTAGGGAGAGACACATCGACACCTTCACATGCAGAGAACAAACTAGTAGATCCCAGGTTAGGAAGCTCTGCCACTTTGTAATTGTCTTCCCACAAGAGCGAAAAGACAGGGGTGGAATAACCCCCACTAGCAGCAATAACAGACAAGGATTTAAAGACCATAACTGGTATTGTATAGCAGTTTCATAAGAGCTGCTCGACAAGCCACAGTAGATACCAGTCACTCAGGGACACCGAGGGAAGGAGTCTCGGCCACTGAACCAGGCAGCACCTCCCTGAACACTTTGGGTTGTCTGGCTCCTCCAGGGCAGCCGAGGGCTTATGAGGTGGTACAAGCAGAGGCTGTCACTCGAGTTAAGCTGTTTCTGCTTTCAGTGAAATCAGGAACCTGCAGCCTCAGTAGCTTCAAAATAGAAAGGCTACTCCTTCAAATAGAAACCCAGAGAGCACCCCTATGAGAGCTTCAGCTGAACAGAACCCCGATTCCCAAGCGCTGCTCACTAAGACATGTGGCCAAGGCAACAAGAGTTTCTCTATACAGAAGATCGTCCTCCATCCCACAGCTGCCATCCCCGAATCTGCACGTTACCAGACTCAAGCCCATCACTGACCAACATTTTCCTGCTCCTCTTTCTCCTCCTGCCCACACCAAGTTTATTTTATTTCTACCAGAATGACGACATCTCCAACACCAAGACTGAACACTGTCACTTTCCCCAACAAGAAAGCAATCCCCCCACACCAATTCCCAGTGGCAAAAGCTGCCAGTAAACAGGTTTCAACTGCTAAATATATGGACAAAACTTATGCTACTCAGGTCAACCGAAACTTACAATTTATTTCTTTATGTCCAACACCCATTTTCTCTCGAGTGCATTAAAATACTACAATTAATATTGGTAGTTGCACCATATGAAGATCTGCTCTGCTTTGGTGCTATTTTTCCTTTGACTGCATCTCAATATAATATGCTTGAATCTTTTTGTTTCTTTTTTTTTGGAAAATGAGTTTATTATCCATCCTACAAGCCCCAAGATAAAAGGCAGTAAAGGCAGTATAAAGAGTACTTGTAAAGATTAAAGACCATAATGATGATTGCAGGTCCCACACAGAGGAGGCCGACACCCTCACTGGTATTTTGGTTGCTGACTCTCTTAACCACTTTGCGAAACTCTAACAGAGCAAGAACAAGCAGCCGCAAAAAAATAACTTTCTCTCCCAGATGAGCTGAGACACAAAAACCTGCAATACGCAGTCAGCTGCCCGCCCTTATCTACAGCATCACTGCCAACAGGCGCTCCCACCAGCCCAGTGCCTACTTGTGTCTGGAAAGGCAGAGGGAGAAGAGGAGTGAGAGGAAAAGGTGCCTGGCACCTTTGTCAGAGGTTCAGAAAACACCATTTTCTCCAGCGCAGAGAAGGAAGCAAGCAGCAAGTGCTGCAAGCGCCGTCCCCCAGCCACGGCAGCACGCACGCACATGCACACACATTTCCTCTGCCTCCACGAAAACAATGAAGTGTGGGGAGGCCGGCTCTTATATAAAGTACATACCGGCTATGTATAAAATTAGGAAAGCAGCTGCTTCAAAAGCTCAGTCACCCTTTTATCAAAAACAGAGCTTTAATTAGTACCCATCTGCTTCCTGTTTTATACTACAGAACTAACTTTCACCTGTTTTTGACAAAACACCCCTTCCCCCAATTGCAAGCACACCAACACACAAGAAGTTAGCAAACACCATTACGCTTAAGTAACTGATATCAAGAATCCTTGTTCTGAGTATTTGAGCTATTTATTTGCTTCTTTTAAAAAGCTGAGACTTAACAGAGTGACCAAATTCACAGCCTACACCTTTAAATCACGTGTGTTATATACTTCACCATTAGTATTAATCTATTGGTACACGGGGACCCCAAAGGAGGGCTGGAGCCCTGTTGCACTGGAACTGGGCCACAGAGAGCCTGCCCAGAGGACTCACAATGGAAGTGTGGGCTTTTCCTGAGGTCCCTCACACACTTGAAAGGATTTATGAATAAACAATGGCAAGGCTGATAGTTAAGAATGGATTCAAACTCTCCCCATTGTTTGAAGAGAAGAAACAACACACAGAAGAAAAATATTACTGAGGGAGGAAATAGCTTCACCTTTGAATTTCCTGACATTTTTCCTCCCACGCTTTTCCCCTTCACGCGTCAGTTATTTATTTATTTTGCAGGGAGAAGACAAGTGAAAGTTAAGCAGGGCAGCAAAGCTACGTGCTGTCGGACCTGCCCACCTCTCCTGCACGGAGCAGCCAGCAGCGCCTGAAAGCTTTGCCAGGCACGTGGTATCCAGAGACACAAACAAGAGCAAGCGAAGCACCAGGAGAAAGAATCGCTTGGGAACTGCTGAGCATGGAGCGCTTCTTGCCTGCTCCCAGGCCCAGATACAGAGATGGGAAGAGGCGTGAGTGCCGAAAGGAACAGTATTCGTGAGGGCTCTATGTGAATTTTGTGAGCATGTGAAGCTTTCTCAAACTTAAAAAGCTGCTCATTGCAGAAAGGAGCTTTTCTGAGCACACCTTTAGCATCAGCCATTACCTCCAACGCTGCTTCTGCCACAATAAACCTGGCAACCACTCAACTCATGCTCCACTTTTGGAGTGGGAGATCATTCCCTCTTTACAGTTAGAAACCTCATCTGCAACAGCTTTCCTAAATGCACAAAGTTGACCGAACTCTTAATTAGGCTTTTATCCCATATCACCTTGGAGCTGCTTCCCAGAGTTTTGGGCCTACCTGTCTGCACATTCCGTAAGATTCACCTCCAGAAGGCTATCTTGGAAGACTAGGATTTTTTTCCATTAATATGAAATCTTAAGCCATTTTCTAGACTGTGGATTTAAATTTTCAAATATTGTAAAAATTAATAGGAGTGCCATGAGGATAGATAAACATACATACTCCAGTATCAACCATGGCAAATGCATTTATTCCCCTTTCCCACTCCTTGGCACAAAACAGTTCTCCTGACATCCTCTTTATTAGAGGACTTTTCTATTTCATTTTTTGGATTTGGAAGAAAAAAAGGAAGCATAATACAACCATCTGAAGACTGAAAGCTAAAAAAAAAAAAAAAACCAAAAACAAAAACAAAAACATTAACACCAGTAAACAGAATTTCAGCAGTGATCCCTTGATGTAGCTACTCATGGTGTTAGGCAGGATTTTGTACATACACTAAAGGGAGGTAGTAGTGAAGAGAATGAGCTGTGTCTCCAGAGGATGAAAAATCATATGAAAACAAACAAGCTTCCAGTCGCTATGTTCTAAGCATGTGAAATCAGTGAGAAAGGATGGAGCAAAATGAGCACCAAATGTGAGCACTCCAAATATTTCTTGGAAAAGAAAAGGTGTCTCCCTTTTAAGTCAACTGCTGAAATCAGATACGGAAAGAACAGGTGCACTACAGTCTCGCTTTAAAAAAAAAAAAAAAAAGTACAACACTAAATTTTCTAGTTTTTGTTCATTGATAAAACCAAATAATCGATATTCTACTTAAAAAAAAAATTCTGTGTTTTCACCTAAAAGATTACATCACCACTTAGATATTTTTCCACGATATCTCAAGCAACATATTACAAAACTTCATCCAGGACTGAAACAACAGATTGTCTCAAGAGCAAATGACAAAATATTTGTACCAGAAATCCTGGCAACATCGTGTGCAGATGGGTTTCTGAAAAACGGGGTTCCAAGAATAAGTAACCCGTGGTTGCAAAAATAAGAGTTAAATTCAAACAAAAACTGGATGTTCACTTAGCAGAGCACTGCCGTCCCTCCTCAGGGTCCCACCCTCGCCACACACACGAGACACTTGCTAACCACAAGCCTCTGAAGTCTGAGCTTCAGCTGAATACACGAGACTAAGGGAATGCAACCAAGTCTAACATCCTGGCCATGTAACCCAGAAAATGGCATGCTACGGTGTGGCCAGCCATTTTACTGCTGATGGACTTGAAAGTGAGAATCAGGCAGCCCCAAAATTGCGTGGGTACCATCTACCAGGGCTTTGAGCTGCAGCTGCAGAGAGACCATCCCATCAAGCAGGGTCAGGAGGGTCTCCTGCCTGAGGCCGGAGATGTGGGGATGCTGGTTGGGTCTCTCACCCTGCCGGGGCACAGCTGGGACCACCTCCAAAACGCTTGCCCCCCTGAAAAGTACCATGGCAGGCACCAGGTGAAGTGAAGCATAGAGACACGTCACGCTACGGCGGGGGGAGCACCGGACCATGACTGCACCACGGCAGAAACACAGGTCTGAGACTACTCTTCTAAACAGGGAGGGAGAAATTTAAAAACTGCAGATCATTTCTCCTCCTCCTCTTTTTTAAGGGGAACCAGAAGCAAAGTTCATTGGATGATACTGACCTTTTTTTGAATGATTCCTGGGTTTTGAGACATCACAGAATCACAGAATGTCAGGGATTGGAAGGTCCAATCCCCCTGTCAGAGCAGGAACACCCAGATGAGGTTACACAGGAAGGTGTCCAGGCGGGTTTTGAATGTCTCCAGAGTAGGAGACTTCACAACCTCCCTGGGCAGCCTGTTCCAGTGCTCTGGCACCCTCACCATGAAGAAGTTTCTTCTCAAATTTAAATGGAACCTCCTGTGTTCCAGTTTATACCCATCGCCCCTTGTCTTATCATTGGCTGTCACAGAGAAGAGTCTGGCTCCATCCTCATGACACTCACCCTTTACATATTTATACATACATGCTGTTTTCAAGGCTCCATTTGGTTTTGAGAACCTTACTCAGCCAGACAACCATGTTTACTGTTTTTTTTTTTGTCGTTGTTTTTATTGTTGATAGCTACTGACCTGATAGGGAATTCCAGGATATTTTGAAACAAGAGTAAGAAAATTGATAACTTTTTAGAATACATATCTAGTCAATATATCCCTGATCCCCAGAATCTGGAGCCTTCAACAGACTTCTTACCATTCGCTTATCTTCTTTGGCAATAGCCAACTTCAAATATGTATAAATACTGTTCATAAAGGCCATGCAAAACTAGTGATGTTTGGGAGGAGACAGACGCACATTAACAGTTTTAGCCTGAGATGAAAAAGCTAATACAAATTTTTTGAAGTTCGGCACTCAACCGAGACCAAACTTTTCCGTTAAGATGATTAAATAACTGGCTTGACGTGTTTTGCATAAATGACTTAAAACTGTAATATGGATATGGGGAAAGGAGAAGTGAAACAAGAATGGGATAATGACATTTTGTGATAACAGAGAACATTACAGTCTGGTGCACATAAGCAAACAGTGCCTTCCATTTCCTTTCTTCCCCTCTATGTTTCCTTCTATACATGAAGTTAATTAAACCTTTTTTTTTTTTTCAAGCTTAAGAAATTACATAATAATCAGGGTTTAAACTAAAAGCTTGGTCATATTCAACAGAACCCAGAGGAATGTGACAAGAGGAACAGAAAACAAACTTAGCACCCAATAACATCAGCAGATACACTACACATCTATATTTTTGGTTATAGTAATTAGAAAGCCACACACCAAAGTTCATTCATTCTCTGATATAGTGTAAGCTTCCAACTTATGAACCTGAGTTTTCAAGAAAAACCAAAGTTGTTGGTGTTACCACAGCAGCGATCTAGAGTATACCCTATTCTTGACATTTAATTAGTTCAAAATACAATTAGACCAAAACTTAGTTTCTGCCCCACCCCTCAAAGTCAACAATAATGCATCAAGCTGATGACTTCAGAAACCCAGCCACTTCCCAGCATTTTATTGGCTCTCCATCGTATTCACCTTTCTTTGACTAAATACATTTATTCACATTGGATAGTCATGTGCAATTTTTGTTGCTTCAACACATTTAAAGCTTATTTAAGCTGCACTGCAAATTCCTCTTAAAAAAGACACACAAAAAGGCTTGAATTAATGCTAATCCACTATAGCTTTGTTTAGAACAGGTCAAATCACTGGACAGAATCTCCAGATGTTTGTACAGATTACTGCTGCCAAGAAGTGTGCCTGAATTCACAGGCAAGGCTCTCTGCCACAAATACTTACTTACTGTATCTAAATAAGCTTTTGTTTGATTTCTTAAACAACCTGCTTACTCAGAACAAGAATCACAAGTATTACATGCCAATGTAAACTTTTATCAAACAGAAGTGGTCAAAACTTTCTGTCACAGTTTAGAAATTTTTTTGTCTTCAAAGATCCTCTCCTTTCTTGAAATAATAGGCCAAATGAGAAAAACAAAACATGCAGCATTGCACAGTTCAAATAAGGGAACTACCTACCTGAGCACAAGAAACCTGCAGGGACTCAAAGGGCAGTGAATAAACAACCAGCCCTAATACCACCTGATATTTTTTCTTTAGAAGAGAAGCATGGGAAGGGCCATTCAGTGACAAATCAAAATCAAGTCACAAACTGCAGTCCTCCTGGACCCCACGCTAGCAAAAACTCTTGCTTCAGAAGCTCTGGATTTCAAGGGAAACAGCAAAAAGGGTCCCTGCTAAAGGAGGAGAGACTGTAACATGACCGAGTAAGACCTTGTTGCATCCTGCTCCCTTCCTATCTCACCTGGGGCTGAAGTTCAGCAAAACTGGATGACCTTAAAAACTGCTGACGCGAAGATGACTTCCTTTGGTATGGGGAAAGGCAGAAGACAGAACCCTGAAGCACACACATGCATGCAAAGACCAGCTGTAAGAGGACAGCAGCAGCTTCACACTCATCCTGAAACCTCCTGTCCACAGAGCAGCTGAAGACATGCAAGTGACCTCCCATATGCTTAACTTCTAACAGCAAAAGAAGTACCTTCTACCACCTTTCTTTATTTTTTGTTTGGGCATTGTAATAAGAAAAAAACATAAGAACAAATACATTTCTTAGAAATTCCAACCCTTTAAAAATACTAAGAACATTAAAACTAGCATTTTAGAGCCACCAGTGTAACAGAAATCTTAATAATAAAGCACTAATAACCCCAAGTTCAGTCAGAAGTTATTTGATAATGGAGAACGACCCTTAAAAAGGAGCTCAGATATTCACAGCCAACATTTAACCGTCGCTGTGTCGCTGTGTCTGTGTGACTACTAACATATCCCGAAGTTTGATTTACTGATAATAAAAGTCTTAAGCACAGCTGTGATGAGACATCTTTCTGTATCCAACTAGAAAGGTTACTTTAGTTTTAAATTGACTCATTTAATTTCAGTGTCATTTACTTCCATAGTATCTCAATCACGGTGAGAACATGTTTCTGCTTCAGGTCACGGAGAGATGATACATTATAAGAAGGAAGAAAGTAAAATTCATTTCCTATATTAATAAAACAAGACCACTCGCTTTCTCTATATAGTGATGTTACCTATATTGTACCTCTCAAAAGGGGCAAAAACATCTTCAAGAAGCTTTTCTACAGTACTCACAGACCCATAGCCACCTAATCTGATCGACTGGTGCATGCTTTCTTTTACAGAAACACAACCACAGACAAGACAGGGTAACACCAGTGTTCCCCAGATTCAGCTGGTCATGACACAGATGCCAACAGGAACACACCAGCCTGTCAGCAACTTCATTACTTTTCCCTGTCTCCTGCCCAACCACAGGCAGCTTTTTGCCACGACAAGCAGAAGGATGATGTGGGCAAAGTATTGCCCAAAAGCCAGGTATAGAGTACACCAGAATACAGACACATAGTTATGCCAAAATCCCCAGCAAACAACCTTTCTCTATTTTATTTTCTGTGGGTTTCTTCTGGTTGATCTTCCTCAATAATCTTGGCCATATTGATTCAGAGCAGCTTTGTGGATATCGAATCACCCCACAACTGTTCCACTTCCCACCCAAACCAAAGCCAACCAGCAGCATTTTTAAGAGTTCAGATCTCTTCTTCTGACAGAGGTCACCTCGTAAGACTACTTACGATTCTTTTGCTGCTGCATTTTACGCATCTTAACTTTAAGTCTTAAACCTGGCTGTATCCTTTGGACCACAGGGCTCTCTACACAAGGAAGCTGTTCATCCAAATTCACCTAGATAAAACATCAGGTCTCTACATCATAGATCTACCATTATTTTATTCTGTTCTGGATTATCCCATCACTATAGGGATTGTGTCCTGCTCCACTGGCCCTTCTGCAGAAGGAGAAAAATGGTGGCCTCTCAGGCAGGGGGTTACAGTCTGAAACAGGAGAATATGACAACAGACAACCACTGAAATGGGAGCAGCATAACAAGGAATCACCAAGGGAACGTGCATCTGCAAGGGAGCAGTAGGAGCACACCAGCAACCCAGCCTGTTACTAAGATGTTTAAAACACTACAAAGACTTGAAATGAGCTTCTGAATGAGGATACTGAATCAGATTTGTGCAAGGTTTCTCTCCAACAAAAGAGGTCACCAAAATAGGTTTTGTACAGATGCATCAAGTAGGTAATGGAGACAGGTACCACAGGGAAACTAGAGGCTTGTGTCAACATCACGGGAGTGAGTAAAAGTGGAAGGGAAAATAACTGTAGGTTAAATGAGGCCCTGAAAGTGAAGATGAGACACTCAGATCTGATGTGACAGAGAAGGGAGGAGGAGGTGGTAAGCAGGATGCGACATGGCCCAGCAAGGAATATGGGGTGGCATCTTTGCAGCCACACTGTGAATGGACACAAGCATGGCAGAGGTGCTCTTCTCATGGCCAGAAGACAGAACAAACACAGAGCAGCTTCTGGCTTCTCAGCAGCGATCTCCATTTTGTCTGAAATGTGCTTCAGATCCTTTAGCAAAATTGAAAGTGGTCATTTGCTTTCATAACACCACCTCATCATGTCGCTGGCCCTATCTCCCCTTTTCCCTAGACAATCACCATTTCCTCATTTTAAGTAAAAACACCTTCATTGTGACGGTGGTCAAACAGTGGCAGAAGTTGCCCAGAGAGGCTGTGGAGTCTCCAGTCTCAAAGATACTCAAAACCCAGCAGGACCTGGTCCTGAGCACAGCCCTACCAGATCCAGCTGTGAGCAAGAGGACGGACTAGACAGTCTTCCAGAGGTACCTTCCTGTCTCAACTACCCTGAGATTCTGTGATGTCTCCCTTAGCCCATCTCCACTGGTGATCTTCTTATACACCCTGGAGACTCTAGCACTGCCACAGGAGGGGTGGCCACGTACCCTGTCTCAAACATGACTTGGATCCAAACTGCCTTTGTGCTCTTTTGACAACTTGGTCCACAGCAATTCCAAAGGAATTGCGCTCCCTGTATTTTATGAAAAGCATAAGACTTTCAAATACTTAAATGGAAAATTACAAGGGGCCTCATGTTCCCAAATCATCTTGGACACTGACTCATCACTGTCCAAGCCTTCCAAACACACATCAGTGCAGCTCCAATGTAGTCTATCCAGCCCTTGAAACAGAGCTGACCCAGCACGCCTTTACACTGCTCTTGAACAGGTTTCAGCAAGATGGTGGACTTTCCCTGAAAAATATAGTAGTCAAACAACTTTTCTATAGAGCACAGGATGGACTGAAGAGCAGATGGGTGGAGGAGACAGTACCATCTCTCTACTTAGACTCAGTCACTACAAGCTGTATTCCAGCTACTGTATGGCTAAAGTTTAAATCACCCTTGAAATGCCCAGATGGCTATGAGCATGCTCCAAACAGCAGCAAGCCTCTCCTTTCCCAAGGATGTCCATCAGCTGAAGGCTCCTCTGAGAGGATCCAGGGTGCGTTGTCAATGGGGGTGTCCAGCTGTTCTAGGTTCAACCTGCAAGGAATGCATTAGGAGGCAACTGAGGGATGGGTGACATTGTACCTGGTACTTTCAAGCTGCAGGACAGCTTTGTGGTCACAGGCTTTCATTTCAGCAAAAGAAGGACTGCAGAGAAAGTAAAACACTGGTCAGAAAAATAATTAAGACATTGGCAAAGCAAGTGGTGCTTTGGGTAAGGGAAGTTCACCTAAAACAGTGTCAAACATTGCAAGTATTAATGTTCTTGATGTTTATGCTTACAAACTTTTTATGGCATGTGAACTTTTCTCTCTCAAAGAAATTACCCAGGCAGAAAAAGCAGAATTATTATATCCATCCAGAAGTTATATCCATCAATAAAGACAGATCAGCAACTTCCTTAAAATTCATCTGCATTAAGCATGTTGAAAGCATTTCTTTTTCTGAAGAAAATGTTCAGTATAAATTCTACTTCATTTTCAGCTCATTACCTCCTGATGAATTCAAATGCTATCACCACATAAAGACAAGAAAGAAGAAATATCATTTCCCTCTTCTCTCATTTATCATTATGGAAGCTTGGTACAAAGTCTATCATTTAAAAAAAAAAAAAAAAAAAAAAACACCACATAAAATCCCACAAAGTGTAGCAGATCCCCAGCAGAGAATACAATTCTTAATGAAAGGGGTTCAAAAAGCACCATAGTAAATAGCTTTCATAGAATCATAGGATGCTTTGGGTTGGAAGGAACCTTAAAAATCATCTCGTTCCAACCCCCTGCCATGGCACTATTCCCACTAGACTTCCCTTCCACTAGACCAGGTTGCTCAAAACACCATCAGCCTGGCCTTGAACACTCCCAGGGATGGGGCATCCACAGCTTCTCTGGGCAGCCCGTTCCAATACCTCGCCATCCTCATGGTGAAGAATTTCTTCCTCATATCTAATCTAAATCTATCCTCTTTCAGTTTAAAGCCATTACCCCTTGTCCTGTCATTACATGCCCTTGGAAAAGGTCCCTCTGCAGGTTTCTGGTAGGCCCTTTTTAGGTACTGGAGGGCTGCTATAAAGTCTCCCTGGAACCTTCTCTTGTCCATGCTGAACAACCCCAACTGTCTGAGCCTGTCCTCATGGGAGAGGTGCTCCTCCTTCTGAACAAATTTGTGGCCTCGTCTGGACCCTCTCCAACAGACCCATGTCCGTCTTACATTGGAGGCCCCAGAGCTGAATGCAGTGCTGAAGGTGAGGTCTCACCAGAGTGGAGTAGAGGGGGAAAAAGTCACATCCCTCACCCTGCTGGTCACAATGGACTAACTTACTAATTTGTTTTTAAAACAAGACCACAGGAGAGGAAAAAAAAATCTTCAACACTGAAATTAATCAAAATGTCATTTTGATTAACCACAGCTAGGACTGTGCAGTATTACTACAGATTTTTGAAAGAAAATTCCAAGCATGTTCACAAAATCAGACTATTTTGATTTTTTGCCAGACAGGCTACCTTCCAAGAACAACAGTGTGGGAAAAAATGCTAGTACAGTGACAGAACAACATCTCCACTTCTCACTCCTAAAGAAGAGACAAACTGAAGATAAAATGAAAGATTTGACAACTACTTGGTGGATCTTAAAGCACATGTATTCCAAGAACAAGAGTGTGATATCAAGTGTTGTCATCTAAAGAAAGTGGATGAAATGACGGAACAAAGTGTCTAAAAAAGCACTCAGATTTTCCTGAGCATTTATCAATGGTAAATATTAGAAGTAACAAAATATATGGATGAAGCCATTTTTGTATTAATTACTCTAAAAGAAAAGAAAAATACTAGTAAACTTTAAACCACACATTCATTGCCAAGGGTGGGCTTTTTGTGGGGAGTGTCCGATAAATTTACTTCTCTCATATCAGAGCAATGCAGACACACCTTTAATATGCAAACTATGTTAGGTTCCACAAAACTACACTTAATGTTTTAAGTGTAATCAAATTAACATTGTCTCTAGTGCACCAAGTCCATAAATTTTTAAGCTGCTATAAAGCAAGCCACTTAACGCAACTTTTTATTTGTAAGGAACCAGGCAGTACTCAATGGTGCAAACACGGCCACCTGTCTCGTCTCTCTCCGAGTCTTCACGTATTGCATGAAAGCCAGAGTGAACATTTGTTCACCTAAAATGCTTGGCATATGGTTGAACTGACAATTTAATAATATCCCGATAAGGATGTTGCCAGATTTTTGGCGGGAGATAAGCATGTTTTATCATTAAATATTTGTACTGCAGTAGCACCCAGACACCTGAAGCATAAAGGGGCCTTGTTCTGCCAGGCACCGAGGCTTACAGAGTCAGCAACCCAAAAAGCTGACGGCCCAGGACAACCAGACTATGAAAAGAAACCGAGAAGGGTATGTACTGTATGTGCTACACTGGAAACAAATCTTCCTCCCATATACACCTACACCTACCCATTAAGGCTTCTCCAAGTCGTAACTGACCTCGAGACAGAAATTGGAAGGATCTACTCTTTACCAGCCTCCCATGGGGGAGAGGACTGGGTTATCATCAAGAGGTTTTCTTCTTTATGCATCAGAAAAACACACTTCCAAGGCAAAATCCAAGTGGGCATTCGTTTTCTGGATGTAACAGCTAGTGGCTTGATTAACAGCACCATGCACTGAAGCTTTGTTTCTTACAAAGTTTCCTTTGAAATGCTGTTTCTGAACATAGTTCTGGCATTGCAGTTCATCCTGTCTGCAAAATGTATAAGATGCTCTTATTTACAGCCCATGATCCAGTGAAAATCCCTCTTCCTCCCTGCAATTTCCCAAATGTGATTTTTTTTGTTTCCAGAATATCTTTTATTCTTAATGACCAAGTGAAAAGTGAATAGAGGAAATGGCTTAAGCATGAACTCTGGTCTTGGGATACCCTTGTTCCTTTCACACTCCAAGTCAAGTTAGTTACACAGACATTACTGAAAATAGCTCTCCCAAGGTGTGCATTAAATGTAGTGGCAACCCCATAAGAACAGAAAATAAATTCCTGTCCAGCCCAGCTGTCTAAGTCTTACCCTTCAAACCATATTTCCTAATCAGTGACTTCCTATGAAAATGGGCTTTATTAAACCATATGCCAGGATACTGAAAAGAACTATGACCTGTGGTACAGACAGAAGAGGAGAGCAACAAAAGTTTCTATTAGAAAAAAAAACAAAACGTGTATGTGTGGAAACTTAGCTGTAAGACTACAAAAATGAAAGATCTCGTCACCAGTAGAAATGTCTCCTAAAGTCTGATTCACCTTAATCTTTAGACAACGACACAACACATTTGCTCCACTTCTACATCCATGACATGAAAATAACTGCTGCAGAAACAGGATTTTAGCACATAGATGTTACATGTCTCCTAAAAGCTGCATACAACTAAAGCCCCTGCCTTTGCTGCAGCACCATTATTTGTGTATTGGTCATTCTACGTAGCTTTGGTTTGGGGCTTTTTTTTTTCCTAATATAAACACATCATAAACAAATTAACAACAAAACACTAATATTTTAGATATTGAAATATTTTTATATAAATATTTATATACATATTTCCTTATATGTATGTGTATCTATCCTTAGATGCTTAAATGACACATCCTGCAGACTCACATTGCACAACAGCTGGTAATACCTCCTTTTCCTCTTCTCTTCTCCCAAAGGAATAAGCAGGAGCAGGTTTATTTCATCTTACTTTCTTCTGACCTTCATACCAACAGACGCATTCCAGAATATTTTTGCCTGGCAAGTGTTTTCAATTGCCTTTTGTGCATCACATTTGCTCCAACTTCGTATTTAACCAAATGTTTATATTAAGTAACCCGTAGTATTTTACTTTTTCTTTACAAGTCCCATTCACAGCTGACAAGTGAACTCTGTCCTTACTGCTATTTGCAGACATGTCTGCACATGCAAGTCAGTCTTATTCTGCCTTTTTGCTTCTAGGACATGAGGTAGCAAACACAAGATGCCATTTCTAAGAAAGTTATAAGGGTGTTAGTGAAAGTTAAAAGACCAGGGATCCTTACTGCATTTTTTTAAGATAGCCAATGAGATTCACTTTTTTATTTAATATTTTTGTGATTTCTTCCTCTTAACAAGAAATACGACTGAAAGCTCCCACAGCAGCAAGTAATTCCTTGATGAAGATTCTCAGCTTGTGAAATTTAACAAGCATTTTATGCACTCCAATGTCAGTAATACTACATCTTTTAGGAGCCTGATGTGACACCATTAGCATTATTTGCTATTCGTTTAATCTGACAAATTAAGAAAATGAAAATATTATATTTATGAAAATACATGTGCAACTTGAAAATTCAATGTGTTTTAGCTATCTATCTAATTGGCATTATAATTACATGCTTTCCACAGAATAAATTCAAAGCCCTTGCTCAAATCACAGTATCACAGTATGTTTGGGATTGGAAGAGACCTCAAAAGATCATCTAGTCCAATCCCCCTGCCGGAGTAGGAACGCCTAGGTGAGGTCGCACAGGAATGTGTCCAGGCGGGTTTTGAAAGTCTCTAGAGTAGGAGACTCCACAACCTTTCTGGGCAGCCTGTTCCAGTGCTCTGTCACCCTCACTGTGAAGAAGTTTCTTCTCAAATTTAAGTGGAACCTCTTGTGTTCCAGTTTGAACCCATTGCCCCTTGTCCTATCATTGTTTGCCACCGAGAAGAGCCTGGCTCCATCTTTGTGGCACTCACCCTTTTTATATTTATAAACATTAATAAGGTCACCACTCAGTCTCCTCTTCTCCAAACTAAAGAGACCCAGTTCCCTTAGCCTTTCTTCATAAGGCAGGTGCTCCACTCCCTTAATCATCTTTCTTGCCCTACGCTGGACCCTCTCCAGCAGTTCCCTGTCCTTCTGGAACTGAGGGGCCCAGAACTGGACACAATATTCCAGATGGGGTCTCACCAGGGCAGAGTAGAGGGGAAGGAGGACCTCTCTCAATCTACTGACCACCCTCCTTGTAATACACCCCAGGATACCATTGGCCTTCCTGGCCACAAGGGCACAGTGCTGGCTCATGGTCATCCTGTTGTCCATCAGGACCCCCAGGTCTCTTTCCCCTACACTGCTCTCTAATATATAATTTCCCGACCTATACTGGAACCTGGGGTTGTTCCTGCCCAGATGCAGGGCTCTGCACTTTCCCTTGTTAAATTTCATCAGGTTATTCCCCGCCCAACTCTCCAGCCTGTCCAGGTCTCGCTGGATGGCAGCACAGCCTTCTGGCGTGTCAGCCACTCCTCCCAGCTTAGTGTCATCAGCAAACTTGCTGATAGTACACTCAAGTCCCTCGTCTAAATCGTTAATGAATATATTGAATAATATTGGCCCCAGTACTGACCCCTGAGGCACTCCACTAGATACTGGCCTCCAACTAGACTCCGCACCATTGACCACCACTCTCTGGCTTCTTTCCTTAAGCCAGTTTGCAACCCACCTCACTACTGTGTTGTCTAGACCACACCTCCTCAACTTAGCTGTGAGGATGCTGTGACAGACTGTGTCAAAGGCTTTGCTGAAGTCAAGGTAGACCACATCCACCACCCTGCCATCATCCATCCACCTTGTTACATTCTCATAAAAGGCTATGAGGCTGGTCAAGCATGACCTACCCTTGGTAAAGCCATGTTGACTGCCCATAATAATCCTCTTATCCTTGATATGCCTTGAGATGGCAGCAAGGACAAGCTGTTCCATTACTTTCCCAGGGACAGAGGTGAGGCTGATCGGTCTATAATTACCCGGGTCCTCCTTCTTGCCCTTTTTGAAGACTGGAGTGACATTTGCTTTCTTCCAATACTTGGGCACCTCTCCCGTTTCCCAAGACTTGGCAAAGATGATGGAGAGCGGTCCAGCAATGACTTCAGCCAGCTCCCTCAGCACCCGTGGATGCATCCCATCTGGACCCATGGATTTATGGATGTCCAGACTATTTAATTGCTCCCTAACCCAGTCCTCATCGACTAAAGCAAACTCCTCCATTGACCTGGCTTTATCTGGGATCTCAGGAGTACAGGGCTGAAGATGTTTCCCTGGACAGATGCATGCCTTGATCTTGAACTCTAAATACAATAGGTCCCAGACAGAGGAAAGATCTTAGGCTTAATTGACTAAAGACCATTTTATTTTCTGAAATTCACTTTTAAAATATCATCTGGCTGCAGTCAGGCAGCAAACAGAGCCTGCGGGCACATGGTGATAAGTGCACTCAGATGAATTGGTTTTAATCCTGACATGAGGCCCGATGGGCCAAACACCTCCCATTGCCACCAGCCCTATCTCATGGACCCCCATCATGGGGTAACACCTTCCTCCCCTTGTCCTCCCCCCTTCCCTCAGTAGATGCTAAAGTGAGGTACAGTTCCCTCAGACAGACAGCAATATTTGGGGCAGGGGGGAGAAATCCTTTTACGACTGGAGCTCTGCCTCGCTCCTTCCTCCCTGCGTTCACTATCATTGTGCTGTAAAACAAACTGGAGGGGAGATGTCAGGATAACAATGACAGGAAGAGAGCTTGTGACAGCCTGGCCGCAGAGTTATGGTGCCCCGAGACAGGAGGGCAGAGGTTCACGCAGGAAGCTACAACCAGGACCCTCCCCTGGCCTGCAACCGGCCTCTCAGGGCTGCAAGTTTGGGGAGGGAGGAGTAGGAGGAAATGTGTTTTGTTCTTTACCATTTTAAAGTTTAAAGTACATGGTGGTGCGGAGAGCTGCTGCGCAGCACAGGCTGCAGGACATTCGCATTTACAAAAGATCTCGAAGATTTGCACTGAGAAAAGTCCACTGTTTGGCTCTGCACTGCAGCAAAGCTTGCGGCAGGCTCTGCTCTGCCGTGTGTTAGCACCATGCGAGGAATTCAGGCATCTCCCTTGCTCAAGTCGGGAAAATTCTCAGCACTGCCTCCTGTAGAGGAAGGACACCTCTGGCTCCCAAGACAACTTCCAATCGCGGCAACAAGTCAGTCCTTTAAAGAAAAGCATCTGCGAAACCAAAACACAGATTTGTGTCTTTGAAGGGACTAGGGTGCATCTGAGCGCTGCTGCAGTCTCCAACACCATTAAACATTGGCTACGACAGAAACCATGCAATAAGAAACGAACTATTCTAAAAAGGCTCTTTAAAAATAAATATTTTTATTTTAGGTGATTCAGAGTATTGTGTGCTCTAAATTAAGAAAATCCTTGTGAAAGGATTTCAGATTATGCTAACCCAAGTTATGCTCTCTCCTTTCTGGTGACCCTGCTCTCTCTCCCCTCACCTTCTGCCACAAGAGAAACAACAACATCACATGCTGCTCTGCAGGTCTGGGACGGGATAGATGTTCGTAAACACTCGGTCATGTGTCTATCCTGTTTTCTACATTTCTAGCTTCATGTCATTTATTTATAGGTTTTGAAATTCCAGTATAAATGTAAATTTAAAATCCTCTAAAAGCTGCCCATTCTGACAAGAGCAGAGTTTCTATCTGTTTACCTATATATACTGGTATAAAAATACAGCTTTTACTTGTCTTTCTCTACCTCATTTCAGTTAAAAGTCCCGTTTGCCGAGACCATCCACAACAGAAACGCTGGGCTCTGGCCATGCATATTCTCATACTTCTGGTAACAGCTTCCCTTATATTTTACAGCCCCTCTAGCGTGTTACTGCAGTCAGTGACTCCAAGGGTGGTTTTGAACTCAGCCTCCCCACATAAATGCCTCTTTGAGAAGCTCTAGCCTGGCACCACTTTCATGCTGATGCATGTGATAGAGGCCAAAGTCTCAAAGCTATAAAACCCAGCAAGCTCAATCACCAGTGGGAGCAGGAGGCACAGCATTCTGCCCACACAATTCTGTAGAAAAAAGCATACCCAGACTTCCTGATCCGATTAGCAATTCTGGCATCAAACCCTCACCCAGACAAAGTACTTGTGACTGATACTTGCCTAGGACCAGCTCAAGGTTTCTCAACAGCGTAGGCAAAACTGAAATCTAATGGCATTACCAGGCTGGTAAGTGGGAAGCTGAGAACAGCCCCAAAAAGGTGTTTTCCATTCCCTGCAGCACGTCACCCTTCATCCACCTACCTCACACACATTGCCACTGCAGTATGCCCTGCCTATCTTCTCAAACACAGGCTCAACTAACCATATCTGCACAAGCCTCATTCCTTCTGCAAAATCTCTTTATCCTCCACCTTGCCATGCTGCAATCCCTAATCATGGCCAGGCAACTTTCAGACTGCTGCAGCAGGGAAGGAAGCACCAGGCTTGTGGTTGCTTTGCCCTGGGGAAAGCAGGCAGTGGGACAGGGCGAAAGCACCAGGACTTAAGAGTCAGGCTTTCTTCTTTTGCTGCTGTGTGACAAAGCTGGAGCAATGACTGATGCTGCTGAAGAGAGCCTTCCTCCCACTGAAATGCAAGGTGCTCCTCCGGATGCTGCTGAGGGCTGTGTAGAGAAGCGAAATAATCAATTTGGGCACCAAGTTGGTCCTTGCAGCCTCTGGTCCAAATAACACTGGCAGCCATCACCCTGCAAGGTTCACCCAGGGCATAGCAGTCCCCACCATCCCCATGTGAATTGTGCAAGGGCTGGCTTCTGGGAACACAGGGAGGTTTCTTCTCCCAGCTCTGCAGACATCATCATTACAAGGTCCATTTCCCAAAGCAAATGCCACTAACTGCAAAGCAGAACCTCTTTCTGGGAGCAACTTTATCAGGGTCTATATTTTATAACAGATGGAAGGTAACAGGAATGCTGTAGCAAGGAAGAAGAAGCCATTTTTAAATTTAAAGAGAGGTGAGAGGGTACGGTTGCACAAAGCAATGGAGTTCTCCATCCCAAGATAAACCCTGTGAGTGGGCAATACCCTTAAAAAAATTGATTGTAACCATGTCCCAGAAAGTAAGACTCAAAACCACACCTAAATACTTCCTACAATGCAACTACTTAAGTCTTCTTTGCCACCTTCTCTGATTTTCCATGAATATCATCATGGGGGCAGAGGCTTCTCAGCTGGATATTTAGTGGTGCATTCACAGAGCAAGCAATGGCTCAAAAAAATAAGGTGAGTGGAGATCCAGGGGCAAAAAGGATCACACCAGGGTTTCTGACACATTATGGTTTGGGTTTTCTCTGCACTGTGAGATCAGTGCTCTCACTGTAGTCTTTTTCATGAAATAATACGCTTCCTAGAAAGACCCTTCCTGTTAAATATTTGGGATAACTACCACAAATAGGCTCTAGCAAAACACTGCTCACAGAATTCATTCAGTCTTTATGTAGGATAAATCCAGAAGTGGTCCCTTTATAAATACTTGTTTTTAGAGGAAAAATTCAAATTTTCATTAATGAATGCTTCTAAGTTTTCCCCAGAAATACAGGGTAAAATAAACACATATATTCAGCTACAGTCTCAACAACAATTCTTATTGTAAAGAAAATGGCTTGAGAGAGGCCCTCATACTTGAGCTTAATACAAACCTAGCTTTATAAGTTAATGGGAAGATGGGACTTGTAGGATTTAATTAATTCTTAGCCTTAAAACAGTCTTTCATAATAAGTGTGAAACTAGTCATATCAAATAACTGGAGTAGAAAGATGCTTGGCATGTGTAGAGTTAACCATCACTACACTCCTGCTTTATGATTATAAAGATGCTCATTATCCAGCACCATGCCTCTAAGGGAAGATGTAACCCCTATATTTTTCTTTGCTAACTTGGATTTAAGTAACTAGAATTTAGTCCTGCAACTCTAAGTTGTCCCCACTCTTATCTCCACACTTTTTTGCAAAACGTGTGCAACAACATCTTTCCAATTCCATAAATAATTATTTGCATCTGTCTTTTGAAGCTTAAAAGGAACTGTTAAGCCAGAAACTTCCATAGTTACATCTAGAGAAATTTCTACCCCTGCCAAAGTTAAAGATCTGTTTTTATTACATTCTTTAATCCACATTTCTAAGAGAATACTTCCTAAATTTTTTCCTCTACTACTTTTCCTCTCTACTCCAGCAGGACATTTGACTTGCCTAGTAAAGGACTTGCGGTAATGAACATGTAACGTGGTGCTACAGCCAGGCTAAGTAACAACACGAGATAAAATACAAAGTATTTTGACAACACAACAATCTCCCCAAAGAAACACCTTGTAACTCCAAAGAACACCTACTTACACATTCTTTGTTGATACATGTACCAGACTAATTTCTTACTCTAAATATCTCATTAAATCAGACAGCTCTTCCTACTTACACATCCACATGACCTCAAAGAAAGCACCTAGTGACTTCAACTCAGTCTGCAAACCCGCTGCCTCTCTCTCACACAGCAGCTCCAGTGCCATTCGCATGTCAACCCTCTTCTGGGAGAAGGTCTCTGGCTCTGCGAATGACACAGTCAAACTCTGTTCAAAACCTGTGCCTTCCAGTTTTCCCTTTGACATTGGTCCAGGCCAAATAAAATAAAAAACACCAAACCCACTCATTTAAGTAACTGCCAGATTACTAAGATGTTTCGTGTGAAAAATCAAGGGTTCATAACATAAGCTCTCCCTTTGGGCCCACATCATCTTTCAACTTGCCTATTTTGTATGACCTCTTCCCATATTGCTCTTATTGTGATTTTTTTCAGATGAGATATGCCAGTATTTTTAGCCTAGAATCTATTATTTCCTCTTCATCTTGGAAGATCTGTGCCAACCTGTGGCACTGGGAACTGATAAGCCTACAGATAACCAGGTAAGATTTTAGATCCTTGCACAATTTAAGGAGAACTACAGTGAAAGCATACTTCAATTTCTTCTACATGTGAATATGCAGATCATGCATTTATGAAGAAGTAGCTTAAAAGATAGACTTTATACAGAGAGCTTCCCTGCCTCCAAAAAATAAAAAAAGAAAAGAAAGGAAGGAAGGAGCACAAGAACAACAATAACTTTACTTACCTCTTCTATCCTACAATAAGTTATGAAGTCTGGTATTAACATTTACTTATTAAGAAAATTGCAGGTTCACCATCACACATTTTTCTCAGGTAGTCTATGCCTTCAGTTGCCAAACATTCTTACATACACTAGAGCTTAAACACAGCTAGTAAAAGTTCCTGGTCTACCATGATGAACTGTTGCTACCTCCCATTTTGCCATTTCCAACGAGTCTGAAGGTATTAGACTCTGTCTGCTAAGTTTTAATCCGTATGCTTTCTTCTGTCCCGATATTGACAACACATTACACACCACATACTCCCTTAAAGATTATTTTAAAATGAACCGCCAAGCAGAATTTGCAACAGCAACGTACCAAGCAGTCTTTTTGGTGGCTTACTCAAATCACCCTGCACGGCTAAGTGGGCAGCCTGCACTCTTTAGGCAACCAATTATTTTGATTCCAATCAAACATCCAATATTGCATATATCAAATATTGCAAGATACAAATGTTGTAACACTGGTGTAGTTTCTGAGCACCCTGGGAGAGAGGAGACAAAATAGTAAAATACGTGTTGAATAGAGGATTTGATGGTTAACTACAGAATGCTGGTGAGTTGCAGGCTTCAAAAAGACATGAGTAGTCTCCTCATCAAGAAAAGATGGGATTAAGCAATTAAAGGGCAGTTTAAGAGTGGATCATCCAAAGCTGAACTTCTTCAGAAAAATAAATGGCAAAAAGGTAGTTCTAATATCCATAGGAAGCCTCACTGAATCTTGATTTCTTATTTGCACTCAAACATGTACTTAGCACCTGGCAAGAGAAAGATTAGACAGTTTGTCAGATGCGCTCAGCAGCAAATGTCAGTGTAAGCTTAACTCTGAGGTAACTTCACCATCTTCCTCACAAGAAGCCAGTTCAAGCTCTTGTGCACATGAGCTCCAGCACAATCTCAAGGAGCCAAGGTCTTCAGCCATGTCAACCAGCTCTTCTACCTGCAGTTTGTTTCTTACAAGTAATTTTTGCTTGTGTTAAATGGGTAAGAGCACATCTGAATCATGTTCCATTTGTCACTCACTGACAAAAATCAAGTCAACATTAGAATCTTTCAGTCGCACAGCTCAGGCAATACATTAGCCAGATACCAGATTAAACCAAATGACCAGCAAAACCCACCAGCTACCTTTTCCCCAAGAAGCACCCAGCCTCAAGTCAATGATGTTACAGGAAAGAGCAATGAAATATTGGGAAAGCCCCCATACGTGGAAGGGGTGCAGCACCTGCCTTGGGAAGCCAGCCTTCCTCCCAGCATGGTGGGATGGAGTTGTCTGAACACCAAACACAGAGCAGAGCACTGGCTATGCTCTTATTTTTGAACACACTCTCAAGGTAGGCATAACTTTCTGATCTACCTTTCTATGATACTACTCTGATTCACTACAGATGTGGAGCTGTGAGTTTGAGCAGACTAGAGACATCCAGTCACAGGTTGCCCACTGTGATGCTTTATCAAACAGCAAGAGACCACCTACTGTGCTTAAACAGCTATGTGGGAAAGGCACCTCAGCTCATCTTCTAACAAGGATCTCAATATCCCTTTCCTAGTCATCTTTCAACTTTTATTATAGCTGTCAAAAGGTCAACAACCTCGAAGATGCCCTCACTTATCAGTAAATGCACTAGTATTCACGGGCTGTTAGTGAAAAAGCAGAGTACAAGATGATCTGTCACATATTTCATAGTAAAAGGTGCATTTTAAGAGTTGTCTTGGCCAGTCAAACGCTCAAACGCTGGTTATTTTTATTCCCAGGCCATATATTTTGAAGTTATTTATACAAGCACCAAACATGACAGGACATATGCTTTCACGAATGCAAAGAATGAAACCCAGGACTTATCATCCAAAAAAGCATCAGAGCATTTCTCAGGCTTTACATATGTATGAGGATGAAGTCACTCAGCCAACATCAAAATACAGTTACCTCCAAGGTGCGACGAAGCAGCCACTCTGCTTGAACACTACAGGACTGTTTATAAGAAGGGAAACGAAGCTCAACTTCTCCAGCTGAAGCTGCAGAGGAATTCAGGGCAGGCTGAAAGTAATTATTCAGCTGGAGTTTGGCCAGCACGCTGGAGTGAGCACTGCTGTTCTTACAGACAGTGTCGGGGGACTATGCAATGACCACCAGCGCTGCCTACTGAGTCATCAGCGCCGCTTCCCGCAGAACCCGACTTCTCCTTGGAAATCTCCCCTTTCTGGATTGCGCAAACCCGGCCCCGGTCGGTTTGGGAACAACGCAGGACAAAGAGGAAGGGTGAGAAGCATAACTATTAGTGTCACTTTCAAGAGCAGTAAAATTTACATGGATTAAAGGGATGAAATCTTTATATATAGTAAAAAGGATAATTATAATGAAGGCATCTGTCTAGCTGGCACCACCTACAGCAAGACCTGCAAGCAGTAATTGTACAATAACAACGTGGTGGTTAGTGTGAGGTTTAGGACATTCTGCCAGAAAACCTAAAGCATCCAGGTTGTAAAACACTGTAATAAGTAGGTAATTCCCAGCCTGGCGTCCAAGTTACTGCCCTAACCTGTTCCTTATGATTATAAAATGTCTCAGTGTCAGCAGGTTCACTGTGAGTCAGAGCTGAAATAATAAATGGCTTATTTTCCATCCTGATGGAGGAAATACATCACGGCTCATTGTGGCTCACTTACTGAGGCTTTTTTTTTTTTTTTAACAGGAAAATGTAAAAATAACCAAGTCATTCTACCTTATTGCACTTATTTTTGATTAACAAAGCCCTTATTACAGTCAAAATAGAAAAGAAAAAGCAGTATGTTTTCAATATGGTCTGCATAAACAATCTCTTAGGAAAAAATACAGAAGAAAAAATACTGCCCAAACAGCCAAAGAATATTAATTTTGTGACAAATAGCCTTTTTTGCCAAAGTGATTCCACCACTTCGCTCCTGTAAACAACAGGTTGCCTGAGCTGAGGTCCGGGCTTTAACCTCGCCTGCACTTTTGCTCCCAATAAGCTGTCTTTAATCGGGTTCCAGTGCTCACAACATGCTCACAACTGCCCAGCCGTGCACTTGCACACTCAGGACCTCTGGCAGTAAACTCCAGAGGAAAGGTGCTATCTCGTGCTTCATGCGTTGCTAGCAAGCAAATAGTGTCCTACTCTGGCAGGTCTGCCCAAACGCTGTGTAAAACCCACACAAATGGTCCCATCAAAAAAGTATTAAGAGGCAGATGCAACATCACCATCCCCAAAATACTCATCCTTTACCTAACACAGAAATATATAATAGCAGGAGTATTGCAAGCAAGGTGCAATTGGTCCTTACCCCATTTGCAAACTAAAAGTGGAAGAAAATAAGCATAATTATTTCATGGACTCGGACAAAAAGCACAGACATATTAAGACTACTATTCCAAGCTCAAATTTGGAGCACATATGTTTTTATACACACGCACAGAGTGGCCTATATACATAGAAAATTTAAAACAACAGAATAATACAGAAAAAAATAAATAGAACAATATAGAAAAATCTGTAAGCAAATTATATATAAAAGTCTTAAGTAGCATCCATTTTTTAAAAAGAATACCGAAAACACAAATAGATGAGTATTTGCACAAACTGTAAAAGGAAAAAATCTGGGGTGAATATGACAAAAACAACCCTGATTTTTTCAGGGGAAATATCTGTGTCAAAGAACTGCAAGCTCTATGACTCTGCATATTTGAAATATACAGTAATTGACATTAGACATACAAAGAATGCAAAATTATTTGAATTAAAATAACAAGTACTGAGAATGTAAAATTTCTCCATAGTTCATTGTAGAAAAAAAAAATTATCTTCATTATATGTAGAATAACAAATTGTAAACTAATACTTTAGATCGGAGTACGAAAGGCAAATGTTAATTCCCAGAGTACTTCTGCTATTAAACTGGTAATCAATAACTACCAAGTTATTTATGACCAGAAGTCTAATACTGTACCAAAAATGCAGATAAAAGTACAAAGTTGCCTTTCAAGTGGTGTCTCTCAAACGCAAGTTTTTTAGACATACAGTTTAAATGCACAAACAAACAATATCTATTTCTTGCATGTCCTTTCTGCAGCTTCTTACGCATGCTTCAGTAACTCAAATTTATCATGACCTTTAGAACCACAAGATCCTTTGGGTAGCAGTGGCCAGGACTCAGAGCTACAAGTGACGTTTTACCGTGCCAGAGTTTGCCTGGGAGACACATTGCGCTGGTTTCCACCCCATGCTGCTTTCTATAATATCTGAAAACCCCGAATAATCCAAGTTCTGTTCTGGTGCTGTCCGTCAGCCCTGATTCTTGGCAGCCCTTAAGGCAGCTACTTAAAAGGACTAATGGTCTTGCAACGGAGTCATGGGACTTTGACTCATGGTCCCAGATTCAGCTCCAGGTTCCACCAGCAGCCTCTGCGCAGCTCCAGGCCTCTCCTTTGCCCTACGCTGCTCCCCACCCGCCAGCCAGGACATTGAAACCCCTCTCCTCTTGGGCCTCCCTAGGCTTCACACTATTTGGGGGGGTGGGATTCTGATACATTCAGGGTTGCCTTTGCTTGCAATCGCTCCTCTCAGCTGCCCTCAATAGAAAACCATGTCAAAAGAAGTGAAAATATTGGCATGATACACTAAAGCTATGCGAGCACAAGTCATGCCATGGTTTCCAGCAAATTTACACCCTTCCCCCTGCCATGTCCCACACAGCTTCCCATGGGCATAACCTCAACCCCACGATCTGCATGCCTTTTCCAACTTAGCTACTTTCACTCCTTCATCTTTTGCAGCCCCCAAATACTGCAAGCCCCTAGGACATGGCCCTCAAACTCCATAGCAGCCTTCAGCGCAGCCTAAACAACATCCCTTCAGGGGTCCACCAGGTCCACGACAGAGCTTGGACTGGCCAGCAAGTTGCTAGCCAGCAGAAGCAAAACAGGAGACCCCAAGCAAGGCTACTTAGCTCTCAAACCGAATCTTCAGGGTTGTTTTTTTTTTTTGTGATGTTTTACGACAGTCACCCATAATAATGACTCTAACAGTGATGAGCACAGAAGCTGGATTCATTACTGCCATATGACTCATTAAAGGTTTTTTTCTAAACTGAGTAAAGTTTCCATAATTTTTGGGCCACATTCCACATCAGAGCTACACTTCAAAAAGCATTACAAATCAAAACAATTTTGATGACAACACTACAGGGAAGCGCAAGCACCCAGCATTTGGAACAGTAAGAAATTAGGATTTATAAATATCCCACACATATATTTAGAATCTTTTAATCCCCTTCACACTTTGGATTTCAAGCAGGAAGAATGGTACATTTTAAGTTTCTGGATTTTTTAAAAAATGTATTTCCGTTTTGGCTTGTGATGGGAACAGATCCATCCAATGACATTACACAGCACTGCTTCTGAAAGCAAAAGTCTGCTCTTTTCTATCCTACACCAGTAAGAGCAAAAAAAAATCTCTTCCTCTGACCCAAGGATCATGGAAAAGAATACATATGTCTACAGACAAGACTTGCAGACAGACATCATACTTTGTACTGGACAACAAAGTTGGAAAAAGCAGAAAAGCTATGAATTACACAAGCTCTTCCTTTGACTCTTCTTTTTACTTAACTTTCTGCATGTGAATAAACATTTTCTCGAATACAATTCATAGCAAGTTACTTTCCTTATTAATTGCAGTTTGTTTATAAAATTATTTTAATTCTGTAATTCTTTCCATTTTATTTTCATCTGCATTCACAATGTTGTTGAAGAGTTCATGCTTCCAGGTAAAGATTGGTTTTTTTGAACTTATAGGAAATACTATAATGTCTCAGTGTTGCAGTTTTTCTCCATAACAAACCCTTCCATTACGTAGCAGATTACATACCTTTAAGATATTCCTTTTGTTTGTGACACACACCATCTTCTCTTTAGAAAGTAAAATTTTCCTTATTAAGCCTCAGCAAGAGAAAGTGGGATTTTACAAAGCAAAAAACGAGAAAAACACAACAGCTCATGGCACTCATAATTTAGCCCACATTTCAAAGTCTTCTCATTTCCTCTCGCCTTTTCTTATAAACACCGCAACCAAATACATTTGTTTGCTTTGATTTTCAAAACCCTACTACTCCCAAATATGAGGAAATTTCTCTGCAACCCACTGAGGTTACTGGCACTTTATAGCCTTTGTTCCCTTTATCGAAATCATCCAGCCTTTGCAGACTTTCTAGGAAGCACAAAACAACTTGCAGTTCAGATATTTCGTAGGTCTGTCCTGGGAGCTGGCAAGCCTGAGACTGACAGACGTCATGACCACCTCTGGCTCAAAGAACATATTTCATCACATGCAACCGGGTTGCACAGCATGCTCCGCTCTGTCCCTGGTCTTGCTTTCAAAATGGAAAAGGGGGAGAACTCTGGGACTGCACATGTATGGAAGTTATGCTGTTTACCCGAAAAAACACACCTACGCTATGTGTGAATTGTGTGGTTGTGCTCAGTCTTTAAGAGACCAGAGTTAAGACATCCCAGCGCTGGCAAGAAGGGAGTCAGGCAGTGGTTAAACCCCATGTAAGATTGTCACCTTTCCACCTCCTTAGAGGAACAGACTATTCCTACTGCATGTGACACCCGTGACTTCTCTACAGACTAGGAGATTCTTGGTTTTTTAATCCCTCTTAGAGAACTTTCTCTCTAATCCTTTAATGGGCACTGTGGAACAGGTAAGAACATCTGCATGACAGAGCAAACTGAGCCAATCCCTCAGGAAGACGGAATGCCAAGTCCTCACATCAGTGGGAGATGACGTGGTCTGAGAAATCACCTTAGTCCCAGGACTACAGGCCTGAATGTGATGAGGCTATTTCATCAACACTTGAAACTGTCCCTTGGCCTTTTTCCTAAACTGGGGATGTTCACAAGTTCTGCCTCCTTTCTACGGAGTTATTCACCATGACTGATGAAGTTTCTCCTTGTGAACAGTTAGAGCAGAAACCTATTTTCCTTCACCAAATACTGATCCCAAACAGATCAGCCTCCTAAGATAAAAGCAGACTATGTAACCCTCTTCATATCTAGCTGTCTTCTTTCCCTTCTCCTGCTACCCAAGGGCTTTCTTTGCAACAGCAAGAGGTACTTTAAATCACAAAAGTCAACACATGGAAAGGAACCGCCAGGCTTAACTAAAGGCAACTATTAGCCTTTCTAACATCAGGCAACCTCACATGGAGTTCAGAATAGGACTGTGGTCTACACACCAGCTAACCACTCAGGGACAAAGAAACCTCTCTTTCCTACTTTGAAACTTCAATGCTGCCGAGGAACCTCAGAACCCCAGTGGACTCTCACACAGCTGGTTCCCATCAGCACTTACACACCTGATCTTTAGGCTGCCAGTACAAGAGGAAACATCAAATCTTAAATCATAAATGAGATCTACTTTTCTTACCAGTGCTACCTACATGAACATTAACACAAGATTTACATGACAGGAAAAAAAAGGTGTTAATGGGCAGAGGGAATATTCAGGTCAGGTATGTTTTGCTACTCTATTTCTATTCCTCATGTAATAAAATTCAGTGTAAAATTCAGCAGCACAAGCAATAAGCGCAATCACAAATTTCTGACAATAAAAGCATGTTCTGCCATCTGATTTTTTTTTTCCTTAAATTCAGAAAGAAGTTTCACATTTCAGTATAATTCAGACCACGTTAAAGACATTTCTAGGAAAAAGCACATTTTCTACAGCAAAGCTCATTTAACAGTCACTTAACAGCAACAAACTTAAAAGTCTTAGTTGGCAATTTGGATTTATCCTCTGCATGATTCACTTACCCCTGGGACAGGCCTGAGCAAGGGATTTTCCCAGCAAAAGACAAACCAATCAAATTATTTCAAGTCAGTCAGGTATTTGCTTTATGCCATCCAGCCCTGATGGCAAATCTTTTGTAACAGCAGATCTCCCAACATGAAGGGAAAAAAAAAATACAAGCTAAATACTGGTTTAATCAGAGTTAAGAGGCAAAGCTCCTACAGCCAGAAAGACATAAATGTTATCACTCTCTCATTCTCATTCCTAATCTTTCACACTGCATAAGTAAGTAGCTTATAGGGTACATATGTATATACACACACACAGATATACACTTGTTTTTTTTTTTCAGATACACACTTGACAGAGCACAAAAATGCCCCACATGCAAGGCAGCACTGCTTTTAGTTGCCTTTAGCTAAGCACTGCTACATTGCGTCCCAGCAGAGAGGACAGATTTTTGCCAGATTCTGAAGTATCCTGGTACGGTGGCCAGCAAACCCAAAAAGGCCTGATGCCCTCCGCCCAACTTTCTGAGCAGATGGGCCATCCACATGCATCTAAACATACTTAGTCCAGCAGAGTAAAGTTCTCCCTTCATATTTCCTTGACCTCCAGCAAGGAAGGGAGGCAAGACTCAAGCCAGTCACCCCAAAAAGTTCACAGAAGGCAGCACAGCCAACCCCCCATCACGCCTGTGTCCCTAGCCTTGCTCACTGTCATCGGACAGGGACACTGGCTACTGAGCCACTAGCCACCGCGTCATCATAGGGATGCTGCCCCGAGAGCTGGCTCGTGAAAATGAAATGCCGCCCTGGCTAATTCAGCTGGTGTGTTACTAAACCCTGTTGTTCATCAGAACAACTGGAGCAGTTTGGAAACTTCTACCTCAGAAGAAATCTCCGCTGCCACGGCACTGCCCTGGGTCACAGACGGGATAACGTAAAAGGCACAAAGTCCTTGGCGTGAGTCATATTTTCTGCACGCATTGTTTGCTGCTACAATGGATCTAGCTAAAGACATCTAACCTGGTAAGTGATTTTTGGTGTAAATATTTCTTACCTCTGTCTCAGTCTGGATTGTAACTTGAAAAATACGACATTTGGGGCACTTTCACTTCAGCTTGGTTTCCAAAGGACAGGCTGCACATCAGTTTGACTATTGGTGACTGGCTGGACATTAAAAACCACAGCAAATACCAGCTCTTGCCCCAGGAGGAGGTGGGAAACATGGGGTAAGGACTAAGCAGCAATGCTGATAACTATGGTGGGTACTCTCTTCCTCCTCTCCAAGCTCCAACAGCTTCCACCTCTCCCTTGGAAGAGCCACTCAGCCCTACACCTCCTCTGGTGTCCCTTCTCTACACCTACCAATGATGCTCTTGCTCTGATAGTCTTTGAAGATGAAAATATTTCTTCTTAGCTATATAATTTTGAAGTTGACAGGTTTTATTTCACACACAAAGAATGTCCTGCACTGCTGAAAGCTGGCCAGCCTTTTCCCCACGGTAGCCTTGGCTCTAAGAAAAGGGCACTGCCTCCTTTAAGAGCATGAGGACGACACTGACACCGCCTCTATTTTCTGCATTCTCAAATCCAATGCAGAGGGCAATCACATGCTCCTGTTTATACATCCCATAATACAAGGCCCCTATTTATCAATAAATGCCTCGAGGATTATCTGCTGGTCGTTCCCATCGACAACAGCGGTGGCCGGGGAAAAATGAAGGGAAATGGGGATGCAGCAGAGAGTCCAAAGAGTACAGAGCAAAAGGAAGGGCCTGCTACAGGTATTTGAAGAGTTGGGGAATCAAGAGGGAGGAGAAGGCAACAGAAGGAGAGTCTCAACTTTTTTTTTACTTTTTTCTTTCTTTTATTTTTCAACTCCAATCCAAGGCGTTAAAGAATTACTTCAAAAATACACAGACAAATGCTATGTTTTGCTCACTAAATAACTAACCATTGGAACCCATGGCTGCAGGATAACTACTGGAAAATAACTTGCAGCGATTAAAAAGGGATTAAATAGGTTTTATAAACAACGGTATCTGTTGTTAAACATGCTAAAATATAATTACAAGAGTTAATAACCCATTTGCTTCAGGGCATAAACTAATCCTCATCTAAGGGCAGCAGAGATCTGTCTGCATGTCAGCTCAATATCTGGTGCAACAACTCCTCTCCATAGACAAGCAATCTTTGCTTTTAATTCCTGGCATTCTAAAATCGTCTGTCTTGCCTGAAAAAGAGAGCATGCTACTGTTCAGGCCTTCAATTGACCTCATGTAATTAATTCTGGAGTTTACCAGATATATCATTCCCTTCAGGGCCAGGGTTGAAATGCATGAAAAGGGAGGAAAACGGTTTAATTGCTTCACATTTCAATATTCTGCTCTCAATTTCTTCAAATATGGTTTGTCAGGGTACTAAATCCAAGCACATGAGATAAAATTCTCATAAAAAGCTTAAAGACACGAAGCACAAAATCTATCAGTACTTTTCGGTGTAACAGTTCACCAGCCAAATCAGTTCATGAGAAAATTAGATCTTTAGGACAGACAGCAAGGGAGGATTTTTAATATATTAGAACAGAAGAATTTACTCTGCCTAGTAATAACTAAAGCATTATCTAATATCATAGCTTGTTCTCAAAAATAGGATATGGTTGAAGTACAAACTCCTCAAGATTATAATTTCAGCCCCCTCTAAACCCAAATCCAAACACAGGAACCTTACTAACAGATTGGCTAGTCTCCCAAATAATTGCTTCTCAACAAAACATGAGATGGGACATGACATGTCTGATGCTCCACTGTGGTTATGAATTTTTGGTTTCAAATGCTGGCTTGCTTTTTCCCACAGGTAAGACGGACACATGCTGGGGATGCTCCTCCCCCAGCCCAGGAGAGCTCCTGGAAGAACAAGTCTTGAATATCAGCCCTACAGAACTTATTCCACAGTGACCTTTCCCTCTACACAGCCAGGCTACCTGCATCAGGTTCATTTGTCTACAACTTTTTTTATTATCGTTTTTGTTTTGTTTCACAATCCCAACAAAGGTCAACATTAGAACTGTGTTTTCAAAAAGGGTGTTTGCAATGCTTCACTTTGACTCAGATCAGATCAAGCATGCCCTGCGCCTTGTGAGCCTCTGAGAAGTTTGGCACTGACCACCCAACAGAGCAATATCAGTGTTGGAGCCACATGTTAAACTGATAACCAAAGCAAGAAATATAAAATGCCTGGTAGAAAAAAAAAAAAAACACTCTGAAATGTTAATTAGTTTTACAGTGAATGCAAACATACTGTTTCAGACCACTGTATGTATTAATATATATTCCCTCTCCTCCCCTACTGCTGAAACAGCAAAGCATGGATGGCAGATGGCATGATTCATCTGAAAATTACTCTAGCAGCACTCTCCCCATTAGCCTCCAAGGAGTAAACTAGGATAAAAATATTCTGAATGTTAACTTAAAACTAGGCAGTTGTCATGAGGAGTCGGCAGGTCGGTCTACTTGCTTAGTTCGCAGAATTTTTATTTCAATCAGCAATAAGCACTGTGTATGAAGATATCATCCATTCTACATACCAGGAATTAATACAGAAGCAAAAAGAGAAGCAACTGAGGGACAAAAGAGTTTATTTTCCCACACATAAGTAAAAAAAAAGTACCAACAAAAGTCAGGTCAAGAGCCACAGCACATCATGTTAACAACAGCACCAGCCATTTCTGGAGAAATGGGATAGATTCAGTTTCTAGAGACCATGCATCTTAGCTGGGAGAACAACTTCCCACAGGCCCAGCACCTGAATGTAAATCTGCCCAGGTGGTGACATGGTAGCAACCTCAGAAGTCCATCCCCTGCCCCAAGGCATCAGCAGTTAAGTCCAAAACATTTTGCAATAAGCTGCCTGCTGATAACATCCATGGTGGGAGCCACCCCAGCCCCAGTCACCACCCCCCAGCTTACTCACAGCTCCACAGGACACAAGTAGCCAGCAGACACCCCAAGGAGGTCAGTCACCACAGTGAGGGACATCACGCCTCTGTTCAGCCACCGTCCCATGCAGGGTGGCACTGGCCACCAGCCCGTGTGACACGCAGGGCAGGAGACCTTGCCAGGGAAGTGACAAAATAATGCCTGCATCATATTCAGAATCAAGACTGGATATTGGGATTAATTTCTTCATGGAAAGGGTTATCAGGCATTGGAACAGGCTGCCCAGGAAAGTGATTGAGTCACCATCCCTGGAAGTGTTTAAAAGACGTGTAGATGAGGTTCTTAAGGACATGGTTTAGTGCTGGTGTTAGGTTAATGGTTGGACTCTATGATTTTGAGGGTCTCTTCCAACCAAAATGATTCTGTGATTCTAAGACAGCCTTATCAATCAGTCTCGCCCAAAAATGCAACTAGAGCACAGTTGCATCGGTCTCCCTTCTTCACATGAAAGGCTGCAGTCTGTGGTGATGCACAACTTCTTCCAGATAAATTAAAAACCATAGGAAGGAAGGAATTGGGATCCAAGCTGCAAGAAATGCTGAGTATTCAGTCACGAACCTGTTGGACTAGCACAGAATGCCTCCAACTGAAACTCCATCACTCATTTGAGAAAAAAAAAGAAACAAAACACATACTTAAAAGATGGTTCAGATTATGCTGACAGTACAAAAACTCACCACAGCACAGGACATTTCCCCAGGACTGACTATTGTAACTTTAATTGCCTGGACTCTGGGCCCCAAGCTAAAAAACTCCTTCCCAAATAAACAGTCCACGAAAACCAAATCTTTTTTTTTTTTCTTTTTTTTTTGTTTTCTTTTTTTTTTTCTTTTTGGTTCCGTTGACAATAATCCTCAGTCAACATAAGCTGAATATCTGATGTGCTTCGATAGCCAGGTTAACCAACCAGGGGCCGAAGCCAGTAACACAGTTGCCCTCATCTTTGGGAGAAAGTGGTGAAACTGTGCTTAATGTCATCTCTTCAAAAAGGCGTTTTCTACATATGTATATGCTACCGCGTCTGCCTCATTGCATAACCAGGTTGTGCAATCATTGCAAATTCA
This sequence comes from Patagioenas fasciata, assembly GCF_037038585.1. Taxonomy (NCBI): domain Eukaryota; kingdom Metazoa; phylum Chordata; class Aves; order Columbiformes; family Columbidae; genus Patagioenas; species Patagioenas fasciata. The sequence goes on from NC_092520.1 coordinate 29,635,551, forward strand.
TTTACATCTTCATTCTTGCTCCAGTGCTCCAGAAGGGGGAAGGAGTGATCACTGTTAAAGGACAGGGAGGACTTTGCAGAACTCATCCCCTTGGCCACAGGAGGATGGTCTGAAGAGGGGTCAGAGTTTGTGGGAGCATGCCAGGACTCCCTCACTAACGGCACTACTGCTCACACCAAGCAGATGTTGGGAGCAAAGTCTTAGTTAGAAACCTCAAAGCGAAGGATGATTTCATAGCATCAGGGAATGACTAGTGTTGGCTTGGACTGCAAGCAGAGATTATGGTTTCCCCTTTTAATACTTATTACTATGTCATTGCCATGGAACTGTACAGAAGAAATAGGCAAGAGTGCAGTATCAGGTTTTCATAAACCAAACAAACTGGATTATTCAAGAGCAACTCAAGTTTCCTAACAAGCATGAAAAAGTCTCCATCAACATAGCATCTCTTTGTTTTCCCAAAATTTGTTGCAACAGGCTACATTTTTAAAATACTGCTTTAAACTCCCATCCTCATTTTTATTTCAAGAAGGTATATACTAGATTTACTACCTTTGTGGATAAGGGCATAACACACCAGCAGCACCAGTAACCAGACCCAAGAACAGTGTTAATACTTTGCCGACTGGAATATACACTCACACATACAATGTTAGGAGAGACACTCAGATCTTTGAGCAAAGGCAAACCCTCAACCATAAAGAGCGGAGACCACAGTTTCATTTGAAGGCTGTGTATATTCATCAAGGAAGGAGGGGAAATAAGACAAAACATAATTAATCATCCATCTTGAGCTGAAAGAGAAAGCTCCTGGTTCAGCTGTCTCCATCGTTCTCTGAGGTTTCCGAGCATCATGACACCTGTGTTTTAAACACCAAAATGCCTTCCAGCACTACACTGATGCCATCCAAAGGATGGCAAGGCCAGGATACTGTAACAATGAAGCTGCTCTGAGTTACACATGCAGTCACACTTTGGGCTTTCACATTAAAAAAAAAAAAAAAAATTACACCTTTTTGTTTGGTATTGTTCCCTTCACTATAGATTTCTAACCAAGATCTAAATATATCTAGTTAGATAAAAGTATGTAGGCATTTTTATTTATGTTTGAATTATATAATACAATTTGATCAGATCACACGTGAGCTTGCATCCTCACCCTGAATTTCAAATAGCTTCTGGTTTGATCTGCAGCTCTGGCAGCTGAGCAGAGCTCAGCTCCAAGAGGCAGGGCTGAAGTAGGACAAGCACAGCAGTGCAGTGGTGACAGGCAAACAGTGACTGCAGACATCTGAATCAGATCTAGCTCTGACAAATTAACCTTCCTTAACATCGCCACAAAGCTCATTAAAAATAAAAAGTGTAGTAATACTAATGGATCTAGACAACAAACATTTATCTTGGAACAACATGTCCATCAGGAATCTTTCACTTTGGCACAAGTGTCACTTTCCTCACCTGAATCTCTGGAGACACTGAAAGACCTTCCTGAGGAGTAAAGGTAGCAGCACAGTATTCTTCAGAGAGCCCAAGGGATGTACCGTAACCGCTTTAAGTAGTGAGGAACCTGTGTGGTGAATCACTATGAACCCTGTAACTGCTCAGAGGAAACGTGATTCCTCTCCTTGACCTTCACACCTGAGCAGCAAACAGAGAGGTGCCCACACGCAGCCCCAGCGTTTCGGCAGGACCCCATCCATGGGCTCAGCTCGGCACAAAGCAGCCGCCGGGTCACAGCTCCAAATGTGAACCTTCTTTCTGGGAGAAGGAGTGGTGGGGGTTGCAAACCATTACGTTTAATTTCAAGGTTCGCGTTTGAACAAAATATTTTTGGAAAAAAGAAATCAACACGTTAACAGCAAGCGGGAGCACAGAGCACATAATCCTTTCACATCTTGACAGGGGAGAACTGCGGAGGTCTGCTATGAAGCATCTCTGAATAACACCATCTTCATTTTTTGAATACCTAATTAAGAGTTTCTATATATTGCAAAGCATCGCTATAAGATATAATTTAGTTGGCAAACACTAAAGATCCCTCAGCCTGTAAGTATGCTTTTGGCAATCAAAATTTAAATCTGTATATATATCCAAGATATGTACGACTCAGGTACATTTTTTTTATTATTCTAACAGTTACATTCAAATTAGCAGATTAACTCGAATCAGTTTTAAGCAAATGGAAGCTACGAGCAAATCAACCTCCACCACCACCACAACAGTTTATTTTTGGATTGTTAGTATCCTTACTCCTGTTAGAGGCTTCAAATACATTTAACATATATTAAAAAGCAGCAGACAAAGTGAAACAAGTTTTGTCTAAATCTTAAAAAGACTACAGATCCCAGAACTTAACACCAACTCAGACTTGAAACTCACATATGCCAAAAAAACATTAGCAATTGTGCTAATTCCCACTGTGGGAACTAAAAAGCAGCTTCATAAAACACAACGGGCTTTAATTTCAGTCGCCAAATTTTAATTAATTTCCATCCAGGCAAACATTAAGCATTTCTGCTGATCTTGCAGGATGTAAGCTCATTTGCACAATAAATGCGGTCTAACAAGTCACCACATTTATAGCAAGTTGCTTCAGCCTTATCTAACTGCATAGTTTGAAAAGTCAGTGATGGGTAAGTGAAACTACACCCACGTCACAGTTTCTGGAGTTAAGCATAAGAAAACTGCAGAAGTTGCTACCTTTTCACTGCAATGGAGACTACCAACAATATTTGGACATTAGAGTCCATATTCTGAACCATGTGTATAACCCTTATTCAGGAAGAGGAAAAAAGCATGCACTTTGGCACTTTGACTTTCTCCCACAAAATCAATGTCTGTATTACAAAGCTGCAGAGCTCCCCTTCCCAAAAAAAAAAAAAGGAAAATCAAAGACCCTCTGCTGCCCACTGATGGTAACTGCCAAAAGGAAAAGAAAAATGTCAAAAGGAAAGGAGGAAAGAAAAAAAAAAGGAGGAAAACAAAAAACTTTTTTTCTTTTTTTTCTTTTTTTTTTTTTAATTTAAACAAGTCAGCATGTAAACACAACATCCTTAAGTTCTGCCTGGGCCAGGAGGCACCTGTCACTGCAGCATTAAAGCAGAGACCATCAGCAAGAACAGGGATTCCCCAGAAGGTGGACCTGCCAGCAGAAAGGGCAGCCAGGGACACAGGCTGCATGTAGTGAGCAGCTGTCCATTTAGACACGGCCGGCTCCAGCCCGGACATCTCAGACCCGCTCCGGGTGAACAGCAGCGGTGTGGGGCCCTCCCAGATCCAGCATTTCTGCTCACTCGCTGTCCTCCTGCTCTGCAACATCGACAGCTGAGCGAGAGAGCGGTGCCCCGGCTGCTCGGCAGCCAAGCTGCACGTCAGCTTCCCAGCCCTCTGCATCTCCTGCCTTCACGAACCTTCAGCTCTTCCCAAAACTACGGTTTCCATGGAGAGCAGAGGCTTGCTTACAAGTATATGCACACCACTCATTTCATTAAAAAAACAAAACAAAAGTTTTTAATTTCCTGATTTCTCATTTTTAGAGGGAAACACCAACATGTAAGAAGCCGAGAGAAGCACACATCATCATTTCCCATCCTGGTTCAGGAGAAGCGTGGAGGCCTGGCATGAAGTGGCACCTTAACGACTGATATTAAAAAAAAAAGCTAATTAAATAAGAGCTCTTACATATTGCAAAGCACAGCTAGGAGATACAATTTAGTTGGCAAATACTATGGGTTAAGGGCATCTCTGCTTGCAAGCACTTTTTTGGCAATCAGTCCAAATTTAAATCTGCATATGTACTGTTTTAAAGACTATATCCCACACATACACAGTATGTTCTGTCAAGTACGCATGTGCCAAGCTCCAGAATTTACACCCCTTAGACCTGAGCAACAAAAACAGCCTAGACAAAATGAAAAAGGAGCCCCACGTGCTCATACCAACACGAGCCTGGGCTGCAGTTCGGACACCAGCAAAGCACTTGGGGAAACACAGGCTGCTTAGAAATGCAATCCCAGCCACCCTTGACACCCTGGCTTGGAGTGGCAATGGGACTGAACGTACTTCCAGCTGCACGGATTCCTAGCATTCCCAAAAATTAACTTTCTAAGACTAGAACAAGAGAAGACTTGTACCTTTAAGTTTAATTAACTCTAGAATAAGACGTGTTTTCAAACAGAACTATAACACCATTGATACTGTGCAGTAATGCAAGATGCCTTTAACAACAGCAAGTTGTCTGAGCAAACCAAGTGCTGCTCTATGCTCCTTCAGCAAATTTCTATGCTCTGTCTGATGCCACAGCTGTCAAGAGTCCTGGGAGATTTTCAGTACCTACATTTTTAAACTGAGCCACTTCTGGTTCCATGTATCACAAAGCAAAGCACTGCTAAACCTCTACCATTTACTACCAAAGAGCTCCAAAACTAAATACATTTGCCTCCTTAAGTGTTATTTAAGTGATCTGGTAAAGACTGGTATCCACTATTAAAATCTAGCGCAAGCACAAGGCCTAACGAAGTTCTTAGCAGATAACCATCAATCCAGTAAAAGTGGTTGACTTCATTCTTTTTATTCTTCCTTCTTTTCCATTAGGAGTGCAGATCTACCAAGAAACCTCATGGTACAGCTGCTGCACAGACAACTTAGAGATCATATCACAAACTACAGTACAGGAACCAAGCAGCTTTGTTTAATGAACACACTTAGTAAGTTTTATTATTTAGAAATAATGCTTAGATGCAAATAACACTTGTCCTCACAGATCAATTTAATTCATGGTGAAGCTCTCTATGGAGCAGCAGAGATGCTGTTCTTCAAAATCTGACTCTTCCCAGAGCATTTCATCTATTCCTAAAGTGCAGCCTATCATCACAAAGAACTGTGTTTCCCCAATATTTACAACTCACTTTGGCACCCCAGACTCACAAACAAAATGCTACAAAACCCAATAAAATATTAGTATGTATTATAACATGCTTAACTATAACTAGCTGCAGCCAGCATCACTGAATTTGAAGTTCCTTCTTCATATAAGTTGACAATAAAGTCAATAAATCCATCTTTTACATATTTTTAAAGAGTAAAATGAACTATTTACCAGGTGTTTTTACAGAATCACAGAATGTTAGGGATTGAAAGGGACCTCAAAAGATCATCCAGTCCAATCCCCCTGCTGGAGCAGGAACACCCAGATGAGGTTACACAGGAAGGCGTCCAGGCGGGTTTTGAATGTCTCCAGAGCAGGAGACTCCACAACCTCCCTGGGCAGCCTGTTCCAGTGCTCTGGCACACTCACCATGAAGAAGTTACTTCTCATATTTAAGCAGAACCTCCTCTGTTCCAGTTTGTACCCATCGCCCCTTGTCGTATCATTGGTTGTCACCAGGCCACAAGGGCACAGTGCTGGCTCACAGTCATCCTGCTGTCCACCAGGACCCCCAGGACATATTACTTCAGTATATATTACTCCAGTACTCATTACTCCAGGTTATAAAACCATTCCCATTAGAAATACTTGTTTCATATACTCAATTTCTCTAAAAACAGAAGCGGCTGAAAGTTGAATCTCTGTGGCCACAGTCCTACGCATTTCACAAATCTGCAGCTGCAAAATGTACCGGCATTTTTGTTCCAAAAGCTAAACACTAATTTCACAAAATATTCACCAGTTGTGTAAACAGAGGAGCATATATTTAGATATATTTTGTGCTTTAGAAACTGAAAAAGAGTCTGAACAGACATCTCAAGAGTATATAATTTCCATAGTCTTATAAGAACCTAAAACATAAAAAATATTGCCTTTTTAATGTTGATTGTTATATTTTAAAAAGACCAAAACAAACAAACAATCAATCAAAACACACCTCACATACCTTACTTAAACATCTTTACCCCCTTGCTTCCCCTTTCCATCCAGGCAGCAAAAGCCCCAGTTCCCTAAATCACCAACTTCACTGACAGCTTGTGAAACAGTGTAAGTGACAAAAAAATAATTATACTAAGGAAGTAGCTGAGCATATCGTAAGGAATATGGTAGCAAAGAGAGCAGCTACCTCATTTCTGTATTGAAGTTCTTTCAAGTCAGACACTTCAGGAAAATTTAGTTAATTATGTCAGTACATGAAGCCACCCAGGCATTTTGGGTTGGTATTTAATCTTACCTATAATCATACAAGTAACTGAACATATATTGCAACAAATATAAAGCGAGCAGAGAAAATGAAGTGTATTTGCAACACATAATTCAAGGCACTGATGGGAAGCTCAAACCACCCATGAACACTGGAACACATCGCACCAGACAGCGCAGGATGCTGGCAGCAGGCGCATCTTAAGCATCCCGGCTGCTGAGAGGCACCTCGGTCCCTTCCGGCCATGACCCACCTGCCCCACTGCGGGATGGGGCAAGGGAAACTCACACACTGCCCCAAAAACAGCAACACACAGGTTTGAGGTCAGAACGGGCTTTTTTTTCTTCAAGCAAGGGCTGAGGTCAAAAGGGCAAAGATAAAAGGAGAAATGGAATTAAGTTTAGAAGGAACAAATAGTTAAGGACCATCATTGTGATACAACTTCACCACAAGTTACTGGGGCACAGGCGAGGAGAGCACCTCGCACCTGCGGAGATTAAGCTGAACTTTCATACCTGAAGCTTCTCACTTACTAAGCAAAATGCAAGCTGGTGACTCACAGACAAACGAAGGCTGTTACAAAGGACTATTTAGTGGCAGTGAGCATGCATGCAAGCCGCTAAACAGCAAAATTTGGAATGGGGTGGGCAGAGGCTGGAACTTGTCTGGCTCTTCCTCCAATTGTGCCTCTGCCGAGATCAGGTATCACAGCAGAGCAGATGCAACTGCAGTTTCCAGCTGTTGAGGCTATTACTAGCACCATATCTAAAGAGGTATGACTGTAATCCCATTTACCTTGGCAGAATCCAAAAACAGAAAACCAAACACTTACATATGCATGTGTGTACGCTGTATGTAGGTATAATACAATGCATGATGCTAGAGGGTCCACAAATCACTTAAGGAAGCATCTAAAGGGACAGAGGTAAATGCCTACAGGTATGTAACCAGCATTGAGGGCATATACAGCAATTCTTCAAGGCAATGTTCAGTTACAGTGGCATTTCCACGTAGAAAAAGAAATATGTAATAAAAAACTCGTTTCACTTTAAATATATAAATTTCTGCAATTTAAATTGTTCACCAATCTAGTATCAAAAGGCTTGAACAACTACTGTGAAGATTATTCTTGATTTCCCAGAGTCTTTCAAACACTTCATACCATGTGTGGCTTTTGAATCAAATACACCACAACTCAGAATTTATTTTGCATGGAGAGCATATCACTACAGAATAGAGCCCCAGCCACAGAGTATTCCTCTGGTAAGGCAACCCAAAGCATCTGTCTCATGTCTCACACCTGTTTTGTCCTTAAGCTTTCAGGCTTACATCCATTCATCATTCTGCAGCTAGACATCATCTATTCTCATTCCTTCACCAACAGCAACAAATAAATTTAGGTGATCAGGTTTCCTTGGGACTAGAAATCAAGGAGGTGTAAATACCCATGCAACCTTAATACCTGCAACTGTGAAAAATAAACAACACATCCACCTTGAGATGAGTGCCACCAAAACACTGTGTTTTGTGTTTAGGAAAAATTACAGGTTTTGATTTGAACCAATTTTCAAAAGTATGCTCAGAGGACAAGACCATTCGAGGAAGCTTAGCTGAGATAGCTCCTTTATGATAAATCTCAACAATCCAGCCATAAAGCAAAAACATCATGAAATATGCACACCCCAAAGACATTTCATATATGATGATTAGCCAGAAGGCTATCAGATTTGAGTAGAGGAAGAGTTATGGACAGCTGAATGAAGCTCATGGAAGACTATAGACCGTCTTAGGCCCTGTCTCCCACTAGCACAGGTGAGGGAAAACACTGCTTTCACTTTACTACTGGGAGAAAAGTTTCAGTCTTCCGTGCAACTTTCATAACAATTTATTATCTCTGAAACAGATCTTGTTCTTGATTCAGCTTTCTCTGAGCAATGCTGGTTGCTATCGACACTCATTCACAATCAGTAATACGGCAGGTTTGGCAAAGCACATCTCAAGTGTTTCATTCAAGGCAGCCACCACACGGGGGGTCATGTAGACTTTGCTCCCCTAGAGTTTAAGGGGGAGGTGATGTGTTTATAAAGCAGAGTTTGTGTTAAGAAAGCCTGGAATAAAATACTTTGTAAGTACAACTGAGAATGATTTTACCTACTTTAATAAGTTACTATTAATAACTTCATGTTACTACCTTCAGCTTCTGTTCTTATTTTTAAAGCCATTTTTATTTGAATGTTTTTATTTGGAAGAACTGCCACGTTACTTTGAGCTCCCAACAGATAACATCGGCACCATTGAACTTCTTTATTCAGTACAAAATGAAAAAGCAGTTCAGCATCAGATATTACATCAGGGCAGTACATATTCACAGGTAACAGAGCCCTCATCTTCTTGGTGAGAAACACAGCCTTGCCCCTGTGCAGAAAATGCACATTCATTTCGATTTCTTTTGCGTTTCATTGTTGCGTATAATTTGAAAGGTGCCCTATTGCACTTAAAATATGCAAACTCCAACAAGATGAACGGTCTTCAAGCTTTATTTAAGGAGTAGGGGAGGGGAAGAACCCATCCTCTCTTTCTCAGACTGTGAAACACCCGCGCAAAACGTACTAAGGGCCCTAAGTCGGTGTCAGGCTCTAGGGCGAACCCGTGCTCCCTCTGTCAGCAGAGAAGTCCGCTGCTCATCCGTGCTCATCGCTCATCCGTGCCCATAGCCGGAGCGATGCTCCTCCTCTGCCGGGCCCCCGCATAACTCGGGCTTCACTCCCAGCCCTGCGCCCGCACCTACTGCGAGTCCCCGGCCCCCCGAGCACAAACAAACCAAGAGCACCCAAGCCGAAAAATAAAAATAATCCTTACTCAGGTTGAGCTGTGGATAAATGGTGATAAACGAGGCAAACGGGCTGCACGTCTCAGCCAAATCAGCTATAACTATAGCCCAGTGGCTGCCAGCAACTAAACTTGAAAATGTGTTTAAGCAACGTTGCAGTTACCTGGCTAAAGTGGTAAAACCTGCAAGAGTGTAACTTTCTGAGCAGCCTGGCAGGGACTGAGGCAAAGGAAGGGATTAGGGCAACATGTGTCCAATGCAGAACACAGTAACTATTTAATCAGGGTAGCAGAGTACATGTGTATTTACTTGCCAGCAGTGGCAGGGTAAGTACTGCACCCTAACTGAGGGTACCACAGCCAAAAAACATACTGGCAGTGGCTCTCCCTGTCATAGTGAAGGTATGAAAGGCATAGGAAGGGCTCGATCTATCAGAAAGAGGAGTCTTAAGACTTCTTATTTACTGAAACACCACAGGAAGAGCAGCAATGAAATAGGAAACAATAAGTTACACAGCTAGCAGTTTTTACTTGCTTGCTTGAATCTGGGAGTTCTTTGATTTTAATTTGTTTAGTTTTTAGTTCTCTTCTACTTATTCTGAATAGGCACTTGATGTATTTTGCATTTCTCCAGGAGACTAAATTACAACTGGGGAGAGAAGAGGGGAAAGAAAAAAAATATAGTATTTTCAAGTGACAAGGTATCTTATTTGAAAGTTGTCCACTATCAGCCATTTTTTAGTCAATCACATCAACAGAAACTAGCAAATTACTTTTAAAAGCTTTAAAAGCCTTCAGCTAAAAATGAGTTTAAGATTAATCCACATTTCCTTAGCAGGATGCTGCTTGCCTCTAAATAAAATATATATATATATATATATAAATTTACAAAAATCTGATGTAACAAACATTCCTAGCTATACAATTAAAAATACATAAACAGAGGATGAGAATTGAATTTTTTTTTTAAAGGGAAATATTACAGATACTAGAAAGTGAAGTAAAAGTGGAAAACAAACAGTTCTGCTATAGCACTGCAGTTTAGTTGGCCCTGCCTGGACCTAAGTCGGGTACATACCAGGATGCATTGATAGCATGCTAGGTGCGTGCACCTCGCACATTTACTGGCATCATTTAATCCCTCGCAGGGCGGAGGAGGCTCTGCCTTTACATAGACAGCTAAAGCTTATTCTGACAACACTGTCACACAACAGTGACACGAAACTATGTGCTCTGCCTCTGCCGCACACAGGGGCACAGGTGGGTGACACTTTCTCAAGGGAGGTCTCAGAGGAAGAGGATTTGTTCACAGCAGCGTTAAGCATCACCCACAGCTGGAGGAGAAGACAGTCCCGGCGCAGCCACTGTCACGAGGGCCAGCGTGGCCACACAGCCCCAAGCGAAGTGACGCCAGGCTCAGGGCCACCTGAGGTGCCTGCGGGTCCCCCCCGGGACCTGGTGAGCGGGGGGTGGGGAACCGGGGTCAAGGTAGCGCTCTGGTCCCTGGCCTTACAGCCTGGCTTTGAGCAGCACTGGCCGCTCAGCTCCAGCCTGCGCAGGGCTGAGCACAAATCCCTGTCACCAACAGGTTACTGCTACGGCTACAGAGACCGCACTGGAGAAGGAAACTCTGTCCCACTATTTAACAGGAGAAAAAACTCTCCTGCAACCAAGTTTAACAGAGCCATCAAGACAAATACGGCCGCTTACTCATTAAACACACGGTATTTTTGCAACCCTTGTCCTGCCTCTGCTCTTTCCCCATCCCTGTTTGCTTCTGTCCACTCTTAGCCGCCCGACGGCAAACCCTGCCGCGCCGGGACGGCTGGCGGCACGGCACCCCCCCGTTTCGGGCCGGGCAGCCCTAGGGGACGCGGCAGTGCCTCCGCAGCGCCCGACGGCCACCCCCACGACACGGGTGTTGAACCCCAGCCCTGGCCGGTCGCCCCCATGCAGCCAGAGGCGGCGGCGCACTCGCCAGGTTTGCCCGCGGACGGCGCCGTGACACGGCATGAACTTTTGCTTTCGGCGGGGCAGGGCGGGGAGTGGGGGGAAGGCGGAGAGAGGCAAGCGGGGGAGGCGGCCCCAGCCCCTCCTGCGCCCCGCGGGGAGAGCGTGAAAATGCTTTTTCGCCTTCGGATTTCTCTCTTAGGAAGGTTAAGAAAAAAAAAAGTAAAATTCTAAGGGAAAGAAAGAGACATTGAACCGGAGCGCTGCAAACTCCGCGGCGGGTAGCGAGCAGCCCAGGGGAGGGCAGCGTGCCCCGCCGTTCGCAGCGCCGCGGTTCCCTGCCCGGGCGGCAGCCTGTGCAGCGCCGAACACGGCGCCCGCAGCTCCGCGACGGAGCTTCCCGGGACGCCCTTCCGACGGCGAATCGCCCGCCGCCCGCCCCTCACCTTCCAGCCAGCCGAGCTGTTGCTGTCGCCTTTATCCTTGAAGTAGGGGACGCTCTTGACCATCCACTCATAGATCTGGGAGAGGGTGAGCCGCTTCTCGGGGGAGCTCTCGATGGCCTTGGTGATGAGGTCCGCGTAGGACAGGTTGCCCCAGGCGTTGCGGCGCGATGAGCTGCTTTTGCGGGGCTGTCCGGCCACGGGGCCCGGCGACAGACCGGCCACGGGAGGCGGCACTGGTGGTACCGGCGGCGGCCCCGGCGGGTGGAGGCGGCAGCCGGCCTCGGGCGCCGAGAAGTCCCCACACCGGCAAGCGGTCGCCTCCGGGGGGGCGGCGGCGGGGGGCAGCGGCGCGAAGTCCTCGCTCTCCTCTAGCAGGCTGAGGTTGCTGATGAAGTCGGCGCTGAGCCCTCCCGAGGCGGCAGCCCCGGCCGCGGCCCCGGCCGCCCCGTCGGGCTGCCCGCCGCACGACGGCGCCGGGCTGGAGGTGGCCGAGCTGGGGGGATTGAACTCCGGCCGCGGCAGGGGCCAGGTGCAGGAGCGGGGCCGCGGCAGCGGCTCGAAGTCGGGGTCGATGTCCACCAGCTGCGGTGCCTCGGCCATGGTGGGACCGGGTCGGGAGCGCGGCGGCAGTGGCTGCAGCAGCGGGGCGGCTGGACTCAGCGCCGCCGCCCCATGCAGGCTCCGAGCGCGGACGGGCGCAGCCCCGACGGCGCGGCCGCCAACTCGCCTCGCGGCTCCGGCCCAGCCGCCCAGCCCCTGTCCGGTTCCCGGCTCCCTACCCTCCGCGGCAGCAGCAACAGCAGCGACACGGCCGCCCGGCGCGCACCGACTGGAGCGACCGCCCCACGCGGGCCCGCCTCCAGCCTTCCTCCTCCTCCTCCCGGCGGGGAGGGACGGCCAGCGCCGCGCCAATAGCAGCGCCGCTCCGCCCGCCCGCCTCCCGCCGCGGGGCCGGTTTGGCAGGAGGGTGCCGGTCCCCCCGTGCTGTTACTGGGTGGTTTTTGTTTTCCGGCGGCGGAGGTGGGTGAGAAGCGGCGGGCGGCCCGCAGTACCCCCCGCAGCCCCGGGCTCGGCGCCGACGAGGGGCTGCGCGGGCGGTGCCGGAGCTCCCTTGCCCCGCCGGGGAGGGAGCGCCCTTCGGCCGCGGGCTGCGAAAGAAATAACAACTCTGCTCGCACGGCGAGCTGCGGGGGATCGCCACGGAAAGTGCCCCCGCAAGTGTTTCTGCCTTGGTTGCTGCCGGCAGGGTACTGCCACTCGCACCGACGGCCGTGGTGATCGTTGCTCCTGTGGACCGACGGAGGCCTGGGGGCATCCCCCGGCTGCAGCGGCGCGGCTGGGGTTGCACGGGGGGTCCGGGCGGCTCCCCGCTCCCAGCAGCGGCCCAGCGGCGGCGGCTCCGTGCGGAGCGCTGCTGCCGCCTCTCCGCCCGCCCCGTGGGAGCCCGGACAGCTCCCGCGCCGGGGGACGGGACCGGGGGTTGGGACAGCTGCCCTGCCTCCCTCTCTCCTTCCCTCCCTGACCGGCTCCTCGCCAGAAAATGTCTGCGCCTCCCGAAGTGATAAACCTCCCCCTCGACTGAGCGTGTTTTCATACTGTGAGCTGGAATTTTATGCCGTGGGCAGGCACGGGAGCACGGGATAATTTCATTTTGAGTCAACTATCGAACAGACTCTATATATTTCCCGGCAAACCCCAAAACCACACAGTTTACTCAGGCTTGTATTCCTCCCTTCTAAAGAGGCAGCAGTTACAGGACATGCCACCTCTGCCTCCAGAGGTCATAAACATGCATAGATACATGATCAAGGCAATACAGAAGCATTATTCTGTTTAAAATTAAAAGGAAGACGTTTGCTTAAGCTACGGAAACTGTCCCAGGGATGAGCCACAACACAACACCTTGCTCAAACTGGCAAACCCTACTTTTTAGAAAATCTATTTCATTTTCAATAGGAGTGCTTTTAAAAAACATACTTCAGACATGGGTTAGTAAGTCACAAAATTCACAACCAGGCATGGCATTTGATGCTGTCTGTCAAAGAACCACTGGAGTGAGGTAACTGTCACTATTGAGATGGTGAACCCGTTACTCTTCCGTCACTCTCTGCATCAAGGCAGAGAGCATTAATGCTATTTAAATGTGGTTTGTTGTTACTATGAAGGTATTTTCTGAAAATGAGTAACAATAATGAAGGAGAGTATAAGACTGGATTTAGGCCCACAGCATATAATTTGCTGACAGATCATACATCTACATACACATGCTGTCTATTATGAAAATACTTTTAAAGATATCTGATGACACCTAACTGCATAGCTAGTGCAACATATGCATAAGTGCATAGTAACTGATCAAATTCTAAAGCATTGGTTTTGTCATGTTTATTTTCCCAAATGCCAAAGGTGGTTATACCTTATTATAGGTTGGCTGCTTGTCAAATTTCAGACTTGCGTTGCCTTGAAGTCATTCCTGTGTTTTCCAAATCCTGCAAATGATTCAGCCCACAAATCTATATCGTTTAGCCCACGCATTTTAGAAAAAAGCTTTTTTTTCAGTTAAAAAAAAATAGTCCCAGTTCAACCTAATAACTTGCATGCCACGTTTCAGCTTGGAACAGTTTTATCCGGCAGCGTTACACAACTCGGCTACAGTAGTTGCCCTGCAGTAAGGGAGAGCACCCTGCCTTGGAGAAGCAGAGATTATATAATGGTGAGAAGCAGCCAGGGCTGCGTGGCGAATGAACATGCTTAAATGGGAGCCAAAACAAAAGAAGTGCCCAAGAACACTGAAACATTTTCTTTCTCTTTCCTTGGCGTCTGAATAAAAAAGAAAAAGAGGCAGACTGGCACCTATCCTGCTAAAGGAAATGGATTTATTACCCAGGCTTTCTTCTAAGGATTTTTTGTTAAACCTTGCATTCCTTGCTTCTACATTTTGTCAAAAGTAGAGATGTTATTCCCTGACCTCTATTGGTATATGCAAATGTTGAAAAAGACAGCTTTCCTTTGTCAGACACCAACTGGGAAGAAAGCTACTGTTAGGAGATTTTAGGAAGCTCTGGTGTGTTTGCAGTTCATTGCTAGCTTGTTCTGCAGGATAAGGGTTGTATTGCCCCTTCTTGGCCTTACATGGTGTTGCCATTGCTCACCTCACATGCTTGGTGGGGTTCTGCTTTGTTTGTGCCCCATGCCACTGATGTTCTTGCAGCTCAAATCTCTGCAGTGAATACATAGAGCAGTTTGCAGTGAGGGGTGAGTGACATGGAGGTACAGAGGGAAAAAGCCAGAGCCTTCAAAATGCTGCATTTGCTCAGCAAGTGGGGCCCCATGACTCACAACGCAACAGGTGGTGCTTAGCTCTGCTGCGGGGATTTTGACTGTTGCGTGTTATCGCTGAGTCCAGGTCTGCCAAGGGTTGCAGGAAGGCTGAAGGCTGATGAGATGATGCTCTGCACTTTCCTGGGCTGAGTAATCCAGGCAGTCTGCTCCAGTTTCGGGGAACCGCCTGGATGAGTGAATTCTTCTGTACGGCCCCGGTCCCTGTGTACGGGATCCTCTGCTTTCCTCATAAGATTTCTTCTCTCCATCAAGTATTTGGGGATTGAATTCTTTCACATCGACCAATTTTAGAGTCAAAGCAATAAAGTGACACACATGTCATATAGAATATGGGAGCCACACAAGCTGCGTGCTGTAACCTCAACTGCACCGCTCTCGCAGTGCACCCCCACATCAGTGACCATCCTTAGGACATACTGGTGCAAACAAAACCACCCATTCAGCTGCTGAAGGGGTGTTTCCGCCTCCTAAAACAGCTCAGTGCAGCGATGGCTCAGTACAAGAAATTTTACTGCATCTACAAATGACAGCGTTAGGTTTATCTCATCTCCCACAATGCTGAAATGCTGATGGATGCACCGCAATTCATTTTCTACTCCCACAGTCCTCCTCCTACACTCCACCTTTTCATTTCTCTACTCCTACTCCTGCTCCCGTTTTCCACTCCTCTACAATACAATATCTCCTATCATCCTTAGCATCAGCTTGTATTTTTTCAAATTAAAGACCGGAAGATTGCCTTTTATCATCACTGGAATAAAGCACAGCCTTCTATTCATATTTTGAGTTTGAGGCAGCCAAATTAAAAGATGTGTACTGTCTCTTTACTACTGTCTGTATAATTCTCTCTCTGAGGTTTTATCAAATCCAGCAGAAGATTACATGAAGTTGAAAGCACTTGTACTCTATGTACAGCTCTTTTTTCTGCATGTATGTGCATGGTGACAGAGTACAAACATTTTAACAAACAAAAGGTAATGAAGAAATACCAGCGGGCACCTGGTATCATAAGAGCTGGGAGAAAGCTTATTTTCTGAGGAAGGACGGGTGAGTTCAGCACCTCCACTTTCCTCCCACATCTCTTGGAAGGGACTGACTTTGGTCTGTAGTCCGCGTTTCTTTGGAGCCTGGGTATCAGAGAGGTGGCATGGCACCTCCATCACATCTGGGCTGTCTGAGGGCCTCCCCGCACAGCAGGGTTTGGACATGCCCTGGGTGGACAATGCGTTCGCACTGCCCAGCTAAGTGAGTTCAAGGCGCCCGAAGCTCTCCTGACCAGTCTGAGGCTTCTTATGCAGCCACTGGAGAAAGGCAGCACGTCTGCAGCCCATTTCCGAGCAGGAGCTTAACTTCACTGCTGTGAGTTACCTCCTGGGAATGCACATCTCACCCCATCAACCACACAAACCACAGAGGGAATTTAAGGATCTGCTAATCCCTCACCACAATTTGGTGGTACTAATGTTCCACCCCACCTCCTTCACCTCCTGCCTCGCACAGTAGTCCCCAGACACAGGTCCAGGGCCAGCTGGCCCAGACAGAGGTGGCTGTCACATTTAGGGTCCCTCCATGGTCAATGGAGGGAAATAGGTCCACCCACATGTGATTTGCCACCCCAGACATTGGAGCTTTCTGGCCATGGCCTTGCTCTGAGTAGTTCACACTCATTTTCAGTTAGCTGCCTTCAAGCCAGTGAATCCCACTCATCCCGTTTTATAGCATGTGGAAAACACATAATCACCAATTCCCCTGTCATTGCATCCCCAGGATTTTTGGGGGTCCAGAAGTGTCTGGCAGCTCAATGCAAGCCAGAAGTGATGGGCACGATGATGCTGATGTCAAGGGACCACTTGCTCGAGCAAAACAAAGAGTACGCAGCCTTGCCTGGTGTAAACTTTTACATTATTTCTTGTTACCTATTTTACAGCAGCACCTATACACCCTAAAGGCCTGCAACCCTGCCAAGCTCAGCAGTAAGAAAGAGGTACATGGGGTTGGGCTAACAGGCTAACTGAGCACTGCGGAGAGATGGAAAAAGTAAGGAAAAATTGTTATTCCTACTTTGCAGGGCCAAAATTGGGCCACCATGAGCTCACATAATGTGCAGAGGACCTCCCAGAGGACTCATGGGGAGAGACAGACTTTGAAGTCAGGTCTACCAAGTCCCAGTCCTTAGGCTTAAAAAAAAAGTGTCTCACCAAATAGTTATCAGGGTACTTGCTGGTGTGGGATCTGAAGTTACCTTGTCTCAGCTTTACCTCCTGCAACACACGGGTAAAAATCATGAATGGTCCCAATAGAGGCAGAAAGGATCTTCTGGATTTGAATCTATATGACTGAAATTAGGGCCAGGAGAGCTTCATAAATGCTGGCTGCACTGACTGCCCCCCTCGCTGGACATATTTTTGACTGGAGAATTGCCGGATCCTCACACAGTGCGATGCAGTTCCAGCCTTCAGAAAGCCTGACCTCCTGACCCCGTCACTGGCATGTAGGCTTCTGAGACTGGGTATCTCGCAGCAGCTGCTGCCTCCTCAGTACAACCATGACCACCTCCTCCTCCTCCTTGTCCTCCCCTCCACCACCAGCAATTGGCAGCAAGTTTTCAAACTGGACAACAACTCGCAGACAACCCTCTCCTTCTTCCCCAATTTATCCAAAACAGCTTTGGCGACAGGGAGCGGCCAGAAGGCTCAGTGAGTGCTGCTGCCAGAAGGAAGGGTGAAAAGGAGCTGTCAAGAGGGGGGAAGGTGGGGTTGTGCTCTCCAGACTGGGAGATGGAGCCGCTGGGGGTGGGTTCCCAAAATCTTGGTGCAGACCTTGTAGCTGCTGAGGTTGGACCAGCCTGGCTTAAAAGAAATGCCACCAAAAAACAAAAAACAAAATCAAAACAAAAAACAAAACAAAAACAAAACAAAACAAAACAAATATAAAGAAGCTATTAAAAATATTTACTATGTATTTTTGGACTATTTCCTTTGATGTCCTCGGCATCTGGAAAAATGTAAACAATTAAGATTTGAGGGCAAGGTTTCACAGAAACCACTTCTAAGTTGCACTATTTGAAGGAATCAGAATTTAATTTTAAATTTCCTCATGCGAGAGTTCACGTCAGAAGTGCTGGTATGTTCTTCCAGTTGAAGAAAATAAATAATAACACAACTTTGCTGGTTGGTGCGATTACTGCAGCTCAAATTCCTACTAAGTGTGGCTCTTACTTAACATTTGAATAAAACTATATTCATGAATGAGCTCAAATGAGGCATGCATTACTGAGAACTACAGCCTGCTGCCACATTTCGTAAACAGAAGAAAATATTTGACACAAATTCATCTCTTGGCTCTCTCACAATCTAGGCATGAGACCTCCTGTTTAAATATATATCCTCTTGCACCCACATATACACAGTCGTAAGTGAAAGAGTGAAGTACAGTATGCCTGAGAAATGAACCTTACCAGGATCAATACGATAAATACCAAAGGTAGTGTCTATGTAGCCATATCTGGTTTTAATGTGTCATGTGCAATCACTGGCTGTGATGTAAAAACAGAAGGCAAGAGTTTATCAGGTTTCAGATTCAGCTGAATCACCCGGCCCACCCCTATTCAAAGGCCAATGTGCCTGGAAGTAAACACAGTTCAAGTGGTGTGTATGTTTTCCAGGGTGTTGTGTTTCTGTTTTGTCGTAAATATGATCTATTACAATATTCTCCCACATCCTACGGCCAATGTTTCAACATTTTCAGGTGCGTTTCTCATTTCTTGTTTTCCTTGATATATTGCTGGAGGAAAAACTGACTGGCTTCGCATGATAGCTTTTGTATATTAAATAATTTTATTGTGTTTGAGCAACAAACTAAAAACAGGACATCTGACAGTTACGGTATAATTCAGTGGTTTCTCTTCAGCCTGTAGGAAGGAAAATTCATGGTGCGGTACAATGCAATGCTTGACAACTATTTCATGTTCTTTTGCTTTGTTTCACTGGAAAACTGATAGCTACCTGTCATCAATGAGAAAAAGAATGTATACCTAGAACCAGCACAGAGGCTATGCCATAATAAAGGCTTACTTTTAAAAATAAACATTTTTTCCATTGTTGAATTCATGCTTGAAAATATATTTATATATGTAAACAACTGTATTTGCATACAAATGTGTGCATTATCTAGATGCTACACAAATGAATATGCATGGTATCATTATATACATTTTACCCTAGATTTATATATAGGTGCAAACATGGTTAGACAATAATAGAAAGACAGTATTTTGACATATACGCATATATTCCTGTGCTGCTGGTGACTCACACATTGCAGAAGGCAGCATTTGGGCAGGATGCTCCATAGGTAAGGTTTGCAGCGTACAAATACTGGCCACGGCATGAATGTCCACAGCAGAAGGATGGCAATCCCAAGCAGCTACACTCTCCTTCTTGTGAAACACAGTAACTCTGTGGGGTTTTTTTACCTCTCTGTAAAACAAGTGTAAAGAAATGCCTGCCTTTTGCAAGCCTGTTAGTGACAGTTCAAGTGCTTTGAGATCTGGCGCTGCAAATGCAAACCCTGCTTAAGCCTGGCCTCTGAGGAGAATATACTGATGAAACTGAAACCAGCACAGTCCCAGCAGCAGGTCCTGCCTAAAGGCAGAGGCGCACCATGTACCCACCTGAAAACGGATAAGAAGAGCAACCAGTAGTTTCAATTTTACATTTACATCTGCCAAGCCCCAAATAGCGAACCTCGACCAAGATGAGATGAGCTCATTCCATGTGACACATAATGGGAAGGTACATGGTAGATGGCAGCTTGGTGGCTCCTCTTCTGATCCAAGAAGGAGATGAGGATCTCTGATGAGATTTTAGAAGGGGGCTCCAGGCAGAGAAAAGCATTGAGTGTGAAGGGGTAAATGGTGGGGCTGTTCAGATCCATCCACCCACATGTTACAGAAACGCTGCTGCAGCTGCAAAGAAATGAGCAGTGGCTCCCTGAAAGCCACCCACTTTCACTCTTTGCTCCAGCCGTGGCTACCAGCTTTGCTGCCTGATGAAGCAACTTGCAACAATAAACAAAAATAAACAAAAAATTAACAATAAAATAAAATAAAATAAAATAAAATAAAATAAAATAAAATAAAATAAAATAAAATAAAATAAAATAAAAAAAAAAACACAAGGAAACAAAAAACCAAAGTAGACTCTCAGGCAGTAGCTGCAGTCCCTGGTATCTCCTCTTCGCTGGGGTGGGGATTGGTTGAGGCACAGACTCACAGGGATGTCTCGTCCTTTCTGATGAGTTTCAGTGCTGCTGGAGAATTGGAAATTCAATGAAGGGGCAGAAGGGAAAGAATGGGTGGAGAGAAAAAAAGAGAAGAAAGAAAGGGTGAGGGGAGACAAGGAAATAACATAAAGAAGTCAGAACAAGGGAAAAAACAGAAAGGGGGGGAGGTGGGGGGAAGAAAAAAAAGAAAGGAGGAAAATGAGCATAAAACAAAGAGAGAAATGAGACTTGGCCAGTGTATGAAAAAAAGAGGATGTGTATCAAAACACCCCAAATTGGAGCTTTTGCAAAATAAACAACCCACAAGAATACTTCAAAGGCACTGAAGGACTGTCATCCCAGAGCTGTGCCTCCAAGGGACAACAGGAGACCTCCAGAGGTGACCAGGGCAGGTCTGCATGAGTTTCTCTCAGAAGGTTCACCCTGGCTACATTCATGTGCCCACCACAGCTGGCCTTGTGGAGATGTAATGGGCAAACAGATCCAGAGCTCCTGCCCCTGGCGCACACATAAGCAATTTTGCATCTCCATAGTTTACACTGCAGTGAAGTTCACCTAGTCAAGCAAAGCCGGTCTTGTGCCTCACTTTCTGCCATGCATTAGCCAGTCAATATTTGATTTCCCTTTAATCCTGGGGCATGGCTGACGTTGCCCCACAGCACCCACAAGTCTCAACTAAGCACCTGGGGCTGCACTTCCTTGAGGTGATTTCAGCAAAGCCAGGCAGTGCTGCAAAAAGACACAGGCTTTGGAGTTAGCCAGCAAAGAAGCCCTCACCCAGCGATGCTCCGTCCCAAACAGCTGGGCACAATGCATTGACCGATGGGCTCAGGGATGCTCCTGAACTGGTGTATCAGGCATCCAGCTGCTGTCTCCTTGACCCACCTGAATAAATACCAAGGCACCCTCAGTATTTAATGCTAGCGTTTTGCCTAGGAGGACCCAGCAGCGATGGCCCCAGAGTGTTAGGATACACACTTCAAAAAGGACTCAGGAACCAAAATAAAATGGACAAGGAACAAAAATTAATCTAAAAAAAAAAAATCCTTGACATATGTGGGTTTGTTGAAAACTTGAGCCTTGTATAGTTTTGCTGCAAAACTGCATTTTTACGTTACACAATGTAATGCAGAAAAGCAGGACGGCTTGTTACTTTCCCAGATCTGCCAGATGTATCTTCCTTTCAGTTGATATCTTCATATAACTCTTTTTTAGTGAAACCTTTTCTTAGAGCTTTTGTCTCTCTTCTACTTACACACCTCATTTTACTCTTTGTAAAATGTCCATGGTGTGATTGAAAAGTCACTTTGTAAACAAGCAAGGAGCACACTTTGAGGAAGACTCAAAAAGCATTATCGTCTCTGTACATCAAAATTTCTGCAAAATAAGACTCCTATAATGAAAAACAAAAAATGCAATTCTAGGTGCTGAAAGCATTGTGCTAAGGTTTTAACACAGCCACGCAGAGCTGCCTTCTCCGTTGTTCCTGAACAAGCCTTTCCAGCCACTCGTGATAACAGGAGGCGCCATCCAGACAAATAACAGGAACCCACATCTCTGCGGATTCTCCTCAGTCTCCATAAATAGGCACTTTCTTTGCTGCTCCATCATGTGAATCTAATGAGTTGGATTTTTTTAATATTGGAACTAAACCAGGAGTGCAGACACAGGCACCAGACTGACCCTTTCTAGACCTTTCCTCCTCAACCCCCTGTTAGCAGCAGGGCACTTACAGTAGTATAAAGCAGATGTACAGACTCCTCCAGAGCAACCCAAAATCCAGCACACCAGCACCCATTCAAAGTCAGTTCCCCAAACCAGGCAGGCTCCATGTCTCAGGTCACCGAAAGGCACAGAGCCGAGGAAAGGACTTACTCTTTCCAGAGCCCCAAGGATATAGAGAAGGAAGCTACAGAGGCAGGAGCCCAGGGTTGGGAAATGACTTGGTTTGTCCCCAGCAGTCTCCAGGTTTGTCACCCTGGAGGCTCACCAATGGACAATAACAGGCTTCAAATAGTGCTGAACATCTTGCAGTTTGAAGAGAGAGAGAAAGAGTAAGAAGGCAATATTCAGTCATATTGTGGAGGTCTCTGTGAAGGATGGGAAGGATAAGAAAAGGAGAAGACAACATAAAGAGAGGATGGGGCAGAGAAGCCCAAAAAGATGTCATCATGTTCCTGAAAAGCTAACAAAATCTGGCAACTGAGAGAGGAGATTGTAAAACTCACCATTGAATACATTGAATTTCTCAGCAGCTGACTGGTTATCAAGGCCTATAATTTGCAGAAATTGATGGCCAAATATTTCTGACTAACAAAAGTAGCTGTCAGGTTTATTTGCTTTTCTGACAGGTCTTCAGGAATATGTCTTTATTCTCCTGTGGTTTTGCAGCATTACGGGTTGGCATTAGAATCTTTCCCCTCGATTCTTGTTTCTCCAGGGACAAGACAGTACTCTGTGGCCCAGCACAGCCAGAATAAAATCCCTGCAAAAGCAGTCACCCAGATCACTGTCACCCCCTCTTCAATGTTCAGCTTTATCCAGCTACAGGTGAGAACGGAGGCTCAGTGGATACTGGTTCTGTGAAACCAGCAGCCAGAGGAGCTCAGCGGGCAGATGGGTGGTTTGCAAACATCAGCTGCGGATCACTGGCATACGAATTACACAACTCTCCATCCCAAACACTGTTGTTGCAGCATGGGAAGCAACTCCTTTTCCATGAATAAACCCAAGCTTTTCTTACCGTGGTCAGAAAAAAAACCATCTATTTGAGCAATGTCTGTGAAGTCGTGCAAATGGGTCTACAAAAACACCGACGTCAATGGATTCTTTCTTTGATGTTTTAATCAAATTCATGTGCCAATATCAGATGAAATCAGCACATCACTTCATCAGCAGGGTTACAATCTAGCTGACAGATTGCTGCATGTGCAGCAATGTCTGAGCCAGCCAGCAAGATCTGCAGTTGAGCGAGGAAGTGGGTAAGTGCCATGGAGGTAAACGCGAGGTCAAGGAAATAGCTATAGCAAGTACAAAGGTAAATGCTCAGCAGAGAAGTGATGGGCATCCAGAAGGGATTTTTCACAAGCATGCTGGCATGCTCTGTTGCACAGCTTGCTCTGCTCCCGTAGATTTCAAGCAAAAGCAGTCTGTGACAAATATTTTGAGAGTGTTTCGCAGGAATCGAAGCTGCAAGATGTTGAATCTGCACTGGCAGAGCCAAGCACAAAAAGTGGTGAGTGAACTTTTTCCTACACAGATTGCACCGCAGAACAAGTTTCCTGATTTGCAGAGGCTTTTTACACTTCTTGTCATAGGCAACCCAGCTATGAAAAAGTATCTGGAAATCTCTTTTGCAAAACCTTCGTGGCATATCTTGTTTGCACCAACTGCAAGGGCAAAAAAAATGAGCCGAAAATCTTGAAAGTCACATGAACGACCCACGAAAGCTGCTGAATTCTCATGTTGGGCATCATCTTGCAGCAGACGAGGAGAGCAGCCCGGCAGCAGCTGCGCTCAGCACGGTAGCGGCGCCGTGTTGTTCCCTCGTGGATGATTCACAAGGGCTTGGTGGGGGAAGCAGGCAATTTGTGATGGGAATTTCTTCTAATGCAGCGAGTTTAGTTAGAAACCAAAAGAGCAACCCAGACCGTTAGAAACAATTCCGAAGGATGATTTTCCTTCTGAGAAGAAAACAGCCTTTGTTAGCCATACCACTGCGGGCACAGCAAGAACGTGGGAGAAAAGCCCTATTTCTCAATATAGCTCATGTGGCTTGCACAAAGCTTTTGCTCAACTTAGTTGGGGGAAAATGGATTTAATTAACTTGTTATGGTGGAAAAACGGGCCTTAGCCGCCTTCTAACAATATCTCCAGGCAAAGAGGAAAGTACCTGAAATCTTCCCAGTCATAAGGTGGAAGAGCAGCTTTCAAGTCTTTTTTTGTGCTGGCCAAGGCTTCTGGGGAGATGGGCGTTTAAGAGCCTGCGTGCGGCTTCTTTTAGCAGTTGAACGTGTGGGTAAGATTCACCTGCCATGACTCAGACATCTAAAACTTGATGTTTAGGTCCTTGCCAAGCACCTTCAGCTCCACTTGTAGCTGAGGAAGAAAAACAGGCAGAGAAAATTCACTTATCCAAAGCCTGGCCGAAAAAGCCAAGAGAGATGAGTGGTCCTCTGTTTTGACTTGATGGGAACAACCTGGCCTGGACACGAGTTACCTTCACACCTCTACAGCTGGATGCAAAGCCCACCCTTCCCCCAGGCTGCTAGAGATATGCGCAGCTGCTTCAACAGCCCACGCTCGTTCTCTAGGGGTAATCCCAACCCTCACAAAATCAGATATCAGAGCACATCAACAAGAAAAATTGTTGGTAAGCTTTGGCTCTGACTCCAACTTTACAGTAACATCACTGACAGGACATAGACCAAGAAAGCCCTCCCTCAAAGCAGTATTTAAAAAAATGTATTCTTCCTTCATAGTTGACAATCAATGGCCTCTTTTTTTAAGGCCTGTCAAATACTCAATCCAATCTACCTTAACTATCAACTTTTGAGGCAATTTCTGTGTTCGAAGACAATGTGTTGGCTAGCACCATTGCTTCAATTCTGGATGGGTAACCTTCACATATTGCACAGCTTTGAGATGACTTACAGGTGCTCAACAGCAGAGAAGACTGAGAGAGTACATGTTTTCTTTATACAAAGGTGAAACACCTCGTTACAGACAAGAAATCAAAAGCAGCAGCCATGCTTTGTACAACACCATTTCTTAACCAGAAAGATTTTCAGCTGCAAAACATCTACTTTTCTGTAAAATAAAATCATAGCTAAATGTAAAATTGTATGTTTGATAGCATCATGTAATACTAGTATTGAGGATATTAATAAAAGACTATTATTTAATACCATCTTCATACTTGCAGTTGATAAAAGCTACATGAGTTAGTAATCTGTGAGCATTGCTCAACCTCTGCTACTGGATTTTCTTCAAAATGCCATGTCAGTGCTGTAGACTGAATAGTAACTTAAAAAATGAATATGTTGACCTGAAAATGGGCTGGTGTCAGTGGAAAGGGAGAGAAGATTGACAAGGACTTTAAAGTCTGATTGCCTTGTATGGATTACAGTCAAAATTACCAGTGGTCTTTAGATACCAGAATATTCTTGTTTGGAAGAGCTGGAGATGGAATCAGATAGTACTGCTACTACAGGGTAATGCAGATTTCCCACTCTCAGATTGCTCCCTTCACCTGTAAATCTGTTATTGTAAGAAAGACTCATCTTCGTTAGCCACCCTGCCGCAGGCCTTACCTTATCTACCAGCAGAGAACGCTGATTTCATATCAGAAGCGGGGCAGGGCAAAGAGCGATGGGGAGGCACCTCACAGCAGCAACCGGGGATTCCAGGGCCTTGAAGCATCCTGGGAATGCACTGACCACGGTGAGAGGATTTTTTTTTTGGCCTTTTCATGTAGGTAGGAAGAACTATTTTAAAGCGATGTGTGCAGAGAGCGGATACAAACTGAGGGTCCAGGGAGACATCAGCAAGCAGCACTGAGAACAAACACACACTAGCAGTGTCTGGCTCTCCAAATATTTGTTTCACTTAAAAGAAGCAAAACCTTTCTGCAGGAGTCTTCAAACAGGGGCCTCTAGTACCTACTGAGAAGTGGAGCATGCACAACCCGCACAGTTAAAAAGAGAAAGATTAAAGAGGAGCAGAAGAGACTTTTCAGAAGACCGCTATGTTCAGTGCCAGAAACATCATCTTGACTATGAATGGGACTCTCCACTAGACACTGATTCACAAAGCAATGCTGCAGCAAGAGGCGGCAGGAAAGGTTTTGAAGAGCAATCCTGCTTTTGCTGAACAAATCATCTCGTGGTCAGCTCAGAGTTGGAGGACCATTTCAGCGGTGAGTACGTGAACTAGACAGACAGCAAATCAGAGCACAGCCTTGGACATGCAAACCATAAAACTGTTCACAGGAATGGAGGAGCAATGCCAGATGTTTCTCCAAGATTAACTGTACATGGGACAAGGGGTCATGCAGGTAGGAACAAACATGAATGCTCTTGAGCAGCTGTCCAGGTAACCTGGGATGAATGCCAGGGATGAATACCTTCTGCAAGTGCATCCTTTTAACTCAGTAAGCAACAGCTGAGGGTGAAAAACCAGGGAATTCCTACAAAGGCTATGAAAAAAAAAGAAACAGAAAATGCTCTGTGAAACCCCATGAGCTGAAACTCTGGCACATACAGAACCATGTGCACATTTGTAGGGATGAACTGTAGGCTCACAGAAGCATTAGGTGCTTGTGGAGACACTCCTGATTCCTTTTGGGCGATTATTAAATCAAAGCTGACCCACTGGGGAGACAGCTCTCCAACTTTTTCAAAAGGAGGAAGATTATCAGCCTCCAAGACCAGCTGGCCGATTTGCCATGTTAAAACACTCTGGCTTGAAACAGCCCCAGCTCCCATCAGCCTGTTAGCCAAGCACAAGTATCTTGATAATGTGAGAAGTACAGGTTCTTTTTCTCCTCCTCAAATGTTTGCTTATCTATTGTTCTGCAGAAGACACAATTATCAGCCCAGCTCATCACCTCCCTCATCAACAAGCAAAGATTTCAAGTGACTTTTGGTCAGTGCCAGATGGGTGATCCTGCAGTGCCTGGGGCCGGCAGCTGTGTGGAGCAGCAGGGTGAACCCACCCACAGTGCTGACCCACAGCAGAGAAATCCACCCTCAGCTAAAGCTGCTCTTCATTAAAACACACCTATCTCATTCCTGTCACTAAGCAGCAATTGCGTCAAGAAGCATCACTTCGCAGCACCGCTCTTTGGGGAGAAGTGATACATTGGACCTGGGTCACTTCCCCCAGCCTTTGAGGGACACCCATGCTGGGACATGGGGGCGTCCTAAAGCAGGAGTTGACATCTCTTCCCAGCAGTACCTCTTTCAGTCGCTGCAGAACCCCAGTAAGCTGAGAGTGCTCTCAGTGTTGCGGACACAGTGTGGACACAGCTTATTGCTGCGGACACAGTGTGGACACGGCTTATTGCTGCGCAGCAGCTGCAGGAGGTGGCCTCAAAAGGGCACCCAGCAGCAGAGCAGCCCGGAGGACAGGTCCTGCGGTGCACAGGTTTCCTTACACTGGGCATCCTCACCACCGCCTCTGCCACATGGAGGAGAGCTGCACAAAGCTATCTTGCTACAGGGGTGTTTATGGGCTGAGATAACCTCTCCTCTAAACAGGGAAAAAGCATATAAAGTGGGCGTGCGCGGGGAAGGATCCCAGACCATGATAAACTGGTATTCACCACTCAGCAATTACGCTGCTGCTCTCCCAGGAGCACATACTGATGGCTGAAGGCTCATCTTCTGCCTCCAAGCTGGGGTGCACGGTGGATGTTCACGTCTGTCTCATATGGGGCACGGACTGGTGGGCACTGGGTCATCTGGGACTTTTTTTTAAAATTATTTTGGCTGTTTTGGATGAGGATAAAACACAGGGACATTATAAAAGGATTCTGTCATGCAGGCCAAGTTGATACCAGCACAGTAGACACAGAGGAGCTGTCGTCTTGTTCTGTCTTTGAAAGGCTCACATTCACACACATCCCACCAACTATGTCAGCCTTTCTGGGCTCCTGAGAAGATGAATTAAGGATTACACCTTATGAGGCCTTCCTCAGATGCTGCCAGCCATAAACATACCCAGGGACACCCACCACCCTCCGCCCCCAGCCAGCACTGGCAACAGCGGGCTTCTGGCACAGACACATCTTGTCTCCCAAATTTGCAGCTCCAGGAGAGCAGGCTCCATCCTCCGTCCAAGAAGCATCCTCTGGGGTGTGAGTCCTCTTTTTCTCCCAGCAAAGAGAGCAAGTGGCCTCTGGGAATGGTGCATTTCAGTGCCGTGGTTTTATGGCCCTTATAATCAGCATGAAGCAAACACTGAGTTGGAGGAGTAAGTAAATTATTGTGGACCAGAAAGAAGAATAATCCTTTGTGAGCGTTTTCACAGGAGGTTATTGAAACACCGAACAAACATAATCGGAGAGACTGCTTAAGCTTCAAAATGTTTCTGTGAAGTATGCAAAAAAAAGATAAATATATGCTGGAGCTCTCTGTTCACTTCTAGGGTGGGAGAGCATAACTTCTTGGCCACGTTTAGCAAGCATAGTTCAAGCAGTTAGGCACAGGAAGTTAAGATGAATACCACAGACATTTTACATGTGAAGAGATAAATTAGCTAGTCTGAAAATATTTTACCTGAGTAAGGGTGTGACTAGTCTATAGGGGTTAACATCATTTTAGGGTGCAACAAGATACAGCATTCCCTCTTTGTCTGGGATAAACGTCCCCAGTCCTCCCATAGAAATTTCACCCAGGATGGAAAAGTCGTTTAGTGGGACATCAGCTCAAGGGGAAGCCTTCAAACGCCCTGGGTGAGAGGGGGTAAGAGGCACAATGTCTGGCTGGGACTGAGAACCGCAGTGCCATTTGCATGCAATTTCTCATTCATTGATGCAACTTCAGGGGAGATTTCTGAGCTTTAATCATTCCTATTGATTGTGATTAGTTATGATTTGTTGCAGTGGTTTGAAGCGTATTTCCTTATAATCCAGTTTAAGTATAAATCTGCCTTAACAGTTTCTGGATAATTCAGATAGCCTGTAAGAATTGTTCCTGTGGGAACAAAAACCTGGATCATGTAACACCAATTTCCATCATAAGATGCTTTTTAAATAAATCAAAACAATTGTTTTCACTCAAGCCTTCACGCTGAAATGGTAACTGTTTCTTGCCCAGCTGCTGCAAAACCCTGACCCCATTTTTTAGAAAGCCTGTTGTGACAATAAAACTGCTACATAAGCTTTAAAGGAATGAGTGTGGACCAGCTTGTCATACCACAACATTCATAACACCTTCAGGGAGCAGAACGAACGGTTAAAAGGAAAGTTAGCTGACTCATTTCATGAGTAGCTGGTGTTAGTCGTAGCAGCTTGGAAGTTAACAGATAAAAATGTTATCACAGCCAACAGCAATATAGCCCTAACGACGACAGACAGGCAGACTTATGTATAAAACAAGTGCAATTAACTGTCTTAAACGTGGGTGCAATTTGGACTTGGTATTAATATTCTGGTAGTATGCTGGAGACTGACTGACTGCTGTAGTATGCTTTAGAGGAAAAGTCTTGCATTTCCTCATCTTCCACTGGAGAATAACTTTATTTAAAGACATACAGAGACTTCAAAGTGCTGCTTCTTTTGGGTAACTAGGCCAAATTTTGTATTCAGTCACACTGGTATAACTTGAGTTTACAGTAACTCCATTGACTTCATCAGCATAATTAACCGCTGGAACAACTTACCCAGTGATGCTGTGGACTCTCCACTGCTGGAAATTATTAAGTCCCAAATGTTTGGCTTGTTTGCTTGTTTTTTTCTGGAAAAAAAAAAAATCTTTAATTGAAATCAGTAAACCACCCAACTTGTGCTGCACATGATATCAGATCAGAGGGTTATATTGCCCCACTTTGACTTCATAATCTGTGAAGGATGGGTCTTGTTCACATGGGGGATTCAGGAGCTCTAGGGTGGCACAGGGTGGTAGGGACAGCTTTACCCCCCAGCAAGAGCACCTTGGCACAGCATAACACATCTCCAGGGAGGCCCATTTTAATGGGAAGTGAAGCACATTCCACCCATAAACCCTTGTCAAGGACCTTTGAACTGACTTAGCCCTGGACGTCCTGGACTCAAATCTTTATCTCCATTCCTACAGAAAGCCAAAAGCATGCAACCCGATACTCACAGTTCATTTGTCACCATCAAAAAACCCTCAGCATTCAAGTATCTTCCTGTAAGTTTCTAGGCAATTATTCACCTACGTCACCTGGATTATCAGATACCATGGGTTATTTGTTGATTTGTTATGTTTGGCTTCTGTGCAGTAAAATCATGTGTCACCCTTTGTGGGGGTGAGCAGGTCTGGCAAATGGTTCAGAAAAGGGTTATGTCTTTCCATAACCCAATTATACCTATTCAAATTAGTGCTGCTCTGTCTGGCCCAATTATGAGACTTGGACTGAGGAGAGATGTGTTAACAGCAACATTTAATTTTTTTTGTAGTTACCTGACAGCCACTGCAGTCATTTACTGCTGGGCAGGGTCACACTAACAGGGCAGAGGAGGCACTTGTCACACATGACACCGGACCACAGCAAAGTAGGGAGTTTATGCTCAAAATAAGGTAAGTTTGGAGGTGACAGCCCCCAAGTCCCTCAACTTCTCTTTTTAAGCATAACGAGAGAAAAAAAAAAATGGGAAACTTGCCACGGGATTTTAATTTCTTCCTATGTTTCACATTTTATGCCTGATGCTGCCTCCTCTTGCAGCAATAACTCCTCCTGTCTCAGGTATATGATGCTGACAACCCCAGGCCAGACACAAGTCAGACACGTGGGATGCTCTGCAAGTGCCCATGGTCATTTCTGTACACCATGGAGGCAAAGCCACGGTCATAACCCCAGAGCTGCCTCCCAACCTGCTGCCGTGAGGGACCTTCTCCAGCACCAGCGTGCCCCATCTGGGTGGAAGGGCTCTTCTCCCTTCCCCAAGAGGTTCTCACCCTATTCCAGGCAACAGGCAGAAACGGGCAGAAGCAGGCAGAGGCCACACTCCCCAGTTTCATCCTCCCAGGCTCCAACACCCACCACACTGGCAAATAGCCCTGGTGCTTGTAGCCAAAAAATTGGGGGTTTTGTTGGCTTTTTTTTTTTTTTTTTAGTTTGGTTTGGTTTGGTTTTGGTTTTGGTTTTGTTTGGTTTTAATTTGGCAAGCATTAACCCATCCTCACCTCCATATCTCTGTACTGCTCCACCCTTTCTCATCTTTTTAACTGCCCTGTTCAGCTCTTGTTCAGGTGAGATGTGCAGGAAATCTCAGCACCTGCGAAGTGAGAACGGCTAACTTAAAAAAAAACAAAACAAAAGAAAACACAGGAATTTTGCTCTTTTTTTACCAGCTTGACACCATTTCATTTTCTCTCCTGAGCAATGGCTTACATGACTTTCTCTGGCTGGGAAGAACTGGGAAAAGTAAAAATAATAATAATTAAATGTTATAAATAACATCCAGCAACATCCCTGACACGACCATAGACAGGAAAGATTTTTCTCTGAGTCGCTTTGCCAGTTTGCCCTGTACTGTTACTGTATGACTCAGTAAATGTTTTCTCTATAAGTGGGGGTGCCACACTGCAGACTGCTCACCTTGTCTGCTAATTTTGGGTTTCAGCAGAACCCAGTGTGGTCATCGATGGGGATCCCCATGCCCCAGGGGGGGCTCTTTTCTCATTCTGCTTCCAGCTAGAAGGTAGTGGAGAGTAAATACAGCTTCTCTTTCCCATCCCAGCCAGGAGAGGACAGGAGTGGGTTTCCCCTTCCCTGTTTCCATGTGGTGGCAAGGAGGGAGATAATCTGATTAATAGATCTCAGCACTTTTCACATAGCTGCAGTGTTTACCCCCTCAGATCTGGCTGATGGTTGGAGGTGATGCTGTTGGGTCTCAAGGTACTGGAGATCCTGGTGAGGAGCACAGACACCCCCATAGTCCCCAGACCAGGCAGTAGCTCCAGCTTTGGTGTCCTTGGCCATGCCTAAACCTGCTCCTGCTACTGACACAGTCCTTTGGTAACTAAAGGAGACACAGGGGTGGTTCAGGGAGGGATGCAGAGTGCCCCCCCTTGCCCCAACAAGGTTAAGATACTTCAATGGGGTGAAAGTTGTCTGCTTCCTACATTGGCATCTGATTAAATGCCCATTTAGGGTACGTGCTGCAGAAGTAGAACGGACAAGGAACAAGTCATTGCCAGCGTCCGTGGAGAATTGGGAACAAGCTTCACACAGCCCCTTCCAGTCTCTAAATAACACCACTGCTGAGACAGAAACCCAGATTTCTTTTAAAATGTTGTGAAATCCAGGGCTCAAGAAGCCCCCAAAGCTACAGCCCCGTGCTGTGGGGAGTGCAGCCAGGTACACCACGGCTTGGGGACCAGGGGACTGTGGGCTAGGCATCAGCCCACCCAAGCCCACCTCACTTGCTGCCCAGTGCCAAACCAAAATGTATCATCTCCACAAAAGCACAAGGACCCCTCCCCTCTTTACCATGGCTTTTCCATGCAGAAGATGAAGCACGATGCAACACAGAACAGGGTGAGGCTTTGGAAAGGCATCTGCTTGTAGCTCCTTGGTTCGCAACGGTGAAACATCAGGGCTGGGTATTTTAACTACAGTTTTAGTCAGTCCTATTATCACCACCCTGCAGAAAAACTGCCTCGGGTGGCGGCTGTGCTCAAACCAAACCTACACATTACATGGTACACACGTGCCCGGGGAGTCGATGCAGCCTGGAGAAGGCTCATCCCCTCCAACTTCTCTCCTTGGCAGATACACAGACACACAGATCCTCCAGCAGGAACATGACAGCCAGGGTCCCGGCCCAACATGCCAAATGAGGGTGTCGGTCTTGTCTCTCATGGGGATGGATGCTGGGAGCAATAACTTTAGCAGCAAAGCTCCCATGGAAGTCAATGCATGAAGTGAGGTCACCACAGCTTCTGTGAGCAAATGACAACCAGCAGCGCTGGGTTCTGGGCAAGCAGGAGATGGCAGGCACCTTGAAAGACCACCAAGCTTGATTCATCAGGCCTTTAAAAATTATTAGTTAGGGAAAGGAGCCTGGCTTCATTTCTTAAGAGCTTTCACACTTGCAAACACCCTTCAGATTTTAGGTTTTTCACTCTGGAGGGGGAGGATGCAGGCTGAGCAGCCCCCCCATCGGGGAAGTAGCTCACCAGTTGCTTTTAAAACATCTGCAGAAGGCACTTACAAGGGAGCAAGAGATGTTTCAGGTCTGGGGGAGGGGGAAGCGGAAAATTAACAGCAGGTGGGATGGCTGGCCCCTGCAGAGCACCGGGATGCTCCTCTTCTCCCCTCTGTGTCCCACCAGGACCCATGGCAGCCCCACCAGCCATGGGGGTGCCTTGAGTGGCTTTCAGCAGCCTCCCTCCCTCTCCACTGCTCCACATGGCTTTCAGTGACAGAGGAACAAATTTAAATGCAGCCTTGAATTCAGACAACCAGCCTTTCATGTGCTTGGCAGCTGGTTCTGATTTCGGAGCAATCGGAAACTCGAATTTACACCCTCAGGATACCGGCTCAATCCAGGTTTGGATACTGCCGTTCAGCGTCGCTGCCAATCTGATATAGCACTGCCACACTCAGGCCTGTACATCTTGTGACTGTCCTGAAACAACCCTTCAAGAAAATTGCAGTATCAAGTTGCTTTCAGGAGGGAGGGGAAAAAAAAGTTACTTCCAATAATTTCATTAGACCAATGTTTCCTGGGCTTTTAAACTCAAAGTTCACGGGATCTTTTTGAGCAAAACACAGCAGCTCATCAAACTGAGAGCAATGCTGATGTAACCGCCATTTACAGCTTAAAATTGGGCTAAGCTTGAAGTGTCTCTTTTATTTTATTTTTACTTTTCCTTCTATTTTCCCCCTTTCTGTCTTATAGTTTGCAGGTTTATAAGTCCAGCTTTATAAAGTCCAGTTTTATAAAACAATTTTGCATTTGCTGCCATGTTATGGCTATCATATCTTATATATACCTATATATATATAATGGAATAAACCATGGCCTGGACTGGTTTTTAGGAGCAAATGTTGGTATGTGCCTCCAGTTACATTTTTCCCCTTGGAAAGCACTGAGCAAACATCCCCTCACCGGAGAGGCTTATGTTGAGTTCACAGCAAAGTCTTGGTATATCCAAAAAGGCAATTTCCTTGAGCAACCCCATTGATTTCATTGGTAATCGCTAACTTGAGGAACAAGCTCACAGCTTTACCCTTAGATCCTGGTGGCTGTTTTGCTTGCACCTTTTCTCTTATCCAACGTGGCTGCACTGAGCTGAGCATCAGGATCCATTCTATTTAAAAAATCAGCTCTAAAGATAAGATTATCCCTTATCTTTGAAAACCACCAGCTTTGCAGAGCATCCCCTGTCCCAAGCAGCCAGGAGTGCATCCCAGCCAGTGTCTTGCATGAGTGACAGGCACATGGGTAGAGTCCGGCCCTTGAACAAGCGAAGATGCTTTGCCAGCAGAAAAATAAGAATAACTCTCCAGTGTGGTCATCAGTTAAGTGGAACCCAGCAGCTGCCATGGAGCAAAGGGCAGGAATATATGAATGCCTCCTCTGGAGTCCCTAAACCCCAGAAAGGTGTCTCAGCTGTCTGCAGGGTGAGCTGGTAGACACCAAGGGGTAAGGGGGTTTGCATCCCTGTGTCCGGCTGATCAGCACAATGCAAATGTTGGGGAGTAGCTGGGACCCTCTCAGGAAAATTTAGGTGGGCACATGCTTGTCCATAAGGAAATGTGGGGCTCTGCTTTTCCCTCCCAGCTTTGAGGCAGGCCTGGGAACAGCACTGAGCACCGCATTGGTCTTGGTCTCCCTCCCTGCCTCCCCACTTCCCCAATGAAATCTGAAACGTAGCTATTTCTGCCACTGCTGACAAATACAGTCACCTTTCGCTCCCTCCCCTCCCTCGTGGGTGACAGGGTGCAGTGCCGGGGACCATACATTAATCATCGCTCAGCGCCTCCCATGGCTTTTGGGCAGGGTGGTGGGAGCGAGGCCACCTATGCCAGGCCAGTATAGCAGGGCGGGGTGACCACAGCCCCAGCTGCAAGGGGAGGCTGCGGGGGATGCATTGCATTTGGTTTTTATTGGACAAATAGAAATAAATACCAGGGGCTGTAAGGGAGGAGAGAACGAAGCTGGCACTGAAACATCCCTGCAACCTTGCTCTGGCCACAGGAGCCGCAGCTGGCAGTCCAGGGGAACCTCAGCAGACCCAGCGATGCCCAGAGCAGCGTACTGCCAGGAGATGCTGGGCTGCACAGGGACATGGAGAAGCCCAACCTGGTTGGGGAAGCTCCCTCCTGAACAGGGCCAGACCTGGGCTTGGGTCAGCATCTCCACCACCACTGCCAGCGCTTCAAAGAATCTTCTTCCCTGGGAAAGCTCCTCTGTTGCCAACGTTGATTGCAATTTACCTCAACAGGCACTTAAAATTTTACCTGACAGGTAGGGACTGCTATGCATAAGAGCTAAAAGGTGAAGAGGAACCCTCTTTGGTTAGTCTTGGTTTCTTCGCAGGGTCCCAGCTCGTCATTCAGGGTAGGAAGGCCACTTTTTATATGTACAGAAACAAAGTAAGCTTCAGATACTGCATACCAGCAGTTAAGCTCCTCCAATACATGACTTGACACAGCTGCCCTCAGATCCTTTCTGCCACACAGGCTGGACTTTCTAGCTTTTCCTCAGGCTTCCAGCTTTTCTTTGAGTAAAATACAGAGCACTTTATTGCATAAGTGCAATGTTGCATATTATGCATATGCAACTCATGCCCAAGGGAGTAAGGGCACCTTGGTACGAGCAAAGCGTTGTCTTTTTCTGCCAGGAGCTCTGCTCCTGCTTCAGGGTGTCACTCACACCCCTCCCCAGGCACCAGCACTCGACACAAACGACACATTCCAGAGCACAATCAAACCTATTGTGCAGCTCTGAAACAGCTTTTGCTTTAATCTGCTGGGGGAAACAGCACTAGGATTTTATATCTAATCCAATAAATCTACACTGACATCTTGTGGAGACCATAAGAGCAGGACATCACAGCCGCTTGGCAGGGTGGGATATTCACCCCTTGCTGGGTCCTTCTGGACACCACCACAACCGCAGCCAGACCTCCCAAAGCACCCACAGGTGTGTCCTCAGTGAAAACCAGGCCCTGCAACCTCAGGAGTCATCATTCTCTGTCCACAACCATCGCTTTGCTAAGTGATCCTCACAAACTCAACTGAGACTACTTACTTTGAACTCCTCACTGAAAGCAATAGCATGGCCCCTCTTAGATAAATGCCACGTTGTTTCAGGCTTCTTAGCAAAGCCCAGGCTTCTGATGAGGAGCTATTTTCATGCTGGAATTTTATTATCTCTGTAAGCACTGGAAGAAAATGGACCTGAGTAGCACTCCAGGACTCCTTTAATGTTCCTCTTCATCTAAAAATACACAATTCAAGCAAAAAACTGCCTGCAGTTTGCAAGATTTTCCTCCTTATTCACTCCATTCATTTTAGCTCCTCTGCCAGATCAGAATAATTAAATTAAGCCACTGCCGCTTTTTTTCCAGTGCTCAGTTAAGTGTTCAAGGAGTGCAACGCCCCTGTTAGGCACAGGTCACATCAATGCCATGGTGTAATTGCTCGGTAGGGGTTAACCCCAAGAGTTGAAGTCCCAGCACAGATAATCTTGCAGCCGAATCACACAATCGTTCTTCCTGCTTCTTCCCAATATCATGCCAGGGCTACACTTGCTCTGTGGAGGGGGGGGAAAGTGCTTCACCAAGTCTCATTTCTAGCCAACCGTTCATATCACATAGGTTTGAGAAGATCAAGGGTGTCATCAGATATCAGAAACACAGTTTGGGCTGGGACACTACCCCAGGGCTTGGCATTTACACCCCACTGAGAACTTCTCTGTTAACACAATAAATTATACAGCCCCTCATTGGGTTTTCACCATATTCATTCCTATACTTCCCTTTGGGCAAGTGACCACCCCTGAGAAGCTTGGGGTTCTCCAGCCCAATTTCTGACACATCTGGTATAGCGAGGAGAGACAAGGAGCCAGGTTCAAACCTGGTTGTGAATAAGTGCTTTGGATTTAACTTAATCAGTTCAACCACTGGCAGAGCAGGGCAAGTTGAGCGCTTGGGAAGCAGAAGTAAACAAGTGACAGGAATAGAGACAGGTAATAGAAGTTATGCCTTGAGTTTCTCCATTGCACCTTTGCAAAACGTATGGGTCCCTTTCATTCCCCCTTTTCCTCCCTCGTTCTGCCAACATGGAGTCACTGCATCTGCCAGGTCTTCTACCCTCCCCAGCATCTCCGAGATGGCCAGAGACCATCTGAATCTGCTGTGGTGGCACCAGACAGGTGGGAAATGGAGACTACCTGGCTGTGTTGGAAAGTGGGGGTGAAGGAGCTTGGACTTCTTCAGGATGTAGTGGCCAACCTGGGGAAGCCACAACCAGAGTTCACAGTGCTACCAGGAGCTACCACCATCACCAACAGTGAGACTCTGCGCCTTTCCCTGCAACTTTCCATTAACTCAGCCATCTCCACTCAACAAGACGTTCTCCTGCTACACACCCATTGTAGACACCCCAGAGGAAAAAATATCAACTAAAAATCACATGCAGACAACTTTCCCTGAAATTATGGGTCCAGGTCAGTCTGCTCCATCTTCCCGCTCTTCCTAGGGCTCCATCAACGGCCCCGCTCCTGCCCGAAGCCAGACACCTTTCCAGGGAGGTGTCACAGAGATATAGCATTAGCAGTGCATTAACCAAACCTCCACTTCATGCATGAAGAAGAAAATCCAAGACTGCAGGACATAACATGTGCTATTTTGCCTTGGACAGATCCTACTGCCAAATTCATTAAGTTACTCATAATACCACCTGAACAGTTACAGGAGGGGGAAAAACCAGCCATAAGAAAAACCCAAATGACTCCAGCGTGAGAATCACTAGCCACAGTGCTGGTTCTGCTCTGAGCAACAGCAGACAGCTTTTATCCTTTGGGCTGCAAAATATATGATTTTTTTTAACGCTTTTAAGTGACTAATCTGTAAGCAATGCTTTAAATTCCTGCAAACCAGCTTCCCTTGGGAGTACTGAGAAGCGCACACCCAGCCCCTCCACCACACACAGAAGCCCTGCCACTTGGGCTCCCCAGCAGCTCTGGTAGCATCCGTAGGTTTGCACAGCTAGGTCTGACTATTCAAATCCTGTTGCCTAGTACTAACTCTCAAATCTGCATTTAAGCACCTAAGCGGGAATTAGTACAGCCTCCTAAAGATCCTAAGCACCAAGAGCTCTTGTTAAGAGCTTGTTGAAATACCAGCCTCCTAACGAATCTGTTCGGACAACCATATTCACCTTGCTCCAGGGCTGTGAAATTCAGTCCTTCCCTACACAGCTAATGCTCCCGAGCCTCTTCCTGCACGAGCCAAGCTTGTGAGTGTCCTGGCTTTCATATCAAAACACAGGTTAGATGCAAATACATAGAGAAGCTATTTCTAAAAACCTGTAGTGTATGAAAAGTCACTGTACCTTGTTTCAGAAGAGGCTTGAAATACAGCAGAACGCATCACATGTTGGTAGAAATTTGTGAAGAACGGTATTTTTGAAGTAAAATGTATCTGGGCATTGAACCAAAAACTAAAACTATCCTAGTACTAAATGGAGATACCCTGATATCATTCCCACTCTCTCCATTCCAAAGCCAGGAAGCCTCTGAAAAACTCTGCAGAATCTGAACCTTGCTGTTCTTACATCTAGAAAGTCAAAAAGCTGCTTTTCCCTTCCACAGCCCAGGCCTTGCCCTTCGCCACAGGCAAACTCCTGTCCCGCAGATGAGCAGAACACAGCAACAACATTCCAACTCACAGGAAAAGGCCAACTCCTAGTTTTCCATTCGCTTTCTTGTAATTCCGATTAAAAATCCATTTGCCTACAAAGCCAGTATTTTATCATCATGCCATAACTTCTTCCTTCCCACATCGACTCCAAGAAAACTTAAGAAGAGGATAGGGGCATATTTATAGGGCTGATAGCTGATAAAATTACTGGAGTAAACACAAGAGAACAAGGAAAAACACAATATGTGAGCTGGAAGAGCTCTGAAAAACTAAACAGCAAGATGCAATCCAGGATTCTGAATGACCATGCAAGTAATTCTGGATGGAAAATGATCATGAGACACCTGAAGTAAAATATACTGCAGTTGCTTAAGAGATCCAAAGGATGATTTAACTAAAGGACATTTAACTA
The DNA here is from genome assembly GCF_037038585.1 of Patagioenas fasciata. Classification (NCBI taxonomy): domain Eukaryota; kingdom Metazoa; phylum Chordata; class Aves; order Columbiformes; family Columbidae; genus Patagioenas; species Patagioenas fasciata. Next base: position 29,674,510 of record NC_092520.1, read on the forward strand.
AAATATGGATAATCTAGCAAATAAGAAGTTATTTCACCAACATCAGAGGACTAGACAGAAAACAGCAGTGGCGTTGAGTGACAACAATCTGTAGGTGACAGCTCTCCTTGCCAGCTATGTCATGTCCTGCAGCTGCAGGAGATAAACAGCTCCAGACATTGCAGTCATCATAAAACTGCTTGCTCTACACAAACAGAACTTTAAGGATTACTTTCAATCAGAGCCATTTTTAAAAAAACAAATGCCAATGGGAAGTTGGTCAAAAGCTCAAGAATGGGTGGTAAAGAGAGATTTCTTGTACTTTTTTATGTAATTCACCAGTATTACACTGAATGCACATCTCAGGAATACAACAGCCTTTCGTTGAACAGATGAACTAATAAGAATTAAATTCAAATGACATAGTTATTCCCCAAAATTTCAAAATGAACCAAAGATAATTAGTGAAAGGGGGATAGAAAGGATTAATATCATCCAAATACTAGTGTATTTAGTTAATTAGCAAAATGAAGTCTTTACTATCTCAGTAACAGCTTTTCAAAATAAGAGCTGTTATCAGGAGTTTTTTAAAAACAAAAGCATTGCAAGTTTTCCAGAATGGGAAGGATGATGAAACCTGTCAAGATACACACCAAGTGTGAAGGCTGTAGCAAGCGGAATCAGACCTAGTATTTTTTTTGGTCAAAAGATCAGTTCCAAAATTAAAAGACAACAATTTTGATAAACTAAACTTTAAATGCACGTTCTACAAAAAAACCAGGTCCTTGTTTTGTTGTCAAAAATATCTACCTATACATGGACATACACACATGAAAGTATGACCTTGCAGTTTATTATTTAAGATACAACTTTCAGGTCACATGATTACTATCCATTGACAATATTTCTATGATAAGAAAACATCAATTTTGATGCAATTATTCTTCCTTTCAAGGTTAAGCACTTTCCCAAGTCTCAAATCTCTTGAAGATATTCCTTCTTTTCCTCAAAATACTTCTGAAACCACTCAATGTGTTCAATCTTCTGCTTAACACTGAGGTATGGGTTTTTTGAAAGCCCACAGATGACTAGCTCCATGAAGTGGCGAATAGGTCCTTGCTTGGGAAAGTCTTCAAGGTGTTTCTCCAGAAAGATATGTTCATGGAATTCAGCATCATCCTCCATCCCTAACAGAAGGGAAAAAACAACAGTCATAGTACAACAGGAAATTTATCAAGGTAAAAAAGGATACGGTGTGCAAGTAATCTTAAATTAATCAAATTAATGGTTCAGTGTCTTTTAACTCTTTTGCACAGTTAAGCCAACGCAGAAGTGAAAGAAACTGCAGAATTTTAAGATATTAATTTCTCCCTCCACAAAAAATGTCAGTATGTTATCATACTACTGTCTACCATATTACTTCCATTTTGTGCTCTCATTTATAAGAATATCGAATATTTAAATCAACTTTCTCACTGGTAATCTCGCTGAAAGTTGATGCCAGGGCAGAAGTAGGGGGAATAATTCAAAAACTAAATCAATCTTCTTGCTAAAAATCTGCTTGTTCAATATGTGAAAATTTTGATTTATCACAGATACCACCTTTTAGATTGTGGACACTTTCTTAATAAATTATTAAGAAAACACTGACTGCCTAAATTGACAAAAATGGGAAGACATAAGTGTACATGTAGTTTTTCTAGCTAGGATATGATCCATTATTTGGCAACATTAAATTAGGAGTATTAAAACTGAGGTAATTAAGCCATGTCAATTCTAGGCTTCCTCCTTTGTTAGAGCTTCTGAAGTTTCAGCAGAAAAGATACACAGCTCCTGGATGGAGAAGTCTCTAAGCTTGTATTCATTAAGTCTGCATTACTTCTTCCATGTTTTAAAATGAGAAATAGTTCTATTTTTCCCACACATTCTTCCCAGAAATATACCGGCTATATGGTACTTTCATCTCTCTTGTCCTTGAAAAAGAAAGCACATTTCCTTCTTCAGAAGCTCTCTTCTCTTTTTCCCTTATGTTAAAAGGAAAAACAAAGGTCATGTCAGCTTCAGAAGGTACATTTCCGCTGTGCCTGGAAACCTATGTCCACTTACAGAAGCAGAGAGATGATCCTTTTAGCATGCCACCCACACCGACTTTCCCCAGCAAGGGTAAGTGGAATTTCTCTGTACCTAGAAGCTGTTGATTGCTTTCACAAGCCATCAACCTTTCCAGATTTCCAGACTTCTGCTGGTCACAAAAATCCAAGAGAAACAGACCAATGAACCCACTACTGAAAGAATCTGAATGCTGCTGCTAGTAAAATTTGATCTTTTGGATACTTTTCTTTTGGGGATAGAGGGTGTCAGAAAAGATTATGTCTAATTAATAATTTCTCCAATTTTCATCTCTAACCTGAAAGAAATTAGGCAATGTACAGTCTCACACAAAAAATCAGGTCAGAAGGAATGATTCCATCATGTATTTTTATCTCCCATTTGTCAAAGACATGATATATGGCTTGGGGATGAAGTGCTAAGTCTAAACATTGCAGTTAGACCACATATTTCAGTCCTCAAGAAAGCCTAGCGCGTCTCACAAAAAGAGATCACAATTGCCCAAAGCATCAGAGGCTGAGACCTCTGGTGGGACCTGATTAGATATGCTTGCATGGCTTCCCCACCTCCAGCAAGGCATAACTCCTGCTGCATGGGAAGAACAAGCCTGTCCTTCGACCCCTCGGAAACCTGATTTGAAAAAACATGGTGGGAATCTAAAGTACAGGATTTTCTTTACCAACCTCAAAGCAAGAAACCACTCACTCTCAGTATCCTATTTCCAAACCCCTATGTACTACAAACCAGAAAGTCCAAGGAATTTCTCTAGCTTAAACACTAATCCTCCCAAGAGATAATCAACCTTGCCTTAAAGATGACATCTCAAATGCAGATGTCCATCCTTACAGAGTCTTGCTGACATGCTCGTCATAAATAAACAGGACCACGTATCTGAATGTGGTGGAAGATGACCAAACAATCTGATCTAGTGAAAGATGTCCCTGCCCACAGTAGGGGAGATGGAACTAGATGATCTTTAAAGGTCCCTTCCAAACCAAACTATTCTAGGATTTTTAGAATGATAAACATCATGCCTTCATAGTAGGTCCCTAGCATAGGCCCAGAGTTATTAAAACAAACCAAACCTAAAACGATTGCATAACATCTGCCACCTCTCTTGGCAAACCATGCAACGCTTCTCTGCTGAAAATAGCATCTCAGCAAACAGCCACAACAGGAGTCGGCAAACTCTCGCCTACAGAAGCCATCTGGGACAACTGAGGCATTAATTTTCTGAGATTCACATTAAACCTGTCATTTTTGCCATAACAATCTCTGGCCCACCAGAAGCATTTGCTCCTCAGAATGAGGTGCTAAAGCAAAGTAGCACCAATAATCTACACTGTCCTTTTTAACCACTGCACTCCTTGGGATTTGAGTCATCAAGGTATAAATACACAGAAATAATTTTAAAGAGGAGCAGAAATCAACACTTTTCCCAATTTTTTGCCATGGCAAGTCATGGAGCAGAACGAAAGCTACTAGAAGGAGAAGAGGCAAGCAGAAAGGAGAAGTGAGAATGACGTTATGCAAGCTATACTGAAGGTTTGCTAATCTGGGAAAAATTAATCAGAGTTTGGAGAGATGGAGAGAAAAAAAGGTACTTGTTTGACTAACAGTAACTTCAACTGCATCAGAGAAGGGAAAGGACATGGAGACATGAGCAGAGAACAGGGCAGCAGGATTGGGGGAAAAAACTGCTGCTGGCCACTGCAGCAACCCTTGTGTGTACCCACATCTTCAGATGTTCACATCATGAACAGAGAAGTTTTAAAAATGACAGCTTTGCCCTGATACCTCAAAGCACAGGGCAGTGCTTTGGTAGAGCACTCTAACTAGAACACCAGAGATGCTCTGGAGCCAAGAAAAACAGTTACAAGCTGTCTTCTTTCTCTTTTATATTTAAAACTTCATAGGCTCTCATAATGCTAAAAGTTGAGTATACATGCTTCCTAAATAGAAAATATAATTACACGTGTGTTTTTAAAGCCATGTGCTTGTGTCACAAAAGAAAAATAACACAGTTCTTGATACAGAAGTAATGTCCTCCTATTGAGGGAAATAACTGCTACAAAGCTGCAAAATTAACAGAGGGAACGAGCATCTTTCTTTTGCAGAGCCACTGAAAGCACAGTATATGTTGAAATAATTGGAGTGAGGCTCTCAAGCTCTCAACAAGCGCTTTGACATACCTGACCCGATTAGCAGCCTGCGGCTGGCAGTTTGATAGGCTGGAATTTACTGACTTGATATTTCAACCTGAGAGGGGATAGATTTTTGAATGCTCCACTGGAATTTTCCACATGACTGTTCTTTGTGGACAAATCAATGAAGATTCTTGTTTAAGTATATGCAAAGACTCTTTGTCCATTCGCCACCCCATCCCAGACAGCACGGTTCCAGCCGCATTGCTGCAACAGAAAAAACATTCGCCGCCAAAGATGCCTGGTCCACTTATGGTCCCAGACAGCAGGGTTCCAGCCACATTACAACAACAGAAAAACCATTGGTGGCAGTGGTTTTAAACTTGCAAGAACACGAGTAGGATATACTCGGATGTCTACATGATGGAACAAATCAGTTCCGGGAGCAGTGATTAAATTCTGTGAAGAAACTGCAAAAATAGGATGAGAATAAGCATTAAGAAACAATGAACCACATTATGCAATTTGCAGCTTGGTAAAGGACAGATTTTCAAAGACTCTCAGCTTCAGATACTAACCTGTTTTGCTTTCAGTGACTGAATCATTCTGAAGTAGTTCTGTTTAATGTCTTAAAAAAATAAATAAATAAACCACACACCACAGGCAAGCTCTACCTGAAGTTAAGAAGTCCCCATTCCTAAAGAGTACACTTGCTTTCTGTAGATCTCCCCTTCCTTAACATTCTCTCTCTCTCTTTCCTGGCTTAACTTCACACAGAGTATCTTTTTTTATTTTTTTATGGCAATAAAAGTAAATACAGTGCACAAAGATGTCTAGTTAAGACAGATGCCCAGAGCGAGTGAATATCATGACTGTTTTTCTCATGAAACAGACAGAACGAAGGGAGCAAACAGCTGTTTAACACTCAGCCAGTGCAGATATGGAACTGGCAGAGAGCTGATGAGGATCCAGCCAGACAATTGGGCTGAGAGCTGCACCAAAAAACAGAATGAGCATTATAAAACTCACACAGCAGCTTTAAGATTCCCCGTCCTCTGCTAGAAGCTTCTTTAAAGAAGTTGCATAGTAAAAGGTATTATGTAATAGCCTTGAATGGCCTTTTGGTGTTGAAAGCATCAGGGCTGAGTGAGAAAAGGAGGGAGAGAGGAGGGAGCGAGTTCCCCCCTTTCTGGCAGCAGCCAGTGCTCAGATCAGCCAAACCACCTGCAGAACTTCACCAGACAAGTGCCAGAATAAGTTCATCTGAAGCATCTCTGCTTTGGGACAGTTGGAAAGTTATATTTGTTTACTATCAAGTGCATGACTCATAGCTGAAACACTATGTTAAAACAGTCAAAGGTCATAGCATGCTCTAATTCTCAAAAAACATAAATAGAGACAGATAATACAAGTTAACAGTACACATACCAGCTTCATTGTCAATTGGATATTCCCACAGTATTCCTTCTTTCGTCCACTCGATCATCTCCTCAAAACCATTTCGAGGAGGCTGTGCAGTTACTGCTGCAACCTCCTTTGCAAACTCCAGATCCCAAATTGTTGGTGAAGATACTAAAAAAGAAATTTTGTAAACATCTGTCAGGATGCCAAAGACTTTTCCTCAGCTAAAACAAAATCCTTTAACGTTAACCTTTACAGAGATTACAACTTTCAACTGACAAATTTTTCTACTTCAGTTGCCAGCCTTACCTTTCTCAATAAGAATTCTCTGTTGAAATGAAAGTCCATTAAATTCTCAAATGTCTGGCAAAAACATATTCTGGACTCCTAGGGGGCAATTTATTTTTAAACCTTTCACACAGTCTTTTTTTCTTTTTGTCTTTCACAAATTGTACATCTGACAAACTCTGAACTTGACTGGTGCACTCTGCTAAAGGAATCTTGCTTACTAGAGGAGTTTTCAGGTACTTCACAACTATAGTCTCCTGCAGGGAGACAACGCCATCTACAAATGATGGCAATTCCTTCCCCAGCACCCACAAGTTTTTGTCTCTTGGGTTTAAGAAACCCCAATTTCCTATTCTTCTCCCAAAGTCAAACCCTTTAGGGACCCAACTGTCCTGATGCAAGTCATTATTTTATTTTATCCAAGTGCACTCATACGGCAGCAGAGTCACTCTGAAGAAGCTGCTGCGCCTCCGCCCAGGAGAACTGATCGCGAGCCAAGGCTGGGCGGCAGGGCTGGAGCGAAGGGGATGAGCTGTCACCAGAGGACAGGGAGGAACCACCGGGAGCTGCTGCCTCCAGAGCCAGTGGACATCCTGCTCCCCTTGGTTTTCATGTCTCCCCCAGTCATCAATTCACCCCGAGGTCCTCAGAACAGAGGTGTTGTGAACTTGATGTGAACTCAAATATCACAGTCCATTTGAAATGGATCACAGCCAATCAGCTGTTATTTTGCTACTCATAAGCGTATTTAAATCTCAGATGCAATTTCATCTTTGGCTCAGTGACTTACAACTCAACCGGCTTAAAAAAAAAAATCTCCCCTCTCCTTTAAGAAAAATCAAACCAAAAGGACAAACAGTATTTTTACATACTGAAAAGTTTTTAATTTTTTTATGTTAAATCAGAAGATATGTTTCAAATTATTTCTTATTTAGCAGGGAAGTTTCCAGAACTATATTCCATAGCTGCCTTCTTTGATTTGGGGGCTGAAGGCAGGAATAAAATACAGACAAAACATAACATGAGAAACCATACCAGAATGAAGTTATTGTCCACATTTTAAAGAATACCTTCTAGTAATAACACTACTAACAAATCTTCTAATGGAAGAGAGCAGAAACTCATTTTTTCAAACCTGAAGTAAAGGTGACAAACATTTTCACCTCTGTGAAGCCGAAAATAATACTGACAGTTTATGTTAACAGTTATGAATAATTTTTCCACTATGCCGATTTACTTCCCAGTTAACATTCAGGTTTTCAAAATAAATATTGCATACACAAAATCAAGTTCTCTGTTACGAACTTGCTATACTGTAATGTATAAACAGTACTTTAACTTATTATCTCCATTAATATAAGCCAATAAAGGAAAAGTAAGTGAATCAAGGTATCAGGTTACACATTCCTGTTTCCTGAGATTAATACAAAAAAACTGTTTGTCATCAGGCTCAGTGAGAAAGCCAAGTAATAAGCTTCCTGGCTTAGAATATATGGTAGATTTCCTCAAGGCTACCCGGAATCAAAGACAGAAACACCACATAAAAAGCTGAAAAAAGCTTATTTCTTAATTTCTAATTACAAATCCAATAAAGTCCACTTGTTCTCTTACACAACTTCTGCACATTCCAATTCTCTGTTAAAAAAATAGTGTAGTTCAACTTTTCATCTTGAGTGACTAGTATGTGCTGTTGCATCTGCATTGCGCTCATGCAAAAAAGGTTAAATTCTCATTGTTTTATCTGAGTAAATTGGATTCAACATCATTTACTTGAACAACGCATTCATCAAGACAGTTAAAAACAAACGCTGCATCATTCATCATGTTTTTATATGTAAAAGGGACCAATTTTAAGGAAATTGGCAATCTTAAAAAATAGTAAATTGAATTCCATTCTAACAAGTACCTTTCATAGTTCAGCACCTAGGTTGTTGCATTCAGAAAACTCACAGATGCTTGAAAATATGCAAATAGCACTGTCAGTTTACTGAAGAAATTACATAAACAAATTAATTTCTCTCTGCAGTTTCAAGTGTACAAAAAAAAAAAAGGAGAAAATTACTCAGCTAGAACCCAGCAGAAACTAAGTTCTACTCTTGAAATTGAAACAAATATGTATCATTTTATAATATAGCAGAGAAGAATACTATTTATTCTGCAGATGCTGGCTTTATATATAGTTCTAAGTCACTTCACTGAAATAAAGTTTTTTTTCAAAGGGTCTCAAAATAGCTTAGAAAAATCAGTGCATTAAAGGTCAGTGCTAACAATGCACAGTTTCACCGTTCAGAAAGAAGAGGGAGGGAGTTTCTTAAATGACTTGCCTGTATTCACACACTCTTAGCCAAAACCCAGTCTAGTAAAGCTAAGCCCTCACATGTGAAAGCCACCCCCTTAGGTGGCATTAAGACTGTTTCTGCAGTGCTGTGCCTTTCAGGGAATATGAAGGTGGGTCACACCTGGTTTTGGTTTTATCTCATGTGAGTTTTGGCACATACATTTGGTAGATAAGGAACTGCCTGTACAATCAGATCCAGAGAGTAGTGGTCAGCAGCTCAACGTCTGGATGGAGGTAAGTGATGAATTGCATCCCTCAGGGGTGTATACTGGGACCAGTACTGTTTAATGTCTTCATCAACAACATCGTGGGATTGAGTGCATCCTTAGCTAATTTGTTGATGACACCAAGCCGAGTGGTGCAGTTGACATGCTTGAGGGATGGGATGCCACCCACAAAGAGCTGGGCAAGCTCAAGAGGTGGGCCCATGTGAACTCCATGAGGTTCAACAAGGTGAAGTGCAAGGTCCTGCACCTGGGTCAGGGCAACCTCTGGTATCAACAGAGGCTGGGGGATGAAGGGATTGAGAGCAGTCCTGTGGAGAATAACTTGGGGGTACTGGGGGATGAATGACTGGACATAGCCAGCAACACGTGCTTGCAGCCCAGAAGGCAAATCTTATCTTGGGCAGCCTGGGCAGCAGGTCAAGGGAGCTGATTCTGCCCCTCTGCTCTGGTGAGACCCCACCTGGAGTCCTGTGTCCAGCTCTGGAGCCCTCAGTACAGGAAAGACATGGACCTGTTGGAAAGGGGGCAGAGGAGGCCACAAAAATGATCAGAGGGCTGGAACAGTTCTGTTGTGAGGACAGGCTGAGAGCATTGGGGTTGTTCAGCCTGGAAAACAGAAGGCTCCAGGGAGATCTTATTGCAGCCTTTCAGTACTTTGAGGGGGCCTGTAAGAAAGATGGGGACAGAGTTTTTAGCAGAGTCTGCAGCGACATGACAAGGGGTAATGGTTTTAAACTAAAAGAGGGTAGATTTAGAAATTATATAAGGAAGAAATTTCTTACAATGAGGGTGATAAAACACTGTCCCAGGTTGCCCAGAGAGGTGGTAGATGCCCCATCCCTGGAGACATTCCAGGCCAGGCTGGATGGGGCTCTGAGCAACCTGATCTAGTTGAAGATGTCCCTGCTCATTGCAGGGGGTTGGACTAGATGACCTTTGAAGGTCCCTTCCAACCCAAACTATTCTGTGATTCTAAACATCCATGAAGAGCTTCACAGCAGGTAAAGGACTTACAGGATCTTTCGAGCTACATATACAACACTAAACAAGAGAAGGTCTCAAACCAACAAAATGTATGGGCTTGGTGTTTTTGTGCCCAGTTTATCTGTAGCCACCCCAAGAGCACTGCTTGTTGTCCTGGGATTACAGCCTTGTGTTTCTTTGCCATAAAACAGATGTAGCAAGCCTGCAATTAGACCAAATTAGCTACTGGAGCCAATTTACCCATTCTCCCAGCTAGTTTTACACTCAGACAAGAAAGACTGGCCTTAGTGACAAAAAGCCACTTACTGTTCAAGTTCAGTAACAAAATGTCCCGATTAGTACAGAAAACATTAATGCCTGACACTGCATGGAAGCTTGCTTACTAAAAATCAGAGTTACATTACAGTATTTATTTTTTTATAGGTCTGAAAGCAGGAATTTAACAGGTCATAAGTCTCCTTCACAACAGTGAATCTCTTGATATTCTAAATATTCGGAACTTGGCTTCACTGGGGTTTCCATTATTGAATTTCCACTAACCTGTTTGCAGCGCATTTTCTGTTTCTGTAGAAGCCTTAGTGAATATATTAAGTCTCCTTCCTACTTTGAGACTTCTATAAACAAAGAAGAAAAATTATATTAAGTATTTCACAACACTTCACAACACTGCCAGATAACAAATTTAAAAGCACAAAATATTCTCATGAACTAACAGAACTCTGGGGGAAAAAAAAGAGTGGGACTCTCACTAAATCCTCAGACTTTTAACTGTTTGTCTGTAATAGAGCTTCTCAAAACATTTCCATGTGAAAGAATGAGCATAAATCAAACATCATATTTGCGGTCACTTTTTACTGAAATATTTGGGAATCTGAACAAAGCTAAACAGTATCAAATCACAGTACTCAAGCAATTTTACAAAGTTGTAACCAAAAAGTGAACCTGGTGATTCGTGTTTTTTTCCCTGTAAAAAATATTGCACAATTCAGGAAGAGAAAAGGCAACAGCTAAATCAAACAATTCCTGCTTTATGACATAAATAGGCTTTTTGGAAGATTACACAGCCACCTTCTCTGCCATATGGCAAACACTCAGAGTATATCTGCATGGTATATTTTAAACAGCATCACCCTGATGCTCTCTTTTTTGAATATAAGAATATTTCACTCTGACCATCTATTTTAAACCATATTTATCTTTAAGCATGAGCCTGTACTGTGAGTTTTTTTTAATCCAAGAGTCGAACAAGTAATCAAAATAAATTTTCTTATAAACGGAAAAAAGGAAAACCAATGCCTTTACTGTAGAAGACACCGAACTTTAGAACAAATCATTATTTTAAGCATACAATCTTCCAGGTTTCATCTGAAACTCTAATAGTTCCTACTTCATGTTATTACATATTCACTGTTACCCTGGCAATACTTGCCCTTCCTGACCTCAAAATTTCACCTCACTGGATTCACTACAGATTTCTGATGGCCACAAACTACTTCTGCAAACCCGCTCTTGCAATATTGCATTTTATTGATGTAACTACCCTGAATCTATTTCAGCACTGAGCAATTTAATTACAGAGCCTTAAAAGAATGTTGATGTAGGATTATATTTTCCTGTCTGTGTGTAACTCCCCATAACACTGGCCAAAGATACAAGCATCACTTGGAAGAAAATTTATTTTAAAATGACAACTTCAAATTACAATAAAACAACATTGCCATTTAAACTTAGATATTCTTCCTAACCCACATTATCAACGTGTAAGTATACCCGTTAGATTTTCAGGGATGCAGGAACTAATGTAGGACTGAAACTGGAGACAGTTTGCTCATTACCAGGATTTTAGAAACTATTTCAAGATACTGTTCCTGAAGTGATATACCAAGTCCAGTTTCATCACACGAAGAGAGTAAGACAGCTTCTCAGATATCATACATTTAATAAATGCTCTCAAACATAAGTGAAATTGACTTTATTTTGCAGTAAGTTAGTAAATTAAAAGTTTAGCAAAGATATAAAATAATATACACTGTACAAACAGGTAATAGCTCAGGTTTTCAGTTTCTACTTCTAGATAATATTATTTCTATTCTTTCAAACTTTGAAAAACTTTTAATCCAACGTCTTAAACAAAGTAATTTCTCACAGTCAGGAACCACAGCCTAATAACAAAATTACTTTCATGTGACTACCAACTCTGATAATTATCCCCAGATTAAAAATATCTATGGAGTTATTCAGCAACTGATAATGAAGTCAGTTCCCTTGTTCCTCAAACTGGCAGCTTATAGCTGAATTAAAATATCAGGACAGAAATATCTAAGTCAGGAAGGCTTGGTCTAGAACCTTGTTCCACTTCTTCCTTTCAACTTCTAATACAAGAAGCCCCTCTTGTGCTTTCTGTAAGCTTCACATTAGGAAAAGACAGCACTGCTTGCTGCCTTGTAACATCAGAGAGGCCCCAGACCCGAACCTCCCCAACACACCTTAACAGCGTGGTAGTTCAAGAACAAGGAATTCACTCAGAAATATTTCAGCAAGGAAGCTAAATCTTCCAATGACTGGCTATAGCCACTTCTTTTAGGTTTCTGTATGATCTACAGGCTCAACTCATGCATTTCAATTTGTTCCTTGTGGGACGTCACCACTCTCTGTTCACAATAAACTGAAATAGATGTCTGGGCCAAAGAAGGCAGAATATTGTACATTTACTCACCCATAAATTTATGTTTTGTTTTGCTTTTCCTTAGTTATCCAAATTCTGTCTTCAGCATTACCTATCTAAACACAAATGACTCCCTCAACTTCCAGCCCCTAACCTCAAGGAAAGGTGATTAATCTGCAGAGTGATTGAAGTTTGTGATTGGCAAGTAAGGAATTGTGTTCTGGACCCAGCCCAGCAGTCTCTGCTTAGGGGTCTGCTTCTCTGCATCATCATCACCTTCATCCTCCCCCTGGCTTGGAAATGGACTAGTGGAGGATAAGGGTCCATATCAGGCCAAGGATCAACTTGAAGTTTCCATCAGCTATGGCTTAACTATCGATGGAGACCAGTTTGGTGCTCTCTCACTCCAGGAACTCTGCCAAACCATAAGAGCACTCCTTAATTCATTGATAGACTGGCCACATAAACCAGCACCAAGATAATTTTAAGGGATACCATGAAATCATCATGTAAGTTATAAAGCTCATTTCATAGACAATTACAATGTCACGGGCAATAGAGAAATCATAGAATGACTTATCAGTTGCAACAAGGTGGTAAAAAAAATTTAAAAAACCCCTAACTTTAAAACCTCTTTAAAACCCCAACAGAACTGACAAAGCTTCTTCAAATATGCAACATTTAGGGAAGTTTTCCACTGGATGAAAGTAAGCCTTGAAAGTCTCCATTTCCCAAGAAAATAATTTATATGAAACAGTATTACGCATAAATGAAAATAATTTTAAACTAGTTAAAACAAACACAATTACATTTCCACAAATATTTTTAATTATCTACAATTTAATATTTTAAAAGCGCAAATTACTTGATTGGCTGGTTATCATTAACAAATCTGTTCTCACAGAAGTTTACTGCAATGCTAAGAGCACTTTTCTTGAAAAATGCTTAAGTTATTCCTTTAAGCTCTTCAGTATCATGGTGGCATGAATATGTACGACTAGACTGAAAATATTATCCGTTAGTCATTTTTTGCACAATCCTTCTTTTAGAAGGGAACGCAATAAAAATACCTTCTGGAGTCGGAAGACTGACGTGAGGGTCTTTCAGACTTGATTCTTTGCCCATCCTCATCGAAATCCATGGAAATACGATTGGATATCCTCACACCTCGCTGAGCTGGAGACTCCCTTTTAACTGCCATTTCTGAAATAATGTTGCTGAAATTAAAAACACAAACGTAAAACCTCAAGAAATCGACAAAGCAAGGAAGTTTGTCACGTTTCATAAGCCTCTGTAAGACAAAATTATAGATTTCTCACAAAATACACCCATTTTTAAGTTAACAAATATTAAAGTCTTACTTTATAAACCACTTCAGTTCTTACATTCTATATAGGTTAAATTAAAAGTGCTATTTTAGCCTACAAATGCTTTCTTTGAAATTATTTCGTTTCCAACTAAAAGAAAAATTTCCTGTATCTGCATACCAATATTCAGAGTGTGCTTGGTACATTTTGCTTAAGTAAATGAAGAATTTCTCGGGATACAAGGAATCAGCAGTTTTTTGGACAGGAACCAACACTGCTCAGGGACAGAGCTGTGCTGCTGCAGGTCAAAGGAAGCTCACCTTCACACATCAGCTGACACGGGTCAGTCATGTCAATCATGTCACCCTAATATGTAGGTCACCCTTCCTGATCCACTGCAATCTCTCACATTGCATAATCACATTACAGCATTAACAGACCACGTCATCCTTCATAATTCTGAAGTCAAAATCTTATGTGAAGAGCAAACTCTTTGATCTCTTCCAGCGCCGTGTGTGGCTCATTCTGAACACAAAGGGGAAAACGCAGCGCCTTTCTGCCTCCGCCGATCCATCCCCTGAACTGGTAAGTCTCTTGCTTGGTAAAGACCAAGCTGGTAATTCTTCCTCACACCTATCCTCTCTGCCCAACCACTTCCAATAACACGCAGTCATCCAAAATTGCAGCGCTCAAGTTTTAAGACATAAATACTGTCTCAAAAAAAAAAAAAAAAGAAAAAAAGAAAAAATAGGGCAAGTCAAAAGCACTGCATATCCATTTTATGAAAATCTGAATGCAATTCAGACTACGTTTTTGGCAGCTCAAGTCAAGAGATTTTACTGACGAGAAAGAAATACTTCTGGAAAATTGTAAAAGCTAATTGCCACAGTAACCCAGTAGGATTTCTCTTCCGTTTTAGATGTGGTTTCAAACAACAGAACCAGAACAGCATAGTTCTTCAAGTACCTACTCTGAAAGAAAGTCATTGGAAAACAAGTTCTAAATAATTTCATTTTAATCGTAAGGAAAAAACAATCTCAGATTACTTGTGTATCTCTCACCAGAAGTTACTCTATGAAGCGCCTAGCGACACTGGCGAGCTGGTGTTGGATCAGAAGCCTGACACACTGGTGAGGGTCAAGGGGACGTAATTCCTAAGGCCAGTCACACACAGCCCAGCACAACCGCTTGACTTGGCTGTGACCTGCAAGCCTGGAGGGTTCCCATGCTACAGGGGATCAGGCTTCCTCAGAGCAGCCCTCCTCACAGCTGATTTTCATTTATTTGTGGTTCTGCACAGTAGGTCTAGATAGACTATGCTACTAAGCTCTCAGAATATGCAATCCATGGTGTCACATTTCTCACTGGGAAGTCCTAATGTCAACCCATCATTGGTATATGAACATTTCTGGCAGCAACATTCATCATCATTAAAAGTGTCTCTGCATTAATTAAAAATAAATCTACAAAGATGTTTTTAAAGCATTTTTAACAAAACAACATCAGATTACAAAGTCATACTCCAAGCCCAGCGTACTTACAGTGGTCAGATATTACATGATATTACCTCATGTCCCAACATGAGGTTAAAAAAATCCAAGTTCCTACATATTTCTGCCTTCCAGAGATGGGAAGACGTAGAGCTTTTGTAACAAACCTCCTTCCTGATTACGAACCAATAATTACAATACTAAAAACGGAGACCCAAGGAGCTTTGGATATATTTTAGCCTAAGCTCTAAATTACTGTTCATCTTGTTCACCCAAAACAGGAGCTGAAATTTAAACTTGTAGTGCTGCTGATTTTATTCTAGTATAGTGTTGTTGTAATTTCCACTGAGTGAAACTTCATGCCACACTCAGAAAAATAAATTCCTGTATTATTAATATTTTCCCCTCCTAGCAAACACACTGTCCTCATGCTGTCTACAAAACAAGCCAATGAGGAGACTGCAGACAACAGTGACCTCTGGAGGTCATGCCACAATCCTGGGAAAAAATCAGTGCAAGCCAAAAGATCTGGACAACGTACAATTTATTATATAACGTAAATCTCAATAACAACATCCTCATATTTTGCAGTTGAGCATTATAAGACTCTACTGCTTGTGAAGTTGTGAATGGTTTTAAATAACAGAGCAATACATATTGCCTTTTAAAATGGGTTAGTATATTAAATGCAAAGTTAAATTGCACATATTCTTTTGTTGTCAAATAAAATTCCACAGAAAATAATCACGTCTGAACAAAAGTAACGGCTTCCTAATATATTAGTGCCTTGTGTGGACTGAGGTATTCTGGAGTATGGAGTCCTGCCCAAGCAAGCCTGGGGGCTGCTGGGCTTTTTAAAAACAAAACCGAAAACATTTTAAACACTGATTGATCAGAAAGCTGAAAGTACCGCATTTATCTCAGAGCCTGACTGCGAAAGGTTACTACTAACCAAGTTTTCAGTCATGAAAATCAGCAGGAGATGCTGGCCTTTCCTGAAAACTCATCCACTGATAGGAGTTTCAAACTGCTACCTAACTAGTAAGGAAGAAAACAGAACTTTTCAGCATAAAGTGGAGGGAAAAAAAATACAACCACCACATGTATATTCACAGGGGGAAACAAGCTACTTCACAAAGATACCTCAGGGAGTAGAAACTGCCAACTCCAAGCACAGCAAGCCAGTCGCGACATTCCTATCCAACCAAAAAGGCTGGTTTTGGTTGAAGGAAATGCATTTTTCTAACCACAGTGATTTATCCACAAGCCTGTTATAAAATATTGTAATAGCACATCTTAACCTATCCATCAACTATATGGAGTCAATATACAGCTACAAGGACTTCAGCTTTTACATTTCTGAAGAACTTAAACTGTTTTTCAACAGAAAAAAAGCCTTTGTGCTTAGACTACAACTGCCTTAGACACTTTCTTCCACAGCAGCCACAGCTGGGTAAGTGCTTCAGGGAAAGTGCAATGTGTGGTGAGGACAGTGAGCCTTTGACGCCAGCAGGCAGATCAGCCACGTCTAAAGAAGAGCACGTATACCTTAAGGAATAGATGCAGGTGCACATGAGCTTAGCCACTGCACATATTAGCGCAATCAGTATCAGTATGGTCCTCCAACATTCTTAACAGGTACTGATGTAGGTTCTCATTACATTTAAGGTGGCCATCCACAGTCAAGGCCATTATTAAGACATCTGCGTGCCCTGCTCTTCTGAAAATCCCAGTGACAGAGATGGAACAACCTCACTGGTAATTAACAGTTAAGTGAACATATTCTTTATATAAACTAGTCCTTATTTATTCTCCTTAGATTAGGAAGTGTCTCTTAAGCTTTTTGGTAATATTGCACACATTAAAAAAAAAAAAAAAGGGCAGAAACACATCGATTTTACATAAAACAGCCAGACTTCTAACCTCTAGAGCTACCCATTTTGGCTCTAAGAGCCTGTGGAGAGAGAGGTTGTTCTCAAGATCTCCTGTATTCACTCTGAAAGGACATTATGAAAACAGATCATATACACACAGTCTTCGGAGATGCTGGCACATACTACCTACAACCATACTTCCTCCTCAAATAGCACAGACTTCACACATTTTGAGATAATTTCATTCTGCTCTACACAATCACCATCAGCACTCTTGGCAGAGAATCACAAATACAGACGAAAAGGGAAACTTGCCTTGTGTTTCCCTTTTCCCTTCACAACCACTGAGGAATATGGGTTTTGTTTAACAAAGTTATTCACTGAGCGCTGCATATCCCAGTCTCTTTGCAACCATCTAACTCAACCTATTCACAAGCATCTGTCACATTCTTCCTTAGGTTTCACTCAAAAAGCAGACACCAGCCATGAACATCATTAGCTTGTTGGCTGCTCTGTTTGAAGTACAACAAATATACAAAGCAGATCCTTTACTAATCCCTAGAGCAACTTACAAATAGTAATACATGGGTCAAACTTAAATCGTGGTTTGGGACAAATCCATTTTCACAAAATAGACTAAAACTAAGACAAGCAGGCTGCAGTTCACATCACAAACAGCCATAAACAAAGGTTTCACATTCCTGTTTTGCTGAATATCCAATTTTCTATTTAGTTAAGCATTTCACCTGGGTGCCGTAATGCCTTATTTTCTGAGTAGTTATCTGAATACTAGCTGAAAAGAAAAAACAAAAAGATAATTAAAAACCTGTCTTTAACCATCTTCCAAAAAAGCAGTATGCGTAACCGTTTCAATTTCCAAACAAATGTTTCTCATCTGTTTGAAAGCCACACTGGAAACAGAGTTAAGCCAAGAGATGAGTTTCTAAGGTTGACTGGAAAGTTTTGAAAGGAAGGGTGGGGCTATAAATAGAGCTGCTATAGTTCAGTTCTGCAGAGCTGTCATGAAAATTCACTAGTCCAGACAGAGTGTCTGAAAGGTCTACAAACCCATCCATTGTGTGAAAATTTCGGAAGCTTGGGAAAAAAAAAAAGTTATTTTGCTAGCCTGCCCAATAAAGTAATGATCCTGGACAGGAAAACAATTCAATTTCTGCAAAAACATTTTAGAATGAGGATGGCAAAACTCATGGAGTATGATATAACCAGACCACTGATGTTCCCAATATTCATTAATTCCAAGGATAACCTGTCCAAATGTTTTAGGGCCATCTTTCCAACACAGAACCCAGTCACCTTCAAGATGACATTGCAAAATCAGAATTACCAACATTATTGAGAATAATATTCAATAAACAGACCGTATGTTAATAACTCCCCCCTTTTTCTGTTTATCTGTGGTTTCTTCGTGTCGTCTTAGCTGTGCAAGTAGTTCTGATTCTGTTTGTTGCTTGTTGAGTGGTAGGGAAGACGCGACTGCAGAAACAGCCTTCACCAGTTCTGGATTTAAAGGTTTGCCTCTGTAAGAAACACAAAAGATGCGGAAATACGAAAAAAACCCCACCTTAATATATTTAAATTGACATTTCTGTACTGCCATTTTATGCCTTAATACCTCAGAAGTTACAGTTACACATTATCGCAAACGGGGGTGGCCGGGAGGACAGCAAGGTTTGCCCTGTGTTGCACTAATCAACTGCCAAATGCCACTGACGAGCTCTTGTTCTCAAACCTGGGACAATGGCAGCCCTCCACCATTGCATAGCATCTCAGATGGGAAGCGTGAAGACCACAGGCAGCAGGGACCTGCGGGGTTATAAACATGAGGTAACACTTTGTGGAGGGGAGCCACTCGCAGGACTGGGGAATCATGATGCCATTCTTTATTTTTTTTCTTTTTCCTCAGTTTTATTGTATTTTATCTGAATTGTATTTCCCCCTTCCCATTAAAATAACTTTCCACAGGCAGATTTTAGTGCAACCTTCCAGGAGTCTCAGTGCAGAAAAAGGTAGGAAGCACACAATATCTTTTGTCCAGATTCTCCCCTGTGATTTACTGTACTCTACATCTGTACATCACATGCCCTTACAAGATTCTTTTCTGTACTTTGAAATGGCATTTGATGCTTTATTTTGTTCTAGATAATGAAAAAAGCAATTTGAAAAAAGGAGAAAACAGGCTAAGAAAAGTTTGTTATACTTTACCGCTTGATGTCTTCTGTAGTCCTCTGAAGCACAGCACCTTCACCATCCATGCCTTCCAGCTTATCTGTAGCTTGATTTTTGACCTCACGGGTTTTTAGCTGTTGGAGTTTCTTCCGGTAGCTCACTTCTACTTTCATGTTACCAATAAGGTTCAACAACTTCTGCTTTGGTGTTTCTGGTGTACCCTCCTGACTCTTTGATGCCACTTCAGTGGTGCTGTCTTCAGAAGCGGTAGATTTAACTTTCTCAGTAGAAAGCACGCTGCTTGTGCTGAAGAGTTTCTGTATTTTCCTAGATGACAGACAAAGTCTAGATAAATAAATAGAGAACGGAAGTTGCAAATAGGGTCCAAGGCTGAATTTTGTAAGCCTACAAAAAAAAAAAAATCCAGTTACAACTGCCTAGGCTTAGTTGAGTGCAAACTGTGTATGTTAAGTGCACATCATGTGTACCTTTTAACTTCTGAGAAGGTCTACAGCACTATTAAAAACTCTTGGTTATTTATGGTTTCTTCATCACAAAAATCAAGTAAACAATTGAATTTCCTCCACAAAAAACTTGTATCTAATCTCTGAACTTAAAACTTTTAAAGTATCTCTGCATTAGGTAGCAGACGGAGAATTTGAATCTACCAGTACCTGATACTTAAAATCAACGGTACTATAGAAAACCCACTGAAACTCTTAAAATGAGGCAGAGATCACTCCTAGCCACCTGAAAAAGGATTGCACACACCCATTTAGCTTCATATCATTTCACACTTTTGGTATTACTATGGATCACATTCCCCTACCCTACAGAGCAGCCAAGCACCTGTACAGCCATATGGGGAAATGGATCCAGCTGCAAGATAACCCAGTAACAAACAAAAAAGTAATTTTGATTATTTTTCCCTCTGGAACAGTGCCTCTACCTAGTTTACCACATCACTGAAAGAAGCTAAAACTGGCATGACGCAGGCAAGAATGCAAATCCAGGGACAGCAAAGAGCTGCTCAGGAGACACCACTGCATTCTCTGGAAAAACTATCATAAAGAACATGATAGATGCTAAAATAAAAGTAGCTGTGAATGTAAAGATTTGCAATATTTCATTTTTTCATTAATTTTTTTGTTAATTCAGCCTGTATGCTCCTTAAAACTATTTACCCATTCGGAGACCTTTGCTTTACAGTGTCAGAAAAAGACAGCAAGGCTGTAAACCTTAAACATTTGAAGCCAGTAGTACACTGCAGTTTGCATTACTGTATTTCACCTACCACCAAGCTTGCCTTCTGCTCAGAAGCCTAGCCTTAGAACGCAAACACGGCTACAAAAGAAACCAAGTTGCTTTATACATGCAGCTGTCACAGTATCAGAGCTTGTTCAAATATACTGAGGTGCTTCAAAATAAATTTAAAAAAAAAAAAAGCACACATCTGACTTTTCATTGAAACCACTTAAAATCTTTAAATAAAAATGAACTTCCAAATACTGCTTTTAGACGGTGCTTTGGGCACATCTCTCTGCTGACAAGCAACACAACTCTGCTGATACACATGCTGTGAAATTAAGCTCAGGTGACACACACACGTGGTTTCACACCAAGTTACAGAATGTTAGGGATTGGAAGGGACCTCAAAAGATCATCCAGTCCAATCCCCCTGCTGGAGCAGGAACACCCAGATGAGGTTACACAGGAAGGTGTCCAGGTGGGTTTTGAATGTCTGCAGAGAAGGAGATTCCACAACGTCCCTGCGCAGCCTGTTCCAGTGCTCTGTTACCCTTACTGAGAAGAAGTTTCTTCTCATATTTAAGTGGAACCTCCTGTGTTCCAGTTTATACCCATTACCCTTTGTCCTATCATTGGTTGTCACTGAGAAGAGCCTGGCTGCATCCTCGTGACACTCACCCTTTAAGTTTGCACCACTCAAAGATGAGCAGGACCAAGAAGAAATCAAGGGGAGAACCACCCCCCTCTACCGGACTCCGCTCCCCCATGGCCCCAGCCCCGGCAGGACGGGCGGACTAACCCTGCCCCGCCGGCTGCCCGAGCGGGTTCGCACCCCAAGGCACCGGGAACAGGGCAGCTGAACGCAGGGCGGCGGCGGGCGGCACCGAGCGAGCCACGCGCCCCGCCCGCTCGCCCCAGGCGCCACGGTCATGGGGGGAAAGTCGCTAAAACACGAGGCCCCGATTAACGCACAGGCCAGCGCGGCAGCCCGGGACGGGCCAGGTAACCCAATCCACGGCGGGCACGGCCCCACCTGCGGCGAACGGGAGCAGCTTTCCCGGGGAGCCGAGCAAACCCTATCCCTCGTAAGGTCGTGGTGCGGGGCGAGGCGCGGCCGCGGACCCCGGCAAGCCCCCCCCATTACCGGGCGCCCCCTCCCCCAGGTGACGGTACCTGCCGGGCCTCCCCTCCTGCCGCGCCGCCTCCCGGCCGCTCGCTGGCCCAGCGAGGAGCCGCGCTGCGAGGCGACAGGAGCCCGCGGCCGCGCCGCCCCAGCCACAGACGCGGCTCCACATCGTGCAGCACCACGGCCACCCGCGGCGGCCCGGCCCCCGGCGCTGCCGGCCGGGAACGGAAGCTGCGCCGAGCGTTCCGCGCACCAGCGTTCCGCCTGGTCCTCTGCAAACACGCCTCAATCGCGGGCGCCCTCCTACACGTTTTCACTCGGAGCCAGGAGTCGCAGGCAGGCAAAGCAAGCCTTGGGATGGCCCTTGTGAGGCAGCTAATGGTTGGAGACACCCAAAAGCTTCGGGGAAGGTGCAGCTCTCGACACTGAGCAAACGCGGATACATGCAAGAGACCGCAAAGTGCTTCATCGATTTTATGATGGAAAGAATAATGATGTTTATTAAGTGTGTGTGTCTCATCAGATATTTCCCATTATTTCTGTCACTGAATACTTATTAAATTGCCTCTGTGTTAGGGACACCTATCCTGCCCCAGCAGGATGATGGCTCACCCATGGCAGTTTCCCGAGTATGTATTTCTTGATATTTAACAAATAAATTTGATAGATTCAACACGTTCAAGTTCCCAAAAGAGACTTTTTTTAGACTCTTGTTAGCAGTACAGGCGAGGACAAACCAAACAGGCAGCAGCATCCAGAATGGTGCTGCTATGGTTTCTGAAGACCAGTCACCTCTCCAAAGGGCGGACAATCTTGTATTTCAGAGTGTTAAGTTGCTTTAAGAAATTTAAAAGTAGATTCCTTTACAGCCAGCTAATTCAAGGGTCTCTCACCTCTCTGTAAAGCTTGTGGTACTGAAAACATTAAATATAAAACATCTGGCCACAGGTTTCAGTCTGTATGGCACTTTTGGCACATGGCTGGTTCCACAGCGGTGTTTTGGCACCCAGCTCCTGTTCACTCCTCACTTTCATGCGGTCTTCAGAGGGAGCTCAGGTGCCCAAGGAGTGCTTGTGTTTTCCTTCCAGCTGGGTGGTGGACATCAACCACAGCTCAGAGGTATCATATAAGCAGCATGAACTGGCAAGGGAAGGGAAAAGGCAGAAAATCATCTTTTTCTGGACAAAATCTATCCACAACTAGAGACTAACTGGGCTTACAAATACCAAAGGGATGAAATCTCGTGCTTTTCCAGTCTCTACTCCAGGATATGCTCATGATGGCATTGGGGTGTCCAGCCCAGGGACAGATACATACAGTGGATCGGCCTTTAGCTGTTGCTGGGGAAAATGGCTTCCTGCTGTGAGCACAAATACTAAAGAGAACCCTGATCTAGCTGAAAAGAATCAGAGGAACTTCAGATGTACCAGAAACGGAAGAAAAATATTGGGTCTGGCTCAAATCAGTCTGAAACCGAACTGAAAACAAAAGTCCAATGAACTGGAACTGCTGCTGTTGGCCAGTTTCCTCAAACTCTGCCTGACTTTTGGCAATATTAACATGTCCATGTGTTTTTTGTCCTCCAAGGTTTTTTTTCCTGTTGCATGCAATTGCAGTTTCCAAGTGACCGTTTTTTACCATTTTTCAACCCCCTCGTATGTCCCCTACACAGATCTTTCAGGCTGGGTAACTTCACTAACAACTTTTATTCCTAAAAATCCACTCCTCTGCATCACAGCCCTCCTTCCCTGTGAGCTGCTGCCTGGTCATATCATGTCCTGCCTGAGGCAATGTAACAAGAACAATCCTCAGAGTTTGGTTGATATTCAGCAACTAACTCTCCATAACTCCATTGCATGCCTGAACTATTAGTCATTAGGAAAATGGATAGAAGTCTTAGAAAAATGTCCAAGAAACATACCAGTTTCAGCTCTGCACGTTGGTCTTTTAGGTTCCTGTTTTTCAACGAGATTTTAAGGGTAAGTATTTGCAGCTGGCTAAAAAACAGGCAGAAAAGGCTCATGGTGCACCATAACTGCAGAGCAACTGGTTATCAAGAATATTAAGCAAACTAAGAAAAATAAAGAACAGAAAACAGAACCTGGAAGTGCAATTATTACACTGCAAAGAAACGTTCCTCCAAAGACCTGTCTCTGTGGGTGTTTTACTCTGCTGTAACTCAGACCACATCAACTCAGTTCTTGAATGCTGCTGAACACCTCTGATGTTTTCACTCTGGTTGGAATCAGTAGTCACAGTAGTGTTTGTGTCATCAAATCTGCTCCAAATTGCTTTGGTGGTCTTCAGCTGCCTTTTCACAGAGCAATACATCTTGTGCTGCCCAGCTGCACCATTTACCTACGTGTTCTCCATTCTTTTAGAGTCACAGTAAGCAAATACCAAGTGATAATGGTGACTGCAGCTGGTCTCTTCTCACTCTTGGAATGATCCCTATAACAAGAACATGAGCTTTATTTTTTTGCCCTCAGACTTGCACTACCCCTCATCCCTGTGCTTCCAGATAGGTTTGTAATGAGGCCTTCAATCTCCGCGCTTACTAGGAAGATGCCACAGTCCAGGAAGTTCTGGAGTTCCCAAGGTAGTGGGACCTTCTATGCTAGCAATGAATTGGGTCCAACAGAAACAGACTAGCAGACTGAAACATCTAGTGCTGAGGCTCCTCACCTCTGGCGAGTCTATTTTGCCTTAGGTTAGGGACAAACATCCTTGTGAAACATGGGATTCAAAGCTGTTCCCCAAACCTTCACTTCACTGACTGCAACCTACTCTGGAAAGGCCAACACTGTCCTTTCATTTATCTCTGACAGTAGCACATCAGTACCCAAATCACCATCACCTGTCTAAGGCCTTACATGCAACAGCCATCTTTCCCTCCATGTACAACCCCCATCTGGTACTGTATGGCTTGACCCACCTCTCTAAACAGTCCAGACAACATCCACTGCAACGTTTAAATGGTCTCGTTTATGCAGCTCTGGCTGCTATTCTGGGATGATACTTGTGAAGAACTGACGTTCATTGTCCTGCAAAATGAGGATTTCCCCAAGAAAGGCAAAATGGCTTTCAGGGGGTAAATGGTTTGCCTGTGGTTGGCTGAAGATGGTGGGTCCAGGAGACAGGCTTGGACTGCTTGGATCCTGCAAAATGGAAAGGAATGCATGTGACAAAGAAACCCTTTCCTTTTCTGCATCAGACAAGTTTCCATAGCATACCCCTCCCAGCTTTTCATCTCCCAGAGGTTATCCATCCCTCCAGTGCCAAAACACTCTGCTCAAGGGGGTTGTGCCCCTCCTATCACACAGTGGGCCATCACGTCCCAAAGCAAATCACCCATACCCCAAGCCAGACTCTTTCAGCCTGAGAAAGCTCTTCCATGTTCCTACAAAGCACTTGCAAGGCAAGCTCTCTGCACAAGTCCCATTTCTGTCTTGCCTAAATCCTTTGAGGGGAAGGCTGAAGTCAGGTCCCAAACAAATTGTCCGTTAGAACCTCCACACAAGCACGGTGCAGGGGCAGAAAGTACAGTTTGACTTAGTTGACATGGGTGCAGATAGCAGAAACAGCCATGTGATGGCAATATGCTCATTGTAGTACTGCATTTCACAGCTATAAAATCTCCCAGGCAACATTTCAAGTACTCTCATCCTCTCCATCTTTTGTACAGGGTCCCAACACCAGCAGACCAGGCCTGGTGGTCTGCCTGAGGAACGTGGTTATGAACAAGCACCCTGAAATACTCAAGCCATGTTGTTTCAACTGGCACATGGTGACAGCAGGCAGCACATGGCTTAACGGCATATTAGTTGATTAGTTGCAAGCTTCATTACATTCAGGGTTGGATACTTTTCACCAACTGAATCATCTAACAGTGCTGCAGTCCTGCTAAAAAAGGAGTCAGCACACAGGTCAACATTCTTCATGACTGAACAGTAATCTCTAAGTATTTCAGATCATTTGAGATGCACAACTAACTCACTACCACTAACTGGTCATCACAAACTTAGCGATTATTTCTACATTGAATAATTTACAATTCAATGTATTGTTTCTAAAACCACTTATAGCCTGCTCTTCCTTAACAATTGCCATGTTTCGAAGATCAGCCCCAAAACATTTAAAGGGATGTTTCAAGGAAATAACCATATAGAAAAATCAGCCATATTTGAACCCTACAAATAATTAAAAGTTATGGGAAAAAATGTACATTTAACTTCCTGCTATTTATAATGCTTTTTCCTTGGTTTGTGCTTTGAAAGTAGGAGCAATCGGTTTTATTTGGGGGAAAATACCAGAGATTTAAGCTCAAATATGTAGGTCTGTGTGTCTCAATCCATGCAAATATATGTGCAATTCAACAGGGATTGCAGGCATACAGCACTTCCCTGGAACACTGTCTGGTCTGGCAGAGTATCTCAAGTATTACTGATCACTGATAGACATTACAGATACTGCTCAATTACCTTTCTACAGGCTGAAGTGTCCTGCTGCTTTCAGTTGGGCATTGCTTCTGATGAGCCTTATTGCAAGCACTTCAGTTAATTGCTAATCAAAAGGAGAAAAAAAAAAAAAAGAGTTTTGTGCAGTTTCAGCTGAGGAAAGTGGTCTCAGCCCTCGTCACAGTGTTTTAAGCCACTACATGCCACTGTCCCCAAAAAGCTATGAGCACAAAAGTGACATCTTGACTTAGGAGAAGTCACTTGTTGATCTACAGCAAATTGCTTATGAATGTCTGTCCATGTCTAGTTTGATGTGCTACAGGTCACTCTTGTTTATGCATCAGTAAAGCTAGAGGTTTTAGCAGACGTCAAAACAGGAACACCTTTTTAATGTGTTCCTCCACAATTCTTTCACCATTCCATACAACTAGAGAGGCTGAAGAAAATCCTTTTTATTTTAGTCAGTATCTAAAATGTCAGGTATACCTTTATAACTTCAGACAGGAGATTGTAGACTGCAGTATCTTTATTTTTTAAGATAGCTCCAAACCTGTACAGCTTAGTCCTCTAACACGCATGTTAAATTTAATGGGGTATTTCGGGAAAAAGAGAATAGTTAGTTTTGTTTTACATAACTGTTATTCAGTCATATAGTGGGAAAAAAAACGGCCACAGTTAATTTTCCTTCCCCTCCATTGCTCAAATGACCTTTTAAAATTTGTCAAACACTGCAAACTAGCAGGAGGGGAAAAATCCCTCTAGTGAGACTGAGGCTGCTGGATGAGTGCCTGTCCCAGCAGTTCTGCTGTGGTTCCCCTGGGAGCATAAACTGTTGTTATTTCAGGGCACTTAATTCCTGAACAAACCATTCTCTAAAAAGAACAAAACACCCACCCAACCAAAACAAACAAACGAACAAAACTTACTGTGGTTCTAATTCATAAATTCAGTTAAATCCTGCTCGGTTAACTTAAACACAGCCCACCAATCACAGGCTTTTGGGGGAAAATTGAGCCCGCGCAGCAGCGGCCCGATTCCTGCCCTCACACCCACCCGAGCGCCGGGCAGAGGCCTCCAGGCCGCAGGGGTTCGGAGAGGGAGCGGGACCGGGACCGGGGCGCTGCTCTGGCCGGTACCCGCCAGGGACACCAAACCCTGTTGCTGGCCCCGCCGCCGCTGGGCGTTCCCCGCCTGCCCGGCACCGCCTCTCGCCGCTGAGGGCACCGCAGGCCACGGCGCGGCCCGGCCGCCCCCCGAGTGCCTCTCTAGCCCGCGTCTTCCCCGGGGCCCCGGGGGGGCCGCGCCGCCTCCCTCGGCCGCCTATATAGGGGCAGGGGCGGCGAGGCCGCTTGGGTGGGTGCTGTGGTGAGTGGTGGTGCCGGGCGGCTTTGCCCTTTTCGTGGGCGGGCGGAGCGGGCCGGTCGTGTCGAGCGCGGAGCAGAGGAGTCCCCGGGCGAGAGCCCGGCTGCTCCGCGGCCTGTGGGGCCTGGCGGGCAGGCCCGGGGTGCAGCGCTGCGCCGCCCCCCGGCAAGCGCCCGGCTGCGTGTGGCCGCCCGGAACAAGCGTCGGGCTGGGGTCGGTGCGGGTTCGGCGGCCACCCCGCCAAAGGCAGCGTGCATGTTTCGGGAGCGGGGGTCACCGGGACCGCAGCCCGAGCCTTCCTCTCCTGAGGGGAACTGCCCTTGGGCTGTACCCGGCGCGGAACCCGCGGTCAGGCCGCTGAACACGTGTGGCAGCCGGGAGCCCTGAGCCCCGTGTTCCGCCCTGTGCCGACCTTGGGCAGCAGTCACAGCCCGCCCGGCCTCTTGCGAGAAGCCTTTGGGTTTTATCTGTTTGGTGTTCGGAGAACACATCAGCAGAGAGCGATCTCTGGGACCGCGGGTGGTGGGAGGGCTCTGCGGGACCCCTAGCGCTAAATAATGCCTCTGTGTTTGCAGGTTTAAGACTTGGTGTCGCTTTGGAAGCAACAGAGCTGTTGCTGTGCTGTAGTTACAAGCAGTTTTTACTCTGCTAGTGTTACAACAAATAGGAAAAATAATAGGAGGGAAGGTATGTACGTATATAATGCCGGTGTAGTTTTGACTAAGTCTTCTGAAAGTGGTGATGTGCGCTTATGGATCAGGAAGCTAAACTTCCTTGGCTATTAGAATGTTGATATTTTTATAGGCATCTCTTTTTCCTTCTGCTGTCCAGCTTTCTGTGGGTGATTTGGCACGTGCTCCCTTTGGGCACTGGCACAAGTCGATAAGCACTCAGCATGATGCAAGCAGTGTACATTGTGTTGCTTTCTAGTAATTCCCTTCATTCAGAGGCTGTCTTGCTGATCTATTTTTTTTTCCTCTAAATGAGAAGCAAAACTATGAAGCACTGTGAACACTATTGAGTCACACAGGAGAATAAAGCCTGACTTGGTCTTCGAGCCTCTGTTTTGAAATAACACCTAACATACTACACTGCCAGTAGTGAAACAGTTTGAATCCGTAACCACAATTTGGAAATAGGATGTATTAGTGCCATTTATTACAAGAGTAGTGATTTTTTTTTTTTTTTTTTTTTAACCCATTACATTCAGATCCAAGCAATGCATCTTAAACAGGTTGCACACATGAAGTTACTTAGTGTCAGTATTTGGCCTACTGGTATTTTTTTAAGCTTTAAGAACAATAAATCTGTTTAGAGACAGGTTTTCTTAAAGCCTTGCTTGAATGCAAGTGTCTGTGCTTGTAAGAGAAAAATTGTTAAAAGGATAGGGTGTGTTGGTTTTTTTTTTTTTGTTTGGTTGTTTTTTTAATCTTTCAATGTAGCCTACTGGAAATTATGTTTCCCATTTGTGTTATTCCAAAATATATATTGGGAGACAATAGGCCTCAAAAGAAACAGTAGGTAGAAGAGTGAAAAATGTTCTGTTTTACTGTAATACTGTCCTTGAAGACAGGCTTAGAAGTCAACGAGGGGCTGATTCATATGTGTATTTGTGTGGGGTTTTTTTAAGACAGATGCAAATTTTTTGAAAGCACTGCCAACCAAGTGTCTAGCTCACTGTTGTGGTTCTGAAACAGTGGGAGCCATTGGCTCTGTGATTTTTCTCCAGATGAGTAAGCTTGTTTAAACTGCTTACCCAGTGAAGGTACCTTGCTGCAAACTTGAAAACTGAATTCATATGAATGTTTTATTTGAAAGTGTCAGCTTTGTGTTTTTGCTTTCCAGCTGCCTTCCTGAGGGATGAGATGTAATTCGTATTTATAATATGCCGATGTGTGGGGGACTTGTGCTGGGAACATGACAGCCAGATGCAATTCTGGGTGTTCATATTTGTTCCTTTTCGACTCATATCTTCTGAGAACCATGTAGAAATAACTAACGTGCCTGTATCATCATTAATACAATTTTCTTAGCTGCTGTCACCATGAAGAGAGTAATTCTCTATTTTGCTTTATAGCTGGGGAGCTGAGACAAAGGAGGAAATATTCCTTTCAGCTGGCGTAGTCACCTGCTGCAGACTGTGCCTCTGTAATCAACAGAAAGGTAACGCTCAACATAGCTCCCTGGAGCTACTCTCTGCTTTAATTTGAGAGATCCAGGGAGACTAGAAGCTGGAAAGCCCAACTAATCCAAAGCCAGGCAGTGATACTCCAGCAGACTTGCCTAATGTGACAAAACTAGCTGGTCAAAATACAAATATACTACATCTCAGTCCTGGGGACAAGCATTTCCTTTCTCTAAATGGTTTAGAGCAAGCTAAATGGAAGAGTGGAAGTGAAAGCATTTGTGTATTGCTTTTTTCTGTCAGGATTATTGTTGTAAATCGTATATGCTTAATCTTTCTTTTCCATCAGGAGACAAAGACTCAACACCTCCAGGAAATAGAAGACTTTACTCTGAAGTAACTGATAAACAAGTGTGAAGCATGAGGATCAACTCTGCTCTTCAGGCTGCTATTGACCTCACAGCAGGAGCTGCAGGTAATGCTGGAGAGAATTGGATTGCACAAAACCTCTGAGGGACAGTTTTAATACCTTTGCGAAGTGTAAAAGCAATTTCTCATTGCTATAAAAAGCCTCGCCTCTGCATTTTAAGGATATGGAGGTGAAGCAGCTGACCTCAGCCAATGTTGTAATTGTACTGCTAGTGCCTCACCCCTGGTGAAACCTCTCCCAAAAAACAAAGATGTAGTCCTTATTTCAGACTAATAATTTTCCAGGAGGAGGTTTAAGTTTTGCTGTTAGTTCTCACACTTACGTGAGTTTTAAGAATCAGTAGAGTTTTGGAATTAACTGTGTGTGTGGCTGAGGTGCTGCTTTTGTCACAGGAGCCCTCTCTAATTGAAATGGGCAAGAGCCTATTTGAAGGGTTATTGGCTCAGACAACATGCTGGTGTAAATCTTTAAAACATGGAAAACTCAGTAGTAGGTCTGATGATCATGAATGCACTTCACTAACTTCTGTTTCAGTCTAACTTGTGCTATAAAGCTCTGCTGGACCAGTTATGACTGTCACAAGCATGAAAACAGTTGCATTGTCTCTTTGACATTACCATGAATCAATTTCTAACTCTCTGAGGGAAAAACAGTCTTTTTGACATTTCTAAGCTTCATCTGTGGGTAAAACAAGCTGTTGCAGGAATATTGGAGCAGCATTTGTGTTAAGGGCAGGCTTAGCCACAGAGGTACTAGTTTCTGATGGAAGCTTACATAATGTCTGGAACAGATGACAAACATAGGGATAGAATAGTTAATTTGTCAATGTTCATACAGAAACGGTGGAATGAAAGATTTGTTGTACTATTGTAATCAGTTAAAACAATTTAATGGGTTTTTTTGCCCATACAATAGCTGTTGCAATCAGTCCATTTATGACTGTGTTAATGCTTGGATATGACAGTATAAACGGTGTTAAGTGTATTTGAGGTAGTTATTGGAGGTCGTTTGTCAGAGCGGAGTTAACCTTACAGCAGGGAGAAAGCAAGAGGTGACAGATAATGTGGGTCTTGTGTGGCACCTTCAGAAAGCATTTGGTCTGCCACCACATTTTGCTTAATATCTGTGCAGTTCTTTCCAGTTCTGTGGGTGTTCCCAGGTGTTTAAATGGGAAGTGCGATTGCTTTCCTTCCCAGGAATGCTGCTGTTAATGCCCAGGGCAGTCGCACACCCTGGTTTACGAAGCTGACTTTCCAAGTTGAAGCCTGGCATCTCATCTTGGCTACTGCAGGAGCTGGAAATGAGCATCAGCTTACAAAGGCATTGTCTGGTGATACTGTTCCATGCCTTCATTCAGGCTAACAGGGTGTGCACTTGAGGTTTGCCTGGTTTTTGGCAGTAGAGCTTAAAGGATCGTAGAACTAATAATGCTGTTTTCTTTGGCATAGCTCTTCCTTCAAATAAGATGGAGGAATTCAGGGCTTTCTTAACATGACTTCGGTAATCCTAAATCATTATTCTTGCTCTTTTTCTTTTTTACTTCTGTTGTAATAGGTAGTTTTACTGTTCCTCTAGAATTTATTTTCTGTGTTCTTTCCACATACTTCATTGGTATTGCCTGTATTCATTGGTAGTGCCTGTTTCTGTGTTATATACACCTCTGTACCCTTTAGAAAGAGTATTTAACTAGGCAAACAGCGAGTTTCTCCAGCAACCGTGTAACCTGGTTTTACCTTTCCCTCCAGATACAGTCTTTACTAGCTGATAAGTAGGGGGCAAGTTAATTCTGAACAAGAATAAATAAGTAATTTAACTGCCTGCAGGTCTTAGTCCTTTGCCTAGGTTCTGAGCAACCTCTAATCACTTCTTTAAGTGGGACTCTTTCCCTCATTGTTGTCATGTTAGTATTAAGACCACGTTTGTCTAAATGTTCAAGCAGGGTTGACTCTTCTTTTTCTTGTTTGTTTTGCTGTTGTTGTTTTAGACTCTTTTCTGCTGGCTGGCTGGAAGAATTTTTTTTTTTTTTTTAATATTTTAGATATCAGCTGTGACTCTTGGTGTTTACCTTGAGGCTTAGAAAGTGTATTGCTGTAGTTTACTTGGCTTCTTGTGCCACCTCCAATGCCAGGGCAAGGAGAGCCCATTCTCTTTTAGGAATAGCTACTCACAGTTGACTCCAAATTTTTCAGCTTTGCGTTCCCAAGACCATTCCTGTTTTTTTCTGGGCTTCTTCCAACAGCCATTATTTTACTACATGTGGATCTTTTAGGTCTACCTTTACACAGGAACCTTGCATTTGTCCTGACTTGCCTGCAAGTAGCATTGGCTGAGCGTTTCCAGCTCTGCTTTTCATCTGAGGCTTACATGGGCGTTACTGGTCTGAGCCAGCTACTTCTCTCCTTGATTATTGCCTCTTGAGCAAGAAGCTCTTCATGCAAGGAAGCGTGATTTGCTCTGAAGCTTTTAATGATCCATCTGGTTGAGAATGAAGTTTTATGGAAGCTAAGATCCTGAGTACCTCCTAAAGGCATGAAGTACCTCTTTGCAGAGGAGCAACAACGTTACACAAATGTGTTTGCAAAGACTAAAACAGATTGAAAATAACCCTGATTAAACAAACATGCTTACTCTTCTTCTTCCCACTTAGAAAAAAAAAATATTAAAAACAAATTTGTGAATCCAGTTTCTTTACATTATCTGCATTTGCAGATAACTATTTCAGTTTCATAGCTGAAAAAAACATTTTGTTAGCTTGCCCTCTTTATATGCATGTGAACTGTATTGTGGTTAAAGATCAGTTTCTGGTTTGGGATGGTTCTTCTCTCTTGCTAAAAAGGCAAAACCAAAGTCTATATAAGGTATACCTATCATATGCTTCCTGTTAGGTATTGGCTTCTAATAGATTGCTGTCCATGTACACTGTTATTTCTTACTGGAAAAATGTAACATTAACTCTTTCTGCAGACCACTGAATTGTGCTAGATCTTGTAGAAGAACACTGCACTGTGGGCTACGGGGTTATTGATGACATTGATGGAAATATCTCACAAGGTCTCAGGGTATCAGCCTTGCAGTTCCATTTGGAAAACGATAACACGTTGAGAAACTTTGCCCTTTTGCCTTTTTTCAGCTTATGCTGGACGCTTCTTCCAGTATGTGGGAATAAATGTCAATAAGAATCATCTGGAGTTTCGATTAAAGAGCTTGATTCTTTAGTGATCAATTTATAATGCATCATCAGTTTTAGCACTCTCTCAGCAGTCTTCCTCTTATCCTGGGGGAATCTTTGTCTTGCTTGATTACAAATCTTTCTGGTTTTTGTTATTGTTGGAACATAAAATCAGAGGGCTTCTGAACCACTGCACTAATGAGCAAGGGAAAATGTTGCTGAGCTCATTAACACAAGTGACTTGATTGCAGAACAATACATTTAATTCAGCACCTGTCTGTGTAAGTAAGTGAACTGATTCATTTAGATGCTTTTAGTAAGGTAAAGAAATATTTAATGAGAATCAAGCTGTTACTGCTCTTGTGCATTATTTTTTTTTGTTAAGGTAACTAAATTTACCACTGACAATTGATGCCAGTCTGCTAAAATCAGTGCGGTTGTCTTTTCCTGTGGATAATTCATTAATCTTTGCTTTCTGTGTGATTTTCCCAATACTGCTATTTGTGTATAGGCATTGCAGTCGTGAATAACCTTCAGCCACCCTCTTAACTTCCACTGCTTGCTTAGGTGGGACAGCATGTGTGCTGGCCGGCCAGCCCTTGGACACCGTAAAGGTGAAGATGCAGACCTTCCCTGACATGTACAAAGGAATCGTCGACTGTTCTGTGAAAATCTATAAGCAAGTGGGGTTTCGAGGCTTCTACAAGGGAACAACACCAGCGCTCGTAGCCAGCATTGCGGAGAACTCTGTTCTGTTCATGTGCTATGGATTTTGCCAGCAACTTGTGAGAAGAATTGTTGGAGTAGACAGGAAAACAAGGCTCAGGTTAGTAACAGAAATGTTTCGTATTTTAAAATAAATAAAAAGTAATGTAACTGTTACTTGCAAGTACTGTGGTGTCAGGGTGCAACTGATGTCCCAGGCCCCACTCTGCCAGTATGCAGTGTAGTAACTTTTGGAATATAGACCTTTGTGCTAGGATATGGTGTTTTAACTACAACAGAGCAATGTACTTGTCACTGCAGCTATCTGGTTTAGATAATTACGACTTAATTGGATTATTTATAACCTGGAACATCTTACCAAAGGGAATGAGCATTGCAACACCTGAGAGTCAGTATTTGCTTAATCTCTAGGTTGTTCTGATTTTTGCTGGGGAGGTGATGGTTCCTCTTACTGGTAGGCATACTGAGGGGAAAGGACACTTTTCTAATATTGTCTTTCTTTTAAAATCTATTTATTTAAGATTGAAAATCGTGAGTGTGATGGTGGTTAGACCAAGGGTATGTTTTTGTGCACTGTTTTATCTACAGTACTGGCAATAAGTGGTTGCATAAGGAATGAGAAAGAGAGGAAGTGTTTTAATATTTACTCAGAGTCCTCTGCCAGGCTGGGTGGGTTGTTCAGAGAATTTCTTGAATCTGGTGTGATCCAGTCAGTGACTTTGTATGTCCATTGAAGCACTTGTCCAGTCTCTCTTTACATTCCTGTTAAGTTCCTTGCATCTGCGGTACACTTGGCAAGGAGTTCTGCAGGTGATAATCATTAATTCTGTAACTGGAAGAGACGATTGGTCCTTAGACACTGTGTCTGTGCCACTTGCATTTTGTAGACCTCTATCCATTACTCCATGCCCCTTTTCCCCACATGAACCCTGTCCTAGGTGGAAGGATCCCTGCCCTGCTAGGCAGTGAGGCCTCAGGAGCTGTTCCTTTAACTGTTCTTGTTGCCTAGTTCTTGTAATTCTAACGCTTCAGGGTGCGAGCTTATGAGCCCAGAGTGGTGCAGAATAAGGGTGTCAGTAAGTCAGGGACTTATGCACTGGCATAATGATCATAATCTCTTTCTAGCTAGGATGGCTTTTCTTCAGATGCATCACTTTGGAGCTGTCAGTGGTCCATCAGTCTCAGTGTGCCTTACTGTTACATGTTTCTCAAGGTATGTCTTCTTTGCAGCACTGAGAGTAGCTGCACCTTCTCCATCCTTCTGCTGCCCCACAGTGTGTAAAAGACTTCTCCTGCTGTCCTAACTCCATTAATTCAAAGAGTAATGCGAAGTGAACCACATTCAGCCTCTTTTTTTTTTAATAGCTTCGTTCTGCCTCTTTCATTTCTGTCTCCAAATGGAAGTAGCTGAGGAGACCCTGAGTCTGCATTTGAGATCTGACATGACAAGGGCAGCTACCTAAGTGCAAGACAAGTATCTAAAAGTGGTATTATGTGAGGTGTTCTCCTGTCACATTTCAAAATGTGCTGTGTCTTAAGACTGAGGCCTGCTATGAAGCAATATAAAATGATTAAGAAACTTATATAATTGCTCTCTACTTGCAATTTCTTTCACTGTTTTCTGGCAGTTGAGACCTCTCAGCTGAGACAGAACTGTTTTCACTTTTTTTATTGCTTTCTTGGATCAGGGATTTTCTGCCTGCTCAGCATACACACCTGTTAAGTTTTTTGTATCCTCTGAAATGTAGGCGGTAGGTCTACCAACAGCATGCTTGGCTTCTTAACCCTCTTTTGTGATCCTTCTTGGAGGTAGATCACAGACTTGCAGAGGTCTTAGCATCATCTCTTCAAGTGACTGAGACAATGTGTTTAGGGTATATATAGGGGAAGTAGCACAGGAAGATTTCCAACCATATATGTAGGTGTACTACTCCACATCTTTGGACCAGGATACAGAATAGAAGTGTAATGTTAATGTGTAGCAATAGCAAGTGCCTCTGACATCTTGCCCTTCTTTCCTTGGTCAGGTACTGGTACTTTTCAGATCCAGGATGGCTGGTTGCATTGATTGCTGATTGGAGAGCAAAGAGTGTGACTGCATGGCTGTGCTAGGAAAAAGCACTAAAGGGTTTAAGTTCAGCTGAAAGATTTCTCCCTTGGTGCTGCTCTCTCAGTCCTTCATCTGGATCATTGTGGGGGCATCTTATGAGGTGCATGTATCTAAGCAATTGCTTGTCACTTTTTCATTATTTTATAGCATTTGAGATTTCTTAAAACCAGCTATAATAGTTTGGGTTTGCTTGAAGTTACCTTTCCAGCAATGCTTTTAAATGGCTTGGAAATAAATTTGCCTAGCCTGCCTGGATCTAGGGATACCTTGGTCAGTTTGAAGCCTTGCAAAACAGTTACAAGGACAGTTAAAAACCAACACTTTTTCTAGTTAAAGGAATACATACTACTGATGAGAGAGAAATGCTAACTTCCATTTATCTTTTAACATCCATTTAGTCCAATCAAACTGATTTCATTCCATGCTAAAGTCTAAACTGAGACAACCAAATGGAAACAAAAGTGCTAAATTCCATTTGTCTTTAAATGCCCGTTTAGTCCAAGCAAACTGATTTTATTCCATGCCAAAGTCTAAACTGAGAGAACTATTATCCTTGTTCACCTCAGTTTGACTTTCTCAGTACGTGACTAGACATCTTCAGCAGGTTATTTTATTTGAAAAACAAGATAAATGCCTTTTATAGAAGTAGCAGTGGTGTAAGAGTAGAAGATTCTTGCTCCTGTGCTGTGTGATCAACACTTTCCCACCTGGAACAAATACTGAATTAGGCATTTTGATTTGAGAGGGAACTTGAACAGGATTCAAGGCTTATCACTTCTGCACTGAGGTTCACTATATTAAAGACCAAAGCCTAAACAGTGTGTGTAATTGAATTTTTGTATGTAGAACTAAACATCAACTGGCAAAAGTAGAAGAGATCTGAATTGTGGCTAAATCTAGTCCTTTATGTACATGTGTCAGAATTCTTTTCAAGTCTGGTAGCATCTGTGGTTTTTCTCCCCTGAAGGAGAACGGATCCTGTGCACCCTTCAGTGCATAGTTTTAAGGCATCTCTTCCACATTTTTTTTATCCTAATGTGTAGCCTTATTGCTTTGCTCTAGCTCATTGCTGAATGACTACAGCCACATACTGTATTTTTAACTCTGCCTTGCTCTGTCTTGAGCTCTATTGGGTTGCATCTCAGATCTCTGTGAAGCCAAGCTTTGTGTGCTGCAAGAGGGCTGTGCAACCAATGTTGCCATTTATTTACTGCATATTATTCAGTTGCTGCTCTGCAGCCAACTACTGAGTTCTTCCACTTTGAGAGTTCTTGTCAGTGCCATATCTGAATGTCAAAAGTTTTGCTTCATGTCACAACTTAAATTCTGTGATGCTTCCATAAGAGAAAAAGTTGTAGCTTTAATCTGCGATATAGGTGTATAAAACTGCTGGGCACAGGGCGAACACCTCCCTTGTATGGAGAGAATTTCTGTGCAGCAGTGAAATCGGTCTCTGCTGTGCTGACTCCCTGGGTTCTGAAAGGAGAGAAGCTCCACTTAGTCCTGTCCAACACACAGTGTCTGTAGGAGCCTGTTTAAAGTGTATCATAAAGCAGCATAATCCTGGAATACCAGTGTTTAGAGCCCTGGCAGTTTAGCAGCCAGATTTTGCGATGTGTGTAATACCACCACAAAGTAAGTCCCAGTTCTGGAATACAGCGCTGTCCTGTTCAGTGCTGTGGTTTACGTTTGTCTGCGCTCTCAGACTCACTTGGTTGCATTCATGGCAGTGCATCCATAGAAAGATCATAGTGGTCCATTGTGCCTTGGTTTCAGATTTCTAGCATCTTCTACTGAAAACCAGTATTAGTACTTGTAAGGTGAACTTGAGAACATTGGCCATCTGTATGATGTGATTATTACTCTTATTCTCTTTGAGGAAGTAACTAGTACTCAAAAGTTGTCCAGTAAAACAAATTTACAGAAATTTTTATAAAAGCAAAGAAAAGGAAGATTTGATAGTGTCTATTCTGCTGCAATCACTAAAGTATAGCAAAGAAAGGTAAAGGTTGTGATATATCTTCTCAGGTGTGAGAAGGATGTATTTGAGTTGTATATGAAGATGATTGACCAAGGTTCTTCATCTCCCTAGTTCAAGCAACTGCCCTTTTTCTTTGAGATTCTTTCCCTCAAAGCTCTCTGTCAGTTTTTCTTGATATTTGGAGTACATGTTGAGGAAGCTGGTGCAGTGGCTCCACTGCACTGAAGGCGAGTCCCCAAATACCTTCTGCAGTTTCTCTTTTGCAGTGATCTGCAGAACGCTGCCGCAGGTTCTTTTGCCTCTGGCTTTGCTGCCCTTGTCCTGTGCCCAACGGAGCTGGTGAAGTGCCGGCTGCAGGCCATGCATGAAATGCAGTTGTCAGGAAAGATAGTCCAGGGACAGAAGTAAGTATGCACCTTGCCCAGTATCCCTGAAACCCTTTTATGTGTGTTTATTGCTTTTACAATAATTCTTTGTTGGCTCAGAGTCACACTTGTAGTGCACTGTTAACCAGAGATGAGTTGCGACTGGGAGGGTTGCAGCCTGGAGATTATAGAATCACAGAATAATTTTTTGTCATAGGGACATGGTTTACTGCTACTGTTAGGTTATGGTTGGATTTGAGCTTGAGGGTCTCTTCCAACCAAAATTATTCTATTATTTGATTATTTTTGTTGGAAAAGACGTGTAAGATCATCAAGTCCAACCATTAACCTAGCACTGCCAAATCCATCTCTAAACCATGTCCCTAAGAACCTCATCTACACATCTTTTAAATACCACCAGAGATAGTGAATCCAGCACTTCCCTGGGCAGCCTGTTCCAATGCCTGACAACCCGTTCCGGGAATAAGTTGTTCCTAATATTCAATCTAAACCTCCGTGGTGCAACTTGAGGCCATTTCCTCTCATCCTATCACTTGCTACTTGGAAGAAGAGACCAACACCCTCCATGCTACAACCTCCTTTCAGGTAGTTGCAGACAGCGATCAGATCTCCCTCCCCTCAGCCTCTTTTTCTCCAGGCTAAACAGCCCCAGTTCCCTCAGCCGCTCCTCATCAGACTTGTGCTCCAGACCCCTCACCAACCTTGTTGCCCTTCTGAACTTGCTTGAGACACCAGTAAAGCCAGGTGCCAGTGAGGGGCTCCTGGTGGGATATTTTTCTAACTCTTACTTGAGTCCTCTTGACTACACAATGGATCTAACCCTTAATTATAGCTGCAGTTGTTTATTGTTCTGTAACCTCCTTACTATCAAGCATCACTAACTGGATCAACCTCTCTATCAGTACAGTTTGGTCAGTAGTGAGGGGTGTTATTCAAAGGGATGGTCCCCTTGGATTTTACCGTGGTCTGCCAAGCACTTTGTTGCGGGAAGTCCCGGGCTATTTCTTCTTCTTTGGAGGATATGAACTGAGCCGGACGTTTTTTGCCGCTGGGAGACCAAAGGAAGAATTAGGTATGGTTCTCCTTTTTCCATGTGGATTCTAGCATGCTGTCATGGGGGACATAAAGAAGGGAGATATGCTAATAATGCACAGCAGCTGTAAAATACATTTAAAATGAAGGAAACTGCACATAGATAATATGGAGTTCAATAACTCATTACTATATATACACAAAATACAGAAGTAACCACTTTCCAATGGACCAGGATGTATTGTAGATGGAGAATACAGTGAGCAAACAGTAATATTATGGAACTACTTAAAAATCTGGCTCTAGAGTGTAATGTGGATCTGAATAATTTAATTTCAGTGGCTGTTTAGAGCCATTTTTCTGTCTTTAGCTGTATTCTCTTGAAATGTATGTTCAAGTGTATGCTGAGATGTGTGCTGACCATTAGCTGTCATTACAATGGTAGTAAGAGAACGCTGGGATTGAAAATTAGACATGAAAAAAATGAGGGGGTACCAGAATAAAGATTGCTTGTCTCCTGTTGAAGGACTGCACAGTCGTACTTTGTCTTTCTGGCAGTTAGAATTTCAGCTGCATGCATTCTTGTCTTTGTTGCAAAATGTTTATGAACATCTGTGTAACACAAAATGAGGTTGCATCATGAAAAATGACTCATCACAAAGTAACTTCACTGTATCAAATAAATCTCTGAGGGATTGGTGACACTATGTGGTGTTACTCTAAACCATTTCACAGTTAGCACTGGAAAGTGATTACAAGTGTGAAAGGACTGCAGTTAATTTAGTTAATACTGTCAAAACAGTTCAGGGTTACACTTTTTAGCATGACCAATAATCTAAGAGACACTCCTTATAACCTTTGATCTTCTGGTTAGACTTGCAACTTACCAGTGGCTTAAAATTAACTTAGAGGTTTGTGGGGGAGCAAAAACTGCTCTTTTGTCATAAGCAGGTTCCTCTCTGTTCTCTTTGACTCTGTAGATGAAATGATGTAATATTTTGATATTTTTGTTGCTGCATATTTTGTGGCTTTTGTAAAAGCTTATTTCTTAACTTTAGGTCCCATTCCTTTGCTACTAAGTGGAGGTTTTGGAGGCAGCTGTCTGTGGATTGCTGTGTATCCTGTGGACTGTGTCAAATCTAGAATTCAGGTTCTTTCCATGGCTGGAAAACAGACAGGCTTTATGGGAACATTTGCAGATATTGTGAAAACTGAAGGTGAGTACACAGAAATCTAGTCCACTGATAATGTGTTGGAGACAGCCAATAATGCTTTCTAAAAAATGAAAATATAGATGCTTCATCTAGTTTGGGAAGCTTGGAATATAGAAATTGAGACCTCTGCATCTGCCATGCCTCTTGGTGCAGGAGACAATTAACTCAAAGCTAACAAAAGCTCAGTATGCGTTACAAGCAGATAAAGGAAGGAGCTCCATTACTCATGACCAAACCTATACATGAAAATTTAAAGAATGAGTGAAGTTCAGTACAGAATTTTTC
Organism: Patagioenas fasciata; assembly: GCF_037038585.1. NCBI lineage: Eukaryota > Metazoa > Chordata > Aves > Columbiformes > Columbidae > Patagioenas > Patagioenas fasciata. Next base: position 29,715,154 of record NC_092520.1, read on the forward strand.
TTTACCTCTAGAAGTTAATATGTGGCTGGCTGAGGGCTGTTTGATAAATCAGTTCTGTTGAGCCTGGCAACTTAGGGCATCTACCTCTGTGGCTTATCTCTGGAAAAGGCTGGCACCAGGCACTTCAGAAGATGGTGTGAGAAGGTACATGGCAGCAGATGCCAATCATGGCCCTGTTACTAGGGCAGATACTCAGCAGGAGTCTTGACTTGGGGCACAGCTGCCATGACCTGTATCCTCAGGTGACCCAAGTAGCCTTCTGAGGACTCTGTCAAGCTTCTAAATGGCTAAACTCATGTTACAACTCATTATATTTCTTCTATATCAACACCCATGACCCTGTGGTTTGCTGCTACACCAGTGAGTTCAGCTCTGTGTGTGTGTGTACCCCTCTGAGCAGAAGCAGCACTTCAGCATCCTTCAAAGGCAAAAGCACAGGGGTTGACACAGATATGCATTTTAATAAATTGCTAACTGGCTCTGATTTCATTTCCAGGTGTACTTGCCTTGTATTCTGGACTAAAGCCAACTATGATCCGAGCATTCCTGGCTAATGCAGCACTGTTCCTTGCCTATGAGTACAGCCGGAAACTTATGATGCAACAAGTAGATACTTCTGATAACTTCTAACATATGGAGAACAAAAGCTCATTTAATGATCATTTAAATAAATGATCAAAAACCTATAGATCACATCATGGTCTGAGCAGGGTAAAATAATTTACCTGATTTTAGGAACTCTACTTTAGGATTTGTAATCTTTTAAATTCAGGTGATTTTGTAGAGATGTGTACATGCTGCTTGAATTGGATCAGCAGAACTCTTTCCATCTTGCAGATTCTGAAGTAGGTACATTTTATATCATAAATGTATTTTCCTGACCTGCAGTGGTGCTAAAGAGTTATATTGACCTGTGGGTTTAATGTAACATCCAGCAGTAGGCTGTGATTTGTTTAAAGCAAAGCACTCTTTTAAAATCTGTGCTGCGGTGGTTAATGTTCCCAGTTGTTGCTGGCAAGTGTCTGACTCAATTACCAGTCCTGTCTGATGTTGCTGAATGTGACTGACTTACACATACCCCTCAGCTAGACCCCTGTCCTTTTCCAGCACCCTTCTGCTCTGTGACTTTCCAAGGTCATGGCAATTGGTGTCCTATGAGTACTCTGTCCCCATGACTGGGCTTACAAAAGTAGGAAGGGTTCACCCTCTACCTTGTACAACTTAGAGCTGGTATTTGCCTGTGTTTGAGATAAAAAAAAATGTATAAATACTGGATCTAAAGTGTCCATGCAGCATTTGTAACAAGTGGGTGGCAGCATTTTACTCTAAATCCTTCCAAGAAGTGCTGGAATAGAGTAAGCACCACTGAATTAAACACTTAATGTAAGGCAGACTGCTGGAAATAGCTGCTGGCTCAGAGCACAGAACTATAACTGTGCAGGCTCCTGTTTGGGTTACCTTGACATGAACAAGTCCATGTCTTTGAAGGACAGGAAGCTGAAAAGGAGCAGAAAGCCAGAACTGAGTTCTTAAGGACAACTGACACCCCCTGGTATGTGTGGTGTCATATGCACTTACTTGGGCTGGAGTCCTGCTGCTTGCTGTGTCTCTTCAGCTGAGTGGAAAAAGCTCATATGACTGGATAGTTCATACCACCTTCAGCCATGGAGGGCATGCCTGCTTGGTCATGTCACTTCATTAATCACATGGTCAGTATTATCCAAAATGATGCAATAACACCTACTTCTAGATGCTACTTTTATTCTTGAAATAGGATGTTCTTTACACAAGTATGCTCTGCCTTCTAAGAAGCAGTTACTGCCTATCCTGGGAGAAGGCAAATCAGGGCAAATCCCGGACTCAGGCCTGGAGCTGTACAGTGGGATGTTGTGTGCCATGACAACCTGTGCTTGACAAAGACACAGACAAGCTGTCCTTGAAGGTTAGAGTTCTTTTACCCACCAAGATCAGAACTGTATAACCATTAGCAACTTGTCACAGCAAGAACACATTTCACATGTTACAGCTTCCACTTCAGACCCCCAAGAAATGGGAAAAAGCCTTAAGTGTAAATAAAAGCATCTCAATGTCTGCTGCCTCTTGCAGTGCAGCTCCACTGCACTGTTACAGCCTTTTAGGTGAAAGGTGGTTGCTACAGTTCCACAAACTCTTCTTGCCTCCCTCAGGCTTCATATACAGCAGGAACTGTTCACCTCCCTTTCATGCACCCATGAGAACAAGCAGCTATGCAGTGCCTGGTGCAGCAATTTACCTCAACTGACTGGTACACTAGGGGTAGTAATACTGCACATAGTACTTTAAAACAAATTTATGCCAAATGTTTAAATAATCTGGGTACAAGGGTGAGGCTCAAAGAGGTATTAGACTTCCCCTTCTTTTCAAAGATGTCTACCCAAGATACATAGTATATTTGTATATGTTTCCAGTAGTTATGACAAGGTGAGGACTGACTCCACAGCAGTGGAATACTAAAAATCTATTTCTTAGATTTGTCTTGGCTTTCATTTTTTAAAGCTGATGATTGCAGCTTTTAGTACAAAAGTTGAAGCTTCAAGAGAAGCAGGATATTTAAACTGAACCTATAGCAAGAAGCTGGTGGCCAAAACAGACATGCATTTTGAGAGTTTACCTTTTGAAGTTTATGTAAAGCTGTAATTTTGCCATTCACAGCTGCTGAAGCTGTATACATGTATCAGTTGTTCAGCTCTAAACTTTAGGTTGATATAGGAATTCACTGGAATAAAGTTTGATTTGGTTAACTGAGTGCCTGGCTACTGTTTATGAAACAACCCTTAGCAAGCTTGTCTAGCAGAAGAGCAAAGAGAGGTTAAAGTCAGTATCACCACCCCCTCCAGAAATAAAAGAAAAGGCTTTTAGTAATCATTGAATGTATAAAGGCCTTAAAACTGAAGGGAAAGTGCCAGCTCTAGGAGGATGCTGTGAAACAACTGCACGTTTTACATAATCTACTATGGAAAATAAAACCCATGTTTCAGGCCTTGGTCTGGTGCTTTGTTAGTATCAAATTCAGTTCTAATATTAGAGTTCAACTCAAGTTCCAAGTTTCTAGATTGTTGATTACCATGATACCCACTACAAGGGTAAGTGTCCTGCCAGAAGAATGCCAGGAGCCCAGCACAGGCCCCCTAAATTCCACATGCAATGGATGAGTGTCTGCTACCCTGAAGCCAGAGGTGGCCCATGCTGGAGGACAGTTAGGAACCAGTGGTTACCATCTTCTGCACACTGGCGCTGAGATCTCCAAGATGCAGTATCTCCCTGATACAGCTATTTTTGTTACTTGTTCCTGCTTACACAGTAGTTTTTACTTAACTGTGTGCTTCAGCTAAGAAAAAATCTGACTTGCTGTTACAGCCTCTGCTGCTACTACACAAAGAGATTGGCTTACTTCATAAGCAGGAAGAAGGTTTGCCTTATTTGCCCTGCAAGCAATAAGAAAGGGCATCCTAGGACAGCAATATCCAATTGCCAGAGCTAAGCCAAAAGGAACTTAGTCATCAGCCTCTCCTGGCTGCAATAAAACAGCATCCTGTCCCAGCTCTGAGTACATCTGGTGCTGACAGAGAAGCCTTATCTGCCTGCTTGCTCCATTGCCCTCCAGTGATACAGCTGTGGTCTCACTCCAGTCTAAGTGAGCATTTCATATTTCTTCCTTTCCTCAAGCCAGAAGTGCAGAGATTGCATTCACTTCACCAACATCCCTTAACCTTGAGGGGCAGTTTACCAAGATTACATACAATAACATGCAGCTTCTGGAGCAACACTACAGTTTGAGGAATGACATTGCAGAAGCTGAGCAGCACACCCTTGCAGCAGCAGCCAGGCTGGAACAGGAGGTGCTGGAGCCAGCAAACCAGGCAGTTCTGACCCTCTGCTTACACCTTGTGCATCTGTGAGAGCAGATCTGGAACACCACATCCCACTTCATGTTCCCCAGTACAAGAAAGGCAGTGATATGGAGCAAGTCAAGCAAAGCACAAACAAGGTGGATGGTGAAGAGAACTGGGTTTGTTCACCCTTAACAGGTTCAGACAGATCTTACTGCTGTCTGCAGCTACTTCCTTCACACAAGGGGACAGAACAAGGAATATGCAGGGGCAGGACAAGAACCAACAGCCACATCTGGAATATGGGAAATTCCAACAAGGAAGGAAAAGTAGTTATAGCATTAAGACTTCTGTGAAATCTCTACCCTTGGATATCTATAGAACTAAACTAGGTTTTGTGAGCCTGCTGCACAGTAGTTTGGACAACACAACTTGTAGCTACTTCCACTTAAATATCAAAGTGACCCACATTCACTCTACCATGCACCCAGAACTGTGAACTACTGGTAGAACACTTTTTGTCATTGAATACATTTCAACCTCCACACTTGAAGTGCAGTGCTGACAGAAGCTGTTTCCAACTCCATGGGACTTTCCAACAGCCCAGCTCCTAAATACCAATTAATTACACAACAACAGCAAAACTTGAGTTCATACCTGTACTTTATACTGTGCCACTACCCTCCAGTAAGCACCTGTAAGGTATGAAATCTCTCTGCCTACTTAACTAGCTAGTTATTATCCATGGAAAGCTATAGCAGTCCCCTTCTCTTGGTTCTTAAGAATAAAAAAAACCCACAAAACACACAAGCAGCCAATGTCAACACATTTCACACCAAGACAGGCTTGAACAATCTCCATAGGAGAGCTGCACTGCTGAAAACAGTTGTAAGCAGAATAAGCATTGTCTGCGCACTACACGTTTAAGTCTGGCTCAAGGGGTCAGTGAACATTTGCAGCATTAACTCACAGAAACAAGTGCCCAGATCAAACCCCTCATGTGCAGGTATTGAGGAAAACCCAGCTAACTGGTCACAGGCAGTTGACATGCTCATGAGCTGATATGCCTCCTCAACCCTCTATGGGGACATATAGTGGCAGAGAAGCACCTATGTAGTTTCTTCCAACCCCCAGTCAGCTCCCAGGCCAGGTGTTGCCCAAAACCCTACATCATGGATCTCCATCTGATACCAAGACTTCTACTCAAGAAGTATTAGTCTGCCTCCACCAGATTACCATTCCTCCCTCCAAATCTGACCTGTGGAAAGCCCTGCTGCCCAGGGAAGGTGTGTCAGATGTTTGCAGCAGTCTCCTGCAGACTGCTGGTCCCCACCCACCCTCAGGTTAATGCTCTTGCTTAAAGACAGACAATCAGATGAATAAAATAGGGATTATCTGTATATAGAGACATCTAAGCCCCAAATGATCCACTAGCTCATTACCATGACAGTCAGCTGACACTAAGTAACTCTTCAGAGGATTACTGCTCTGCACAACAGAACTTCATGTAAGTTTATTTGACAAGTTGTATCTATACAGAAACACATTAAGTACATCACAATGAGACTGCTTCACTTTACACTGAAGCAGCAAGACAATCCCCAGGAAAAAAGATTCATTCTATGTGTTTTCTTTCTTCTGACTTTCCCTTATGGCTCAATAAAGTTCACCTCCACAGCAAATGTCTCGCTATAGACTTTCCACGTTTTAGACTTGTGAGGGTTATCCAGCTCATTCCTGGGAAGGTAGAGTCTGAAAGACAAAATTTAGAACCATATCTTACAGCCTAAGACATTATTTTCCTTTCAGCCTCCCAAGAGAACTTCAAGCTCAGCCCTGGAATATTAAATAGCGCTCCAAATCTTGAATTCAGACACCAGCCATGCCTGCACAGGGCTTTGCATCTGAAGTAGTCTGAGAAACATAGAATTAGCTTGATCATTGTCAGGTTTGTTTGCTAGTTTTTGTTGTGGGGATTTTTTGGGTTGTTGTTGGTTGTTTTTTGTTTTGTTGTTGTGGTGTATGCATGGTTTTTTGTTGTTGCTGGTTTTGTTTTTTCTTCAGAGCCCCACAATGCAAGACTGTTCAAGTAAAATCAGCATTACCTTCAGCTCAAGGTCTCCTGATGGGATGCAAGTGGCAGGACTTTAACTGATCTTCCTAATGGCAAGAACTTGATTCAGTACTCAGACCTTGCCATGTTCTCCACTTTTAATGCTCACCAAATTCATGTCTAGTTATCACTTAACAGCACTTGCACATCAGCTGTGGTTGAAGTAGAGGCCCAGAGACAGAAGCATTGCCTTAGCATCTGTTCACTTCTGATCAGACCTGGTCCACCTGAGGTCTACCAGAATTCTCCAGGCAGAAAGGGAGATAGTCTCTACTAAATTGTGTTTAAGAGAAGGTCTGGTGGGGCATCCTCCCTAGCCCTGGACTAAACAAAGCACTTGGGTGAAACTTTTGAGTGGCACTGCTGCAGGCCTATTAGATAGCAGGTATATATTTCTCCTGGCACTGGTTTCATCCAACTAGATACCTGCACTGCTGGCTCAGCATATTAAATTTAGAGTTTTAAACAGATTCATGGCTTTGCCTCCACATGCTCTGATGGGATCAATTAAATAAAAATTGTTTCCTTCCTATTCCAGTCATGGAGAAGAAAGCAGTTATATCTCACAGATCAAGTTCATTGTTCCTTTGTCTAAATCTGTCAAGTTTGGTAGACAGAAGAGAAGGAGGTCCTGTCTCTGCATTTCTATATCACTCCCCTAACAAGACAGACAAGCCCAACTTTTGCTGGCTGGAGCTCCATCAGAATTTCTAGTCTCAACATGAGCAAACCATAGTAATTTTTAGCTTTAACAAAAGCATGAGGAGGAGTTAAAGAGCCTTTCTTTTGGATCCCAAGCCTCAATAACTAACTCTGATCTTAATGTCTGCCTGCTGAACAAGTTCCAGCCTCTCAGTCAGCCATGCTATAGAGGATGGCAGAGCTCCCTTCAGTTTGAATAGTTAGCATTACCTTTCTGAATTCAAGTTTCCTAATAACACTTAGAATGCTGAGGAAAGTCCAATGGATTAAGTTGATTGAGATAAGGAGCTCACTAATGTTTAAAACACTTGGCACAGTGCAAGCGTGTGCCAACTGTCTGCTCACCAGTTACAACTGAGAGTTGGAGACCAGTACCCACAGAGAAGCCAAGATCAGCCAGCTGTCTCAGCTTTCAGTTCCATGTTTAGGAACTTTCCACTCTGTTGAGACACCAGGAGTTAGGATCTGAGGGCAATCACTATGATTACTTACCTGTTATTTTCAATAAAGGAAGTGTTGAACCAGAAGAAGAATGGGCAGTCATCATAGCCTTTTGGGAGATCCTAAACACAAAGACCTTGTTTAAGTACTCCATTAGATAATAAGACTCCTTTTTACAGAGCAAGAGCACCCACCTATCCTCAGTAGTTCGGTTTACAAAGCTACAGTGCTTGAGTCAGTACACTTGAAGAGCCCAAAAATCACACCCAGATCTCTTTTTTCACCAGTTACTTCAGGACTCGGTCACCCAATACAATGAAGTAAGAGACCCATGTTAGAAGTAGCAGGTACTCAACTAAGACTTTGGTTGTACTGTATGAACAGCCAGATGCCTCCCCCACCCACACAGGCTGATGTAGCAACATATGTTGCACCCCTGTGCAGTGGGGGATGCAGCAACAGCCACTACAGGAGGGCCACCCCCCATAGCAGGAGTCCCTGGGGAAAAGCACAGATTCAGCCCCCCACAGCCCAGCCAGCATCCAGCTGCTGCTTGCAGTGCAGCCTCTGCTCACACTCACATGAGAGTATTCATGCTGGTGTACTTACAGAATGTGACTCAAATCTGACTTTCACATCACCACTTATAACAGGGCTGTCCTCCAAGCCAATGACTACACAATCACTTTCAGAATCAAAAAAGAGCTAGATAATAGAATAAAGTGTTACTTTTATTGAGAGTTACTGCAGAGACAAGGCACCAATTCATGACAACACCTAGCTACTCATGGTATACACATACAACAGCAGTGCTAAAATAATAGCCAACAATTTAAGTTGCTCTGGTCAGAGTGAGCTATGACATTTAATTGACTTCTGTGGAAACCTTTCACTATCTTATCACTACTTTTCCTGTGACTTAGCAAAGCTTAGCTTTTTCATTCTCTCAGAATTTAGAGCATGTATTTAGATAGTTTTATGTTCAGTATTGAACTTTTACAGGAAGACACTTTTGACCTAAGTCAGCTTTCAGCTTCGTGATGCAACCGACACAACTTTACAGTACTCTTACCTTGCAGTTTGCTTGATTGGCACACGCACATTCTAGTACAACTTGCTTCCTCACTATTATCTGCACCTTCATATCAGTTCCATTGCCTTTCCCAACTCCTAAGAAGAAAGAGTTGCATTATACCATAGTACATACATTGCCAGAAACAAGTGGTCATGAAAACCAAATGCCATCCTATTCAAAAGTGCCTTCTCTCCAGAATGCCTTTCTACAGGCTTTAGAGAACTCAAATCCTAAAGGTAGCTCAAGATTCAGTGGTTGAAAGCGGTATTTTGAAGCAGCAGTGAATCCTACTAGTGGAGCAAAACAGGCTAACGTAGAGTCAAGTTTCAATGACTGAACAAGAACAGCTATTTGAAGTCCCCCTGAACTAGTACTGAACTTCTGCCTTTTATCAAAATTACCAGTACCTATGTACAGAAACAGATGTGCATAATCAAGCTGAGAAACACTAGTGGATGCAGTTCCACATGTGAAGTTAATCTCACTTAAAGTGATTCCCCACCCAAAGCAGAGCAGGTTGTATGTGAGCCACTATTTGACTAGACATCCAGAAAGTGACAGAACACATGCAGCAACTGCACTCCAAAATGCTCCTCACTGTATTTTAACTGTACCATTTAAATTCCCAAATCCCAGCAAGCCTGCATTCCTATCATAGAGTTAGCAAGAGAGACAGATCAGCTGCCTGCACTAGGAAGCCAATTACCAGGTAGAGGAATGCCCAAATTCAAGAGTTCTTACCATGTATAGAGTGGATTTTGAGGTTTTTTATTTTGAGTTGTCTCTCTGGTGGGAGTTTCAAGTTATACTTGTTTTTCAGGATTTCATAATACCCAACATACCTACTCTGTAATGCAAAAAACCCAGACAGATTATGCAGTTTCTATACCCCACACAGACTAATTCTAGGCAAAGATAGGATTAAACAGATCATCTACTTCAAGTTCTTAGCTCTCCTTAGTCCAAAGCTAAGAAGAAAGTAGGGATTTGTTTTCCTTCCTCTCCCCAATTCAAACAATCCTCTGAACAAAACTCAGCATCTACATTTTTAAGCAGTGTTTAAACTTCACATTCTAAGAGAAATTCTTGATTCAGCAAGAAGCAAAGAGCTTTTATATTCTAGCTTTTTAAAGGAAAGAATGTTTAAATTTACAAGATACTTTCATTTTACAGAAGAACATTCTGAAGGACAATTGCAGTTCCATTCTATTCTATACTAGCAAGTATAGTACCTCTGTCACCAGCTTCACCTCACAGTACACAGTGAAATAAAATGAGCAAAGCCCCTAAACTGTGGTCTGAGACAGTAGCTTGTTTAATACTTCCTCATGAATGCAGTCTCCAGGGGATTCATTCCTCCACCCAGCCACAGAGCCATAGCCTTCCCCAGGCCAGGCTGCAGGTGACAGTGCACCCTTGAGAAACAGCTCAGTTGTGTCACAGGGTCATGCTCCTGTGAGGGTGGGCAAACACTGCAGTAGGCTGCCCAGAGAGGTTGCAGGGATTTTTCGAGACCTGACTAGACATGGCTTTAGGCAACCTGCCCTAGCTCATCTTGCTTGAGCAGTGGGGTTGAACTGAAAGCTTTCCTAGTCTCAGCAATTCTGTTATCTTAGATACCATAACTCAGATTTGACAATTATGCAAAGAAAAGCATAAGGAATGTGCGTGGACAATGGGGAGAGGGGGAAAGATACAGTGCAACCCTATCAGTTGACAGTCTTCCAGCCCTTAGAGTACAGAAAGTTCAGGAGTTAAGCATTAGCAGGAACCCACATCTCTGAAACAAGGCAGGAAAGGTATGGCAGCATAAGCACTCACAAGGCTAGCACTGGTTCAGCTACTCTTACTGGACCTGCTCAAGCTTACCTGGGATGGAGTTTCAACTCCCTGAAACTTGGTACTTGTGCTTCTATCAGTTCTTCTCTCCCCAAAGTAGTCCAAACTTTCCTACACAGGAAGATAATTTCAATGGTTAAGATATTAATCCCAACACCAATACCCTTCCTGAGAAGGGGCTAGTAAACTAGAATTACACTAATCAACTGCAATACAGGAAGGCAAGTGAAATTATGCAATAGTTGTTTTGGTACCTTTTGAAGAAGGCTTTAAACTAGAATAATTAGTAATTATGAAGTCAGATACATTAAGGCTGTCATCCATGAAAGAGTGCTAATAGAGCTCATTGAATGAGGAGAGCAATAAGCTTTAAGCAATTGCTTTAGAACCATCTATATTTCTCAAGTGGTCTGTGACAGACCAAGCTGAACATCAGTTCTGATCTTCACAAACCAAACTCTGAGAAAAACAAGTGATTAAATGGATACACAGTCCAACCAGACTACCATGAGTGACCAGGGCCTTCTGCGATCCAGGTCTCCAGACTGACACACCAGACATTGGATACTAAAGCAGCACATGCATCTGTCCTGGCTGGGACTTGCTGATCTTTCTCCATTTCCCCAGAAGGGCTTCTTGCTGCAATGTTGGCAGTCAAGGCAAGACAATTCTCAATACATCACGCTACTTGGAGGGAGGTTAGAGAAAAAAACTGCACTTCAAAACAGTGACACTATGTTTAGTAAACCACGCTCAGAAGCCATCTACAGTTTAAGAAAGTTCTAGCTCAAGATCCTAGATGTGCTATGCCTCAGTTCCTCCTGACCAAGAATAGTCTTCATCAGAATGGAAATTACACAGCAGCAATATTTGCAAGAACTTTTTTATAAAGCAGGTTGTTCACAGTATCCTTTTTTCAGTATAAAATTTTTGCAGAGTATTAGTGCATTTCACCAATTAAGTAGGTTCTTCTTCTATTAAATAGGAATAGCATAAGAATCATAAAATAACCACCAGTTTTACCTTTGCACTCTCAAACTGGTCACTGTCTATGAGCCAAGTACAGACCATTGTTCCAGTCCTGCCTGTATTAAAAGTAAGAGACAGGTTGAACTACAGGAGTTTAAAGATATTTGGGATTATTTTTGTGCAAACAAAGTTATAACTTCTGAAATAGAAGAGGTAACAGGAGGTAAGTGTCACTTCAGTAGTCAAATGGCCATGTTTCTGGGAAGAATGAGTTAAAAGACAATATACTACAGTTTGTTAATGCATTCCTTAAAAACAGACCCCACATTTCTTTGTAGTATTCCTAGAGATACTTAGGAAGCTGTCCAGAATCTGTACTCTCCATTCAGTGGGGACAGAGTCAAGCACACACTATGATTAGGTTATAGACTGGCACCTGCCAATGCTCTAAGCCTCAGAAGTTGCTTCACTGCTCCAACTCCCCCCACCCCCCAACCCCACTAAGGGGGCACCAAGACTGTTAGCACAAAGACTCCAATATAGTCTCAGTTTCAAATCTAAAAATCTCAGAGGTCAAGCCAACCCTCCCTTCAAGCTGGTTTTGGCCTGCAGATAGTTTAAGTGTTCAGACTTGCAAAACCTTTTAAATTATGGTTTCAAGTGGGGGAAAGAGCCTTCTTTAGGTTACATAACCACCTGGTTTAAGACAAGTATTTGCAGCAGCAACAGTAGGTGGGTAAAGATGCAGCAGATGTTCACAGGGAAATTTTGCTTATTTGTACAGCTACCTACAAACTTCAACAGCTCCCACACTACTACAGGTTGTGGATAACACTCACAGGTCAGCTCATGTACAGTAGCTTTGGTTAGCCTGTTCCCACTACATTGTATTCTATCACATAGTACCTTGTGTGCCTACAATACTCCACCCCCACACTGCAAGAAATTTAAAAGCTTGAGGTATATTACAGTGCAGGATAATCCATGTGGGTGACTGGCTGCCAGAGAGCCAAAGCAGCAACTTAAGACTTTCGATCACAGCAGTTTCAGTAGTAGCTCACTATTCTGCAGCCTCTCCTGAGAGACTGAAGTCCTAAAGTCAGGACAGCAGGAAGTCATTGAAGACAATTTTGAGAGATCAGATGCCATCTTAGATTAAGAACCAGTTTGAGCTACCTAAAAGTAGGGTTGCATAATACAAAATACACAGCACTATACTATTGCTATTCGCAGTGCCTGCAGACTTTGTCAAGTTACACTCTAAACCTAGCTCATGCTATGGTTTAAGGCCATACTTACATCAAATAAGCTATGATAAGAATAACATGTAATTTGTAGCATACACTGATTACACAAGAGAAGTCCTACCTTTGCCTCCTTTACAGTGAATTGCTATGATGTTCTTTTCATCTTGACTCATCCACTCACGGACACTGGCAGTGAATTTCAGCATGTCCCTAGATAAGAAGATTAGTGGAACAAAGCAGATGTCCACACAAAACCACCATGATATACATACTTCATGTTAAGACTTACTGTAGTGCTGGGACATTGTGGTCATCAATAAAGATCCTTTCCACCCTATAGTGGAAGTATTTGGGGTCATAGCCTTTTTCACCTACAAAGAAAAATCTGGAGTTATGCCAGTAAAGGGAATAGACTTGCAACAAAGGAAGTGGCTTGTGACACACAATTGCTGGTCTGAGCATATACTAGTGTTTAAAGTACAACAGTAAAAATAAACAGATCAAAACAGAAAGGCTGTGAGAATTTGGGTAAAAGCATGTTTACTTAGCTTCCAGTTTCACACATCTCACTTTTAAGTGAAAAATCATCTCCAGGCCCAGATAGCCACTCCTTTCCATAGGTGTTATCTAGAGATCTGAAAGTTAATGTTCTGATGTACTGTCAGGGTCAGCCACAGCAACAGCCACCTACAAAGTGGTAAGGAGCTGCTAACACCACACTTACCTGTGACCCCTCATCTATCCTGCTGTTGGCTAGGGGACAGTTTTACTTTTTCAGGACTTCACTATCAATGCTTCTATCTCACACCTTGTCTGCTTCCAGCTCTGATGCTCTACTGTGAAAGCAGAAACAGGATAGTTGTTCCTGAAGTATTTTTCATTGTTTTAGCCACCTCAAATGAGTAGTTAAAAACTTCTCTGTTTAATCTCATTCTTCTAAGCCTTCATTAGAAAAATCCTGCAACATCACCTAAAGTTTTAGCCCAGGTTTAGTTTAGTTTTCCACTTCTTTAGTAAGAATTTTGGAACACTGAAGCAATTGTTCAGCATGAGGAAGGAAGTCTTAACCGCAAGGCATCCAGTATCTCCTCTGCAAAATATTAGATGCTCCACATTAACCACATTCAGGATAGAAGACAGGCAGAGACAGCTGTGTCCTTTTGAGAGACTGAACTCTTGGAGATCTAGTATTGCCAGCATCACACCTTGAAAGGATGTTTTTCTCTTTAACAGTATTTCAATACAGTCAGCAGCTAATCATACTTACTGCAGAGATTGTAGACTTTATAGTGGTTTGCATGTTTGGTGTCCAAAAATCTTGCAACTTCCTAAAGCAATAACAAGATAGAAGTTCAGAGTAGTCAGTGCTCTGCTTCTTATTTCCATTGCTACCTCAGCCCCTATCCCCGAGGTGGGATCAGCAGCTGCAATCATTTACAGCCCTCAGACAACAGACCTTTCCAGCTCAGATTCTTGTCTGGAATAGAAGTACTTCTACCACAATCTTCCCCACCCTACATATTTATGTTTCCACAGTATCATACAGCATAGCTCTAGAGGGCATTAATGCAGGCCTTTTAAACATCTTTTATTTAGATGAGTAGCCAGTTCTCATCACTCATACTGTTACCAGCCAGGACAGAACTGACTTGGTTCTCTGAAACACTCCCAAGGAACAATAGCATCAGAGCACCAGTGTGTGCACATTGTGAGATACATCCCCCTAGGTGTAGCTTGTGTTGGAGTCTCTTAGCAACACAGCACAGTTAAGACCACCATTTAGTCATTCCAACCAGCCAAGACAGTAGGACTAGGACTGACTTGACAATCTAGTCCACATGCAAATTAGCGGGAACCTAGAAGTGAAACACCATTCAGAAATACCAAACTTGGTGGACAAGAGATTTTTACCTCTATAGGGTTCCTATAGAAAGACTGCTTCCCAGAAGATGGAAATGACATTGCAATAATGCGATCTGTAGAAAAGACAGCAATCAGAAGTAATGGCAGAACCCTCCTCACATGTAGGAACTACATGACCTAAAGCTACGTCATTATGAAACAGCTTATTTCTACCCTAATTACAAGAGCCACCTACCCATTTCTGAGAGGTTTTATTTTGCATTTACTACAGCTAGAGCAGGAGAATAATGGTAGCTGATGCTTCAGAAAGCATTAAGTGTCAGTCTCCATAAATTCACAGGCAAAAATACTGTGAATTAATCAATAGTTTCTCAGCTTTGGTTCCCTAGGCCTTAGAAGGATTTCTGTCATTGCATACAGCACGTACAACCTCTCTCCCAGAGGGCTAATCCTTGAGAACAGCACCAGAGTCTGGAATTATATTTCAAAATACCACAGAAAAGGAGTAGGCCTGGTTTGACTTCATACTTAAGTTTCACAAGTCTAAAACATTGCCTGTATTCCATATCAAGCACTCATTAACTGAATAACTAGTGTTAGCAGCATGTAACAGGCTACAAAGTGTTATTTGTTTCTACAAACCAGTAACATAAGTGAGGTCCAGATCAAAGCCATCTTTCATATAACGTCTTTTGTTTTCTGAGACCTGCCCAAAAAAAATAAAAAAAAGTTAGCCTTCCAAAGGAAGGCCAAAGATCAACAAGTGTTGCATATTATTGGGGAAAAAAACCCAACCATCTAGACTCTGAACTTAAGTAATGAGTAGCAGAGTCATTTTGCTATAGTAAAGTTCACAGCATTAGCCAAGAATTTGTGTTAAATTTTAGGTAGAAGCTCCATACAGAATTTTTACCCCAAAGTGTTTATTCTAGTAGAAAGAACACTGGGGATTCTTTGCAGACTGCAGCATGAATCTGTCATTGAGTGTTTGGGGGCTGAGGGAGGGAAAAAGAAAATAAAAGGCAGCACAACCAAGACTGCATATTCCTGAGACACCCTTGAAGCTTCAAGTACCACTTCAGTGTCCCTGACAAAAATAAGAAGAGGCATTTACAATGGATAGGGCTTCAATAGCTAACATTGTTTTGTTTTCACCTGGAATAAGCAGCAGAAGCATTAAGACTCCTATCCTCTCCCATGTGAGGGAAAACAGTCCAGGTACCACACAAACTAGAAATTATCAATAGAAACACATGGTGGTGTTGCAGTCACTTGGCTATGCTGGCCTTCCAGGTCAAGCTGCTGCTCACTTGAGCAAAGTTCAGAATTATCAGCTATACTCAAGTTGAAGGCAGAGCTCTGGTTCCCTGTCAGGGACACGAAACAGACATGCTGCTTAGGCAATATCATCATTTGCAGACCAATAGGCTGTGGGCAGTCTTGCTACTCACCATTGATGGCTGCCTCAAAAAAGAAAGTTGAAACAGAAACTTTGATATATTAAAAGCCAACTTACCATCCTCCTGGTCACTACTTCAAGCTGCTTCTTTTGTGAAGCGAGACGAAATATTCTTATTAAGATGACAATTCTCAGAACTCGGAGGAAAATAACCATTCTAGACAAGAGTCACATTCACCATAACAGAAAATGAGCACAATTAAACTTAGATGCAAAGTTTAAAGCTATTTAAAAGCTGTTTCAGAGACAGTTCAAAGCTTTGTTTCATATATTGAACCAGGAATTCTCAGGCTGATTTTGGAGAAATAATACTGTGCTTGGAGATCATCATTTTGAGGTGTGGTGTTTTTTCGTTGTGTTTTTTTTTGTTGTTTTTTTTTTTTTGTTTTTTTTTTTTGGAGTACACATTTGGAACAGCTAACAGAACTAGGAAACCCCCTACTTGCTCAAACCGACTCTTCACTGGCACACCTACCCAGAAAGCAACAAGTTCCAACCCATGTTATCCCTAAATTCTTGTTCCTTGAAGCTTGTTCTGAAGTATACATTTAACTGTAGGTAGCTACCTGAAAAATAGCTGAAGAGAGAAGCTAGACAGCCTATATACATCATGCCTTGATTAAGAAACCTGAAAATAGATCTGTATAAACCCTGTGTTTAATCATTCAGCAACTTGAGCAGGTGTTTTGATTTGAGCAACTTTGAACTGCTGTTGAACTTTGAAGCAAGATGCTTATGCAAGTGGTTCTACAAAACAACTGAACAGAGGCAGCTGCTTTCACATACCCTTAGGGACTAGGGCAAACTAATCTCCATTCCTTAAGGACATATGTTACATAAGCATATACTTTTAAGTAGCACATGCACATATTTCAGGTCCTGATACACTCAGGTAAGAATCCTGATGAATACCTACAGTAAGGGGGACAAATATTACAGAAACCCATTGCCTTCAGTTGAAGACAGTCTGCTCTCCACTGATGTGCAGCTTAAAGTCAGGAAGACAAGGTTGTCCTGGACACCTAGATGGAAGCTTCAATTTTTCCCCTCAGCTCCTTGCCAGTCCAGGATCACCCTACTGTTTTCAAAATACAGCTCCCTTGGAGCTAGCAGACAAAGATGAACTAACACCAGTGTAAAGACTCCATAGCCCCTGTCCCCAGCTTGACCCACAACTGTGAGAAGCAGCTCTTCAACATAAAAGCAGTTTGCATTCTGCCTTTTAAGAAGTTAACCAGTTAAGCATTAGCTCTCAGACTAATAACCAGCTCTCATTCCTCAATGCCTTTGGTAAGTCAAACTTCAAGGAAATGGGTAACCCAATCCAATGCACATCCAGCTAGACCAGACTGGAAACAGATCATATTCCTCCATCAGGGCATGTTACCCCGATGGACCACCACCAAATGTCACTCATCACATCATCCGCACAAATGCTGCACAGATTCTAATTATTCTGCAATTTATCAGGTGCTTTAAGAGCACTGTTTTCTTCCTGAGGAAGGTCTATGAGCAAAGAAAGGTGATAAACCCCAAGTAGGCTATTGGGAATTAGTTGGATTTTGTGGACACTACTGAAATGTTAGGTGCCAAGACCATCTTATCTCAAGATTTGTGATTTGGCCAAGTCTGAGTTATCATATATTGCCAGGTAGTAATATTTTGGCCAGAGCAAGACTGAAGAGCCCTTAACAAGAGACATTTTGCAGAGGACCTTGCATAAGTGAGATAGTATGCCCCAGCTCAGTGTCTTCAGAGAGTATCAGTGTGAACTCCTTTTCACATGACCCAAAAGCCTATTCTAAATCCTCATCCACTTCAGCAAGTCAGAATACAAGGAACTTGCACACCCTGATCTACAACAGGATGGGTCAGTGCAGGATCGGGCCTACTACTAACACAGCCTAGTAAAGACAACTGTGCAGATTACCCTGTCACAGTGCTATTTCTCCTACCTTTAACTGGATACTGCTAGAAAATGGAAGTTGCTTTAGAAAAATGTGGCCAGAAAGGTGGTAAGAAATCATTTAACTCAGATTAATGTTTAAAAAGACCTAGAAGGAAACAGCCTTTTACGATCCTGAGGCTGCAAGAGCTATTCCTTTGACAGTTCTGCTTCCTGAAACCTGAGTTTAGCTGGCATTTGAAGGGAAAACTAGTTATTCCAGATGTTTGTCCAACTCTGGATTCTTCAATAACTAGAGTTTGTTTCTTCTAGATTAATGTTTCTCCATTTGTGCCCAGTAGCCAGTTGAATTGGGGGTGGGGGATGATTTAAAAGAAACAAAACACACAACAACAAAACTGAAAAAAAACACACCCCATACAATCAGCTTCTTTCCCTGGATGATGCAAGCAAGTTCCACTCATTCAAACCTAATGCAGATAAATTAATCTTAGGGTTGTAGTTCTGTCTCCATCAGGAAGGGATTCCTCTCACAGGTTATCATCTGATCAAGCTACAGAAATCAGATGGAAATATAACTTGAATGCACATAAGCAGCATGTTTTCCCTTCTCAGGGCATGGCTGAAAAATCCAACATATGTTACCATGGGACTTTTGGGAAAGCAAGGTGGAAGAAACAAGACAGTGTGGTAACTCTCAAGATCCATTAGATGAAGATTCTCCCTGTCTGTCCCATTTGCTCTTAATAATCCAACTCTTCTTTCTGACTTTCTTCAGACTCTCCTTTCCATCAGAGCTGCTGCACACCTTCCCCCCCAGCAAAAAAAAATGCTGGAGTCAGAGCATTTGATGGCCTCACTATTTACTTTTAGTTACCCCAACTGACATGTTTAGGTCATCTCTGCCTTCAGGACAAGGACAGTCTACAGTATAACTGTTGACCCAAGTTAGGTGCTTCCTATCCCTCTTTAGTCTGCACCATGAAATACTAGCACTGTCATATGTGTGATCTAGTATGCACACATCTAGCTTAGAGATACCCAAGAAAATTCTTAGAAAACTATCAAGAAAAGAGAGCTCACACTTAACAGCTACCAAACCATTCTTACCTTGGTATCTGATCTGCTGCAGCAAGGTCTGAGAAGGAGTATGTCATATTAATTAACAGAGTGCCCACCACTATGAATGCATCCAAAATATTCAGTTTGGACCGGAAATAGTTCCTGAAGCTGAAATAAAGGAGAGTTTTAGACAGACACCTGTGTGGATAACAAAGACTACAACAAATCTTCAGGAAGAGAACCACCTGTACAGAACTACTGCTAGAGACAAGCTCTCCTGAAGCAGTTCTTAACAGTAGCACAGAAGACTCAAAGAAAATAATCTCACACCTGGCCTCCACACAAGTCACAGCAAAGCTGAGGCACTTTCCAGATGCTCGCTTAAATCAAAAGTGCTTTACAGATTATTCTATAGAAGGGCAACAGCCAAAAACAAAAAAAAGACATAGCCATTGTCTAGAACCAGAAAGTTCACCTACAGAACATCCATGCTCACAGTCCAAGCTTGAAGTATGGCTTCCTTACTAGCCTGAGGACTTAACACAGTGACTTAACTTTTGTCCACATCTTACCCTTCAACAAACACCCTCAGGAGAACATCGATGAGGAAGAAGAGTGCTATTGCCAGGGAAACACCTTCAAGAATCTCTCTAACACCTTTCTTCTTCTCACTGATAGCCAGATCCACAATCACGACTATAATGTCCACAATGATAAGTACAACTCCAAATACCCTGCAAAAAGAAAAATACAACTTGAGAGCTAGGAATGAATTGCTGACATTTATTGACTGAAGAGCACAAGCTCAGAATTTTGTTTTAAGCTGTTCCAGCAAGAGCGTGTTCTCTTGTGTACAGACTGGGGTGTGCTTGTATAAGCAGCTGAAGGATTCCACAACATGGGCAGTGGGATTGAGCACGCTCTCAGCAAGTTTGGTGATAACACCAAGCTGTGTGGTGTGGTCAACAGGCTAGAGGGGAGGGATGCCATCCAGAGGGACCTGGACAGGCTTGAGGGGTGGGCCCATGCAAACCTCATGAAGTTCAACAAGGCCAAGTGCAAGGTCCTGCACATGGGTGCGGGCAACCCCAAGCATAAATACCGGTTGGAAGGAGAGTGGATTGAGAGCAGCCCTGAGGAGAAGGACCTGAGGGTGTTGGTTGATGAAAAGCTGAACGCAACCCAGCATTGTGAGCTTGCATCCCAGAAAACCAACCATATCCTGGGTTGCATCAAAAGCAGCGTGACCAGCAGGTCAAGGGAGGTGATTTTTACCCCCTCTACTCCACTCTCATGAAACTCCACCTGCAGTACTGCATTCAGCTCTGGGGCCCCAAACATAAGGATATGGACCTGTTGGAGAGGGTCCAGAGGAAAGCCACAGATTTGATAAGAGGACTGGAACATCTCTCCTGTGATGAAAGGCTGAGACAGTTGGGGTTACTCAGCCTGGAGAAGGCTCCAGGTAGACCTGATAGCAGCCCTTCAGTACCTAAAAGTGGCCTACAAGAACACTGCAGAAGGATTTTTATTTTATTTTTTTTAAAAACAGCATGTAGTGATAGGACAACAGGTAATGGCTTTAAACAGAAGAACAGTAGATTTAGGTTAGATATAAGGAAAAAATTCTTCACCATGAGGGTGGTGAGGCACTGGAACAGACTGTCCAGAGAAGCTGTAGATGCCCCATCCCTGGGAGCACTCAAGGCCAGGTTGGATGGGGCTTTGAGTAATCTAGTATGGTGAAAGCTGACCCTGCACATGGCAGGGGACATTGTAACTAGATTATCTTTAAGGTCCCTTCCAACCCAAACCATTCAATGATTCAAATGGCATTAAAGTGATCTGCGCAGAGTACATCATCCCTGTGGAACTGTACATTTACCTCTGACTCAACTGTAGTTATTCATCTGTATTTGCACAGCTACCTAGAAGCAGTGCAAAACTGAATGCCTTAGGGCACACAACTGTCAGTGCTGCCTTTCAGCCTGCTCACTTTCCCTCCCACTCATGACATAGTACAGTCCATTAAAAATAACTGTCCTTAATAGCTTACTTTGTTTCGACACCTAGACTGCATACAACTGATCAACTGGTTGTTCAAAGACTGCCACAGCTTGGAGTAAGCCATTAAAGAGGTTTTATCCAAGTTAACAGCATTCACAGTTCTGACTTTCAGCTCTCTTTGGAGAACATAGTTATCTGTTTAAGACTTATTTCCCAATCAAAGTATTAATACTTTTCTCAATTCACCCTTTCTGGGGGTGTTAGGAGGTTTAGTACTTTCTAGACAGAGCAGGCTGGAGTCACAGTCGTTCAAGGAACTCTCCAAGTTCTTAAACTAGAAATAAGGACTATTTCAACCCTGCTCATACAAGCATGATCTTTTACCTGAATCCAAATGACATCACAAATGGGGAAATTTTTCTCTTAATTGCACTGCAAGAGAAGAAAATTGGCATCAAGAAAAGTGACATTTTGCTACTGGTATTAGCCACAAGAGTACTGTTACATCCTTTTGTTCACATTCTTTTCATTTTAGAATTCTGCATAATAGTAATTTCTTCAGGAGATTATTCAGGTGCATTCATAAAGTATATAGGTTAAGACAGTACTTGAAAGCAATGCTTTGACCACTTGTTAGAAAAAGCATTAATGAGCTACAGACCCTAGAAGTACAGCAGTATGCACTCATGCACAACAGTATTCAGTGTCACAATTGTAGCAAGACTAGAAATCTGGCTTAATGCCCAGTTATAAGCTTTAAGAAGTGGGCTTATACAATAGCTGTTGGTCAAGAGGATGATTAAAGGATAAATGTCTCTCAAGGTATCTTGTTCAAGATATAAGCTTATTGTACCAGAGGTTTTTTCTTTTTCTTCAAGTCTGGAAAAAGCTGCACTTGTTAACAGCTCCACTTATGTTTCTGTGCTCTTGGAATAGAGGAAGACAAATCTTTCTTTTACCTTTAAAAGGAAATATTGGTTTGGCTGTCAGATTAGAAACTCAAGTACCTTTTAAGAAAATGAGTTACTGAAGCCAAGTTCTTCCAAATGTGGGAGTTATCTCCAGCCCCAGCAGGATTCCAGCTCCTGTTTTTAGTTATGGACATGGTTTAGTGCTAGAGTTAGGTTCTGTTAGGATTGGACTCAATCATCCTGAGGGTCTCTTCCAACTGAAACAATTCTATGATTCTAAAAGATTATTTGTTGCCTTTTTGATATGCTTTAAGCCTTCTGGTTTTAAGCTAGGCCTCTGCATAACTATCTCAGCAGCTGAAAGTCTCCTTAGGCTACACCAAAAACTAAGTTAGGAGGAATTATCTGCAAAACCAAGGTTCTGATAGCTTGAAAGACAGATTTCCAGTCTGTTAAGTAATCTTGGGATTACTTAACTACAGTGAGCACCGCAGTCTTTTAATGGACACTTAAAAGAAAACACCTTCTAGAAGTATATCACTAACAGTATAACCTACCAAAAGGTTTTAACACATCAACAAAAAGTACTGGTAGATTCCTTTTGTATTGTTCACGTATCTACCCTCTTTCCTGTTTTATACAGTTACTATGTTTCCCCTCCCACCACCATTAGAGATACCAATGTTACAGGAAGTCTCTGTCAGCTCAATAATGCATATTGCACCCCAGTGATCCTGCCTGAGCTACTTGTTTTCTCAAGGGCAACCTGAGCATCGCATTTCACTCGGTGCATATCCTTAACACCTTAGTAACTCAATTTAAGACAAAGCTAGATATAGTTGAAGTGATGAGGAAGCATCCTTCTGGGCTTACTGATTACTTATTATTATTAGGTTCATAGTTTAAACTAAGGAACAAAGTCTAATGAGCAAACATCTGCATCCTTAAGTTGTAGTATCCACTTCTCCAATGGAAGTCAAGGATGTAATAACATGTCTTGTCTTGAATGCAGCCTAACATAAGAGGTTCTCGCATTCATAAATGTCTGATATCTAAAGAAGCACTGCAATAATTACACTAACAGCCAGTTGGTCTTTGAGTTTGCCCAGTCAATCCTACAATGCAAATGCAGTAGGTATAGGAAGACTTCAGCTTTCTCAGTCTGAGGACAAGTATCTTTACCAGATACACTTAAGACTGAAACATATACACACCGCTCTAGTTCAGCCTGCCAACATCTTAACTCAGTTGAAGAGAATGTGGCACATTTGCTCACATACTTAGATTAAAGCCTTTGTGAAATATGTTTGTAAATGCCAACTTCGGAATTGTAGAAAGACATGTTGTCACATAGAAGAACTAAGTTAACAGGCTTAGTCTTACTGTTCTTGAGCTGCAGGAACAGAGAAATGTCTATTCGCTTGTCACTGACTTTGCTAAGTATGCTGGGAGAGTTCGTAACTGGTGACAAGAGATAAACAGAAAATAACTACTTCAAGAACAGAGTTAATCAGTAGCAAGTTCAGACATGGTGAAGGCATGATGCTTATCATTTGCCCCAAATACTCATTCACCTCATTTTATCAGAAGCATTTGTTCTTCTGTGCTCTCCCAAACTCTATCCTTTGGGGAAATTTAATCACCACAGTTTGGACTACCCATTCTCCATAATATGACAAACTCGTAGCGAGTTCTTGTGTTGGGCTTTTATCTCTAGAGGCATAAAGAAGCTTCCTGAACTCATCTTTATTATGTACCATATCAAGTGTCAGTATCAAGTGATTTACTGGGCTTATCTTTGCTTCAACAAGCCATCTGTCTTATTTTGGCTCAACAGTTTCCACTTTAGGGGTAAGCAAGGTATTTACTATATTATTAGCTTACTTGGAACAGCTGTCTGGCTCATTATCCTCATCACGACCATCATCAATCTTTACTGTGGGCTCTTCTGCTGTTGGAGAGCTGGCAAAGAAATAACATCAGTCACATACTGATACAGATGTCAACTTTACACATTGCTACCCTTCACTGTTCCAGAGAAAATAATATTAACTGTCAGCTGAGCAGCAGCCTGGGCCAAAGCACAGGCACAGTACCAGGGGAAGAAAGATCTCCCACATGTTGGTACCACAGAATCCCTTGGCTTGTATTGAGCTGGTTCCACATTAGCAATCCATCTCCCAAAAGTTTCTCTTTTGGAGAAAGGAACAGGTGTGTTCAGCAACAGGATAAAGGGATTTGAAGTAGGACATCTGAGAGTCCACTGAGGACTTTAAAGTCCAGTCCAGACTCTGGAAGTATTGGAAACATGCACATGCAAAATTGCTTCAGAGAGTCCAAGTGACAAAGAATGCTGTTACAGTAAACTACTTGTTCAGAGAATAAATGTTTTCACCAGGAAGAGCTATAGCACAGAGATGTTTTTGTGCAGCACAGGATACCAGACAGGAAACTGGAAGAGCAGAGCAGCAGCTGAGCTAGTGCTAGAACAGCATTTTTTGGGCTAGTGGCTGTTTGCCATAACTTCCTTAAAAGGGTTTCCTTAGATCAAGTTTTTGTTCAGCCACCTCAGAAGCTTTGAAGGTCACATGATGACTTCAGAGAGAAAGTGCAAAATTCAAATCCAGGAGTTTCTAATTCAGCCTTCTCCACAAAAAGGCTGTGCGGAGTAATAGTACAGCCAGTGTTTGCTGTGGCTCTGCCTCTGGCATAATAAGCAACTACATAGACATATTCAATATTGACATTTCCCTGCTGTTCTGAGGAAATCTAGCATGATTGAAGCATTAGTGTAACAACTCAGAGGATCCAAGCATTCTTCATCATGCACAATGGCCCCATGCACCAGCACTGCAGTGTGGGCTAACCCCCTCTTAAGCACAAAATTTACGATGTATTTCCTACAGTTTCAGCAACCAGTACGGGTGGTTCAACACCTGCACTCAGTACCAAGCCAAACAGAGGAATTACTACCCCCCAACAATTTTGGTATTTAAAGGCTAATTTTCCAGCTCCAGCATCCTCATTTTGTTTCTAGAACTGAAGAAAAGCTCTGGCAATATGTGGCCATTCAGCTTTGCTTCCCAGCTATTCTTATAGGATACTCACTCGGAAGTTTCCACTTAATGTACAGCTAAAATGTTTCACTCATTAAAGCAGGTTTTTGCTGCTACAGCAATTTTGCTGCAGGTCACTTGTTTATACTTGCAGGCACATGAAATGCACCAAATGTCACCTTCTTAACCTCTACTGTGATTAAAAAAAAGTCCAAATAAGAGTGAGTGTTTTGAATTAGGAAGCCAATCTTTAATTCAAAAAGAAAACAAGCCAAGTCTGGGTACACTGTTACCATTGTGTTCTCACACAAAAAAAATCAGTTCTAGATAATGCTTTCCTCTGAGGGAGTTTGTTTTGCTGAGCATTCTACAGCTGCTTGTTGTCCAAGCTGAAACAAGCTCGCTGCCACAAGCTACCACATCTAGTCTTTGACTACTGGGGTGGAAGAGAATAAGGGTATACTCAAAGAATCTATTTCCTCCCTACACACACTCTCCATACAGAGCATAAGCTTTTCTGACTGCTTAAAGGTATAGGGAACTTCAGACTTGAGGCTTTCAAGGAGAGAAGGGCATCTTGCTCTATGTGAGACCCTGACAGTGTTTCTGGATGCTAGAAGAGAGAAGCTTATTATACCAGGGCTAGGTGTTCTGCAATTCTTAGTTAGCTCTTAACTACTTGCAAGAAGTCCATCATAACAGCACATCTCTCTCAAAGATATCACTCCTCTCAGACAACAGCATTTTAAGGAGGGGATGGGAGACACAAAGGCTATATACTATATAAACTCCAAGCACTCTGTCATTACTCTCTTTGTCATGTTTAATACGCTAAGAAACCCTAGCCAGGTGACCACACACAGCATACTTCAAACCAAAACCCTCGCCCTGGTGCAGTCCATTCCACTCACCTGTCCGCTTCCCCCAGCTCTGCCCCTTGCTCGTACCTCACCGTTGTCATCTTGCCTGTTGTTGCTCCACTGGCCTCAAGAAAAGCACATCTAGATAAAGAGAGATGAGCACAAGAAACAGTGAATACCAGCATCCCATAGCAGCCACACTCATGTTACCAGCAGACAAGCTTCTGCTTCAGGCATTTACCCCCATAGTTGACAAAACACAATCTTATCTATAAAGCTCGTGAGTGTCAGGGCACTCAGCAATGCGAGGAAGGGGGTTTTTTTCAATCATAGTTAGTATGCCACAGTGACAGTAACTTTAAAGCAGCATCTTCACTAAAGGATGAAACATTTTCCCCTGCTTCAAGCTAAGGAACACACAAGAGTCCCAGCCAGCACCCCCGGGAGGGGGACATCCCCGGCTGGAAACCCCGGGAGAGCGGGTCCAGGAGCTCCTGGCGCCGCGCATCAGCCCCTCAGAGGGGCGATCTGCACTTCGTCCCCCGGAGTCTCTGCTCCCGTAGACCTGCCTCGGGCTCAGCCTCACAGCCCCGAGCAGGGAACCAGACCCCACACCAGCGGGTACGGCCCCGCCGGCAGCCTCCCCGCTCCCTCGGCGAGGGGCCGGTGCCCCTTCCCGCCATGGGCCTCGCACAGGCCGAGCCCCGGCCCGGCGGCCGACACACGGAGCCTGCGGCTCGGCAGCTCCAGCGGAGAAAGCCCGCGGTGGCCGCAGCCCCCGGGAGCTCCCCCTCCACCCGCAGCCCTCACCTCAGCACAGCCGCCAGGCTCAAAGTCGAGCCCAGACACCCGCCCCCGGCGGGCTCAGCGGAAAGTTGCGTTAAACTTCCTGAGGGCTGTTCTCCCGACTCTCCCGCCTTCCCTCGCCCGGCCCGCGGAGCCCTACTCACCCGCCGAGGCAAGGCCTAATCGCGGAGCGGGAGCACAGCTCATCCCCCCGGCCGGGCCGCGGCTAAATGGTCCAGCGGAGCCGCACGGCTGCACCTGGGCCCGGCGGCACCGCCCGCTGCCATGGCGACGGCCCCGCCGCCGCTCCCGCCGCTCCGCGGGCTGCAGCAGGTGGGCGGCAACGGGCCCGCGGCGGCCACAGGGGCCTCTCGGGGAGCTCCGAGCCAGAGCCGGCCCGTCCCACGCGGATCACCCATTCCTGGGCCCCCCGGAGCGAGGAGGCCGCCAGCCAGCCCACCCCGGCAGCGCCCGCCACCTTCCCCCGAGCCTCGGCCACTCGCGTTTTGTGGACCTTGCTGCTGTGCTTTGGTGCCTCTTAGTGCATTTCCCTGGGCTGGTGGATTTTCGGGGGGGCTGCAGGCCAGTCAGGCCCTCACGGGCTGTGACAGCGACTGTCTCCATCCAGGGCAAGAGACACGTAACATTGAGCACTTGTGTTTTTGCAGAATCGGAGCCTGCACGGCAGAAACGCGTCGCGTTACCCCGTGCTCTGCAGAGGCTTCACACCTGCTCCAGCGCTGACCTGACCGCACCTCACGGTGGAATAACCCTGCTGGGGGCCGGGCTGCCCGGGGAAGGGTTTCTGCAGCACGGCGAGCAGCAGAGGGAGCTCTAAGCGAGCTTTTGCGGGCTGCTCCCGAGGCTGCAGGAGCTCGGTCAGGGGTAGTGCGGTTACCTGCTGGTAGGAGCCTTTCGGGATGCCCTTTGCCCGAAAGAAGTAGAATCTTTAGGATGAATGCTGAGGATAGGAAGCATTTCTGGGCAGCAAACTAAATAGAAAGTTTCCCTTTCATGTGTATAAATGTGTGGGTAAGCGGCTAGCACAGACAGGGGTACTAAGTAATGAGCTAAATGTGTTTGGTATATTCAGATAATTATGTATTTGATAAACAGCCAAATGTGGATGGAAACTAAGCCAGATGATGAGAAGAAGCATTAATTTGCTCTTAGTCCTGAGAAAAATGTTACATGTGCAGGTTATTTGATCCTGTGGACCGTGTGGGTATCCTGTGGGTTACTCTCAACAGGATCTTATGCCCACGGGCTGCCTTCACGGGCAGTACCATATCGGAGAAGGGTGTAGAAATATGGGAGTCCAGTTTCCTCTGTCCTGAGCCCTGTAAGCACCAAGGTCTGGAGCACAAGTCTGATGAGGAGCAGCTGAGGGAACTGGGGCTGTTTAGCCTGGAGAAAAGGAGGCTGAGGGGAGACCTGATCGCTGTCTACAACTACCTGAAAGGAGGTTGTAGCATGGAGGGTGTTGGTCTCATCTCCCAAGTCGTAAGTGATAGGATGAGAGGAAATGGCCTCAAGTTGCACCACGGGAGGTTTAGATTGAATATTAGGAAAAAAATATTCACAGAAAGGGTTGTTAGGAATTGGAACAGGCTGCCCAGGGAAGTGGTGGAGTCACCATCCCTGGAGGTGTTTGAAATGCCTTTAGGGAGACTGTTTAGTGCTAGAGTTAGGTTATGGTTGAACTTGATAATCTGGAGGGTTCCTTCCAACCAAAACAATTCTATGATTCTATGATAAGGTGTGAAGGCAGTGTGGGTTTTGAAGTGGACTCTTCACAGAACATCCTGTAACAAACAGTCGAAGGAGGAGCTGGAGGCACGAAGGCTTCCAGTTTGGGGGTTCAGACTGAATGCCAAGGCCGTAAGTGAACCAGCTTGCTAGATGCACTTACAGTAAAAAGGAAAAACAACTCTTTCCATTTTTCATCGTATAGGTAGACACTGCCTTGCCAGTGATAAAACCATAACTGTTCCTTTCGATGTTGCTAATCTTATCTTAGAGCACTGGTGAGGCTGTAGAAGATGTGCCAGTTCTCATGCGTCATCATGAGTTTCCTGGTGGTTGTTCTAGTTTTCTTAAAATTTTAACTTCTAGACTCAGATGACTAAAATAAAAACATGACTTTTTTATTAATAAAATTAAATTTCTACCTCTGAGCTGCTGAAGAAAAGCACAAGAACAAGATCCAAGGTTCATCAAGCTAAAAATGAAAAGGAAACTTTGAAAATATTCTGGTTTTAAAATTCAAGACTTGTAAATCATTGTCATTGTATTTTGGTGGTTAAGTCATGATACTGATATTTAAAAACTCATAATCCAGTTCTGATCCCCTGACAATTATCCATCAGTGTAAAACAGGAGAATTGTCAACAAAATGCAGAAAGGATTGAAATGTTCAGTAAATAATCCAGCTACATACTGGGTAAAGAGCAGGATGAAGTATGCGTATCTCAGGGGGTTGATGACATACTTTACATTCCAAAAATAACAGAGAGGGTGGTAAGCAGAATCTCTTAACTCGGTAGATTTAAAAATCAGTAGGTATGGCTCATTTATGTCTGATATGTTTAAGACTATCAGATACAAATGCCAAGAAAAATAACTTTATTTTTGTAAAGTCTTGGGGTAACAGAAATATGGAGATAAGTGAGGAAAAAAGTCAATTCTCTGCCAATATTAAAATCAGGTGGATTATATGACCTGATGACGATAGACCTGTCAGTTTGGCTTTGCTCCCAGACAAAATGAGAGCAGAGTAGATAGAGGCTTCAACTATTAAAATATTAAAGGAGTTTAGTGATAATAATTAATGCAAATCAACATGGGATTAGGGAAAATAATTCCTTTCGAACTAATTTATATTTCTAAAACAAGATTACAAGTTTTACTGATAAAAGTATTTCATTGCTTCTGTAAGCAACTGTCTGGCTAGAAAATCACATTTGATTTAAAAGGTAGAAGAATATAAACTCAATCTGATTCACACTGGTGAAAACCCAGCACACTAGTCTTAAAATAACCAAAAAGAGAAGCATACTTAAGCAATTCCTTTCCAGAGAGGTTCTGCAGGGATTGGGTGTTCTCTTCAGCTGTTCAATGTTGTGTTGTTTTGTTTTAAACCATATGCTGGATAAAATCCCGAGTGATCGAGCCTGGAGCTGACACAGAGGTAAAAAAAGTGATTGGATAGAAGAAGAGTTGCTGCCTAGCACTGTGTAAACTGTAACATCTGGTAAGTCCAGATGAGCAAGAATTGTGCTTTTCCATATATCCCCTATCAATCTCAGAACAAAAGACCTCAGGGTGGTGCTTTTCAGCCCTTCATACCTGAAGGATCATGCAACATCTTTAAGAAAAATCCTTGGTCTACTAATAGTCCCACTGGCTGTCACTGCGAGGCACCTGCCACCTGCATGGGGTATGTGTGCACATATCAGAAAGCTTGGAAGCATTTCTGGAGTAACTTAGGTTGCAAATCACGATCATCTTGGCTGGAGGGAGTAATATCACGGCAGGTCAGAATTGGAGTATCAGTGACTATATTATGAAAACAGGTAACTGAAAAATGCTGGGGTAGTAGTGGGGAGGAGCCAGACACAATTGTGGCATGTGGCTCTGTGACAAAAGCAATAGCAAGCTCCTTAGATTCACAAACAGGAAAGGTGTTGGGCTGGAAATATTCCTTGAGCTTTTGGCTCCCATGTGCTCTCAGCTCTCTGGTCCTGGCAGCCACAACTCTAGAAGGAAGAGGGAAGAGCCATGATGTGAGTAAAAGGCTGAGAAGTGCACCTCATCACACCTGAGTCAAGGAGCTCAAACGTGTCTGTCTTCTAAAAGAAAAGGTAAGGAGTGACTTAATCATAGGCACTCAGGACTGGATCTGGAAGAAGGTCTAGGTGTCCTTAAATGGGTGTAAGCAGACTTAAAGCTTCAAAATTTAGATCTAGACATGTACTTGTTTAACATTGCCTAACGCTAGAGGCAATTAAATTAATTTGGTACCTCAGACGGCCCCAGAACCTGCAGTTCTTCTCCTGTGTGTGCCCTGGACTTTCCTGGCCACATATCTCGCTACTTTCCCTTGCCTAGGGCAGATCAGGATCCCAAAACTAGGCAGAGAGGTACTGCAGTCCCTGGAGCCCCCTCAACAAGCCCAGTGAAACCACCTCCACCACACACTGCCATACACCACCCACAGTTCTTTTCATCTCCGTGTATGTGCTCTGCGTGAAACAACCCTGAACAAACCACCCCAGGAGCAGGACTTGCTCTTCCTCCTTCCACATGCCAGGTGAGTGCCCTCTCATCCAGTGCCCTCTTATCCAGTGCCCTTCCCTCAGGATGTGCTTGTGCCCAGGACAAGCTCCAAACAACCCCTCACTCTGTGACCCTGCTGGCTTCCCCCAGCCTGTGCACCCACAGCCAAAGAACCTGCTGAGGTTTGGGTGCCCAAGGCAGGGGCAGGCACACGGGTTTATTGTAGTTGGACCTACCCATGAGCAGGGAAAATGACATTTGGCAGCAGAAGGCCATTCCCCTTTGCAGAGTGAAGCATCATGAGATTAAAAAGGCTGAGACTTGGCAGATTCAGTCTTCGGGGAAAAAAAAAAAAAAGACAATGTGGGTAATTAGGCAGTGGAAGAGCATGCTAAAGTCTGTGGCTGGTTCTTCAACACTGAATATTTTACACCAAAATGTTTTTTTCTCAGAGATACTATAGTTCAAATGGGAGTGAATTAGGTCAGAAGAGTTCTCTGACCTGAGGTAGGTAGAAGATCACACAGATAATCCACATATTCCCTCTGGCCTTGTGACTAATTCCCTTTGGTACAGCTATTCCTGATCTAAGATCTGCTCAGACCTGTGTTTGCCCTCAGGAACTTATAAACTAATTACGTTTGTTGTGTCAACCCATTAGGTATTCACAGGCTGCACGCAGACTCATTAGTTAGACTGAATTATGTCTTTGCTCTTTGAACGTTATCAAAACATTCAGATCTAGCATTTTTCATGGTCTGCCACCATTACTCCTTTGTACACAGATTTCTGCGGTTGCTCCTTGCGAACAAACCACAGACCTTTCATACACATATACAGGTTTCGGTTATTTTGTAGATTGAAACTATGATGACTGATGTCATTCTGATCTTTTAAATTTATCTTACTTTTAATGAAATCCTTTATTGTTAGATTAAAAAAAAAAGTTTTGAACCTCATAAATTACTTCTGTTTTAAAAAACATGGCAACCCAGATTCCTACAGAAGATGTGTAGTAGCTCACACACGGAGAGCTTGCAGATCCCTGGTATCTCCACACCTGAAGTGCCTGCAAAGGAGCCTGGTCCATGGTCTCTCCCAGTGAGCAGGATGCTCACCGAAAGTGGGGCATGCTGAAGAAGTATAAGAATGATGGTAAATGCATAAACCACCTGGATTAATTCCAAATGAGCCATTTTGCTTGGAGCTGTCTATCGACTACTCCAAATTTTCCTAGGGCACAGCTAGGCAGTCAGACTCTTGCTGTGAAAACCTCAGGTCTCTGTAACTCCTTTGGAGTCTGAAGCAGTCTGGTCCATTTCTTCCCGGCCCCCTTTAAGAACAAACAACGAGGATCTGGTCATAGGAGAGTTTTGAGAGGCCACCACTCTTCCACCTGCAGCAATGTTCTATTGGGCTCTGGGGAGTGAAGGTCCACCTGGTGTCATCTTCATGTCTTCATCCCCAGCCATTCTTTCTGGGGGACCCCAGTGCCCCATGACTGCAGGAATATCAAGAGCTGCCCCAGAGCCACTCCATTCAAATTTAGCCACCAGTTTGCATTCTTACTGTGCTGGCTTTCCATTTAATGTGTGAATAATAGTGGTTTATGACTGTTATTCAGCACCTACGTACTTTTGCTGGAAGGAGGGTGGAGGAGAGCAGGGTGGGGAGGTTTTTACTCAATGAAACTGTTATTACTTGCTGACAAGATCACTGAGTATCTTAAGAAGAGGGAATTTGATCTCCTTCCAAGTAACTAAATAGGAATCTGCAAGGCAGAGTATGTGTGAACCATGTGTATTCCAGGAACAAAAAAAAGAAAAGAGCATTTCCAGTCCCATTGCCTAGGGACTTCAACATCTGTGAGGAAACAACAGCAGTGATTACACAGTGTCCACGTTCTTTACGATGGCTTGATTATTTTAGCTCTGGGCCAGTGGAGCAGTACATGAACACACCCTCCCACTAGACCCACCTCACGTGAACTCAACCTCATGGCAATCCCTCTCTTGTGCTCCAGACATTCCTAAAGCTTCATCTAGCTTGGGAAAATAAATTCATCATGAAGCAGGTATGAAAGGAACACATTTCAGCTGACTGGGGTTTCCACATGCAGACATTGCTGAAGCTGACAGTGGTGGAGTCCTTGAGAGAGCATGAGAGTGTTCCAGGTGTCTTGGCTCTGAGAGGCGTCTCGGGGGGCCCTGAAGGAGAGTTGGACTTTGAGTCCTGCTCCTGCAAAGTTGGAGTCACATAACACACACATGTGAGATCCACCTCCCCCTCTTACCAGCAGAAGTCAGAGATGAGGGGCCCAATGCTCCCTGTCCATATGGCCCGATGCTCCCTGGCCATGCAACCCTGCAAACAGCCACAGGCACTGACCATGCTGTCCACACCGTGACCCCAAGGCTGCCACCGCAGACCCAGGCCCATCATCCGTCCCACAAGGAGGTTGTTGGCCATTAAGCATAAATCAGTGTGCAGTGTCCCAAGCGCTGTCTGACTCTGGTAAGGACAAGGCTGCTGTGGATGAAAGCCCCAGGGGGTGGCATGCAGTCCCTCTGTGTGGTACCCCAGCACTCTGCTGTCAGCCTCAGCCACTGGCTGAAGGGGCAAAGAAAGGGACAAGGAGACGTTTCACTCATTTAATTTCACAGCTTCCAAAACCAGCCTAAACCCGGGGTAGAGAACAAGTGAGCAGAAAAGCACTGTTTACATAATCCTTTGGCAGTGAAGTGGGTCAGCGGTTCTTGTGGGAGAAGAGGAATGCAGTTTTTAAGAAATAAACAGCATTGCTGTACTTGGTAATTGCTGGACAGTCCTGCTTTCCTGAAAAGTAAGACAGAACTTTATGATGGGCTTATATGCCCAGTCTTTTTGCCTCACAGTCTCTCCTCCAAACACAGTTCTGTAAAAAGGAACATTACTGCTGTTTTCTTTAAATTAACCTGTAATTCCTTGGCCATAATGCAAAGGGAGGCACCCATCTGTTTGTTTGGGGTTATTTTCTCTCTTCCACAAATCTGCTTGTTTTGTTATCTAGCAAATCTAATCATCCAGCTCAGAGGAAAGTTACACAACTGCAAACCTCCTGAGATTTCATTCTAATAGCAATTCTTGCTTAATACCCTGATGTTCACTTCTTGCTTCAGATTTGCAGCTCTTTTGGTGCTACAGCTGTGCTGTGCTTTTACATATACACCAGATAAAACAGCAAAAGGAATGCTGAACGGAAAAGCTGTGTTATTTCCACCTTGCAGGACTTATTGAAATGAGCCTGGCTGTATTAAACGTGAGATAAAACTCCCAAAGGGAGCATTAGTCTGAGTGATTCATATAAACACTTAAAGAGTCACTCGTGGTTGAGCTTCCTAGTCAAATAAGGTGGGTAATGGTGTGCAAGCAGCAGAGCCCCTCTCCTTTGGAGAGCACTGCTGACAGAAACCAAGCTGTCATTTATCCTCACTGGGAAGCAGCAGGATGAGTATTGGGTAACAACAAATAACCTGGGGTCTGGATAAATCTTTTCTGTGGAACTGCTGTGAAATGTTCTTTGTCTGCGCCCTTGATGTGGGCCATCTGGAGAGGAAAATCCCATCAACCTCTAGAAATGCAGCCAGTTTTATGATCACTTTCTTTTGCAGTTGACTTTTAAGGGAGATAATCTTATCAGGAAGAAGTCTGAAGGAAAGGCAAGCTACAGGTATGTGTGCTTCATACATGTTGATAAAGGAATAGATGAAATTGCTTTCTTTCCCTCTGCCTGGTTTTCAGGAGCTGTTACTCAAACCCATCCTTTCCTGTCAGCTTTTTGCCTCCACCCATATCCTATGTGGCCCGATTCAGAGCTCCATGCTGGTGCTGCAGCCGCTGCTGTGTGGTGGTGTTGATGTATGGGTCATGGGCTGGCAGGTCCCCTGCTGTAACACTGAACTCTTCTCTCTGTGAGCTGAAAAATGACGCATGCTGGGGCACCCACCTGTGTGACATCTTTAATGGGTGGCTTCCATGGGTGCTCTTTCCCTGGGCTTGCTTTGGGCCCTGCCTGCCCAGCTTGCAGGTGGCTGGCTCCCCTGTGGCAGCGGCTTGGCCGGCTCTGGAAGCACCAGCCGCTGCAGGGATGCTAATAGAGCCGTAGCTGACACAAAGCACGTCGCTGAGAGCATAGAGCGGGATAGCCAAGTTTCTGCAGCACTTCCAGATGTGAAGCGGGGGAGTCACATTTAGCCTATTTTTCAGATTTTTAAAAATATTTCTGATTTTTTTTTTTTTTTAAGCACTGTGCTTGCATGCACAGTGTGAAGAATTTGTACTGTTTGCTCGCGTTCAGCTGCATGTTCCCAGTGGCAGTTGCTCAGCACTTTTTCTATCTGAGACTCTCTGACCAAAGCCCCATCTGTGCGTTGGGGCAGATCAGCGGCAGAGATCTCTTCCACTGAAATCCAAGCAAAAACTACCCTGTGCCTGCTTCGTCCCACGTGTGACCTGCCCTCAGCCTCTGAGGAAATCCCATCCTGACAGACTGTTCCATGGACCGAAGAGGGGCAATGCCTACACTCACTCAACCAGGAGGAAAAATTATTCTTAACTTTGTAGAGTTCGAACTGAATAAGGACTCTGTGATTTTGGCCCACCAGTTTGGTAAGAAGTGCTCCAAAGGGGTGTTATTGCTGACTAATTTCCCATGTGCATGGGCACTCGGGAGAAGGGGCAGAGGCTGCTGGAGAGTCACAATGGGTATTTATTTCTCTAGGGAGCAGGAGCCTGAACCCAAGCCTTAGTTCTCCTGTCAGCATGCTGCACTGGTGCTTCAGCTTCTCCCTAACACGGATCTTGGGGATCAACATCACCAATTTTGTCCTGACTGCAGTTTTTGAGCAACCTCCTTAACAAATCCTGCAGTGTTTTCTGGGGAATTAAATTTGATTGAGGGGGGATTAAGTTGTGAGAGGAATTGAAAGAACTTTCAGTGCAGCTTGTTAATGCTTCTTTTCAGGTGATAAGAAATGAGCGTGATGATGCCCTGGTTGCTGCTGCTCCTTCTCCTGGCCAGCTTTGGCTCACCTGCACCCAGGTTTTCGGTGCGTATCTCTTAGCTGCTGTCTGTACAACCTCTGAATGGTTTATCCTTCCCAGTCACATCGAGATAGATGCTCCCCACAAAAGGGACATGGGCCTGCAAGAGCAGAACAAAAAGGTGTCTGCCTACAGCTAAACTATGATCACTCTTGCTGGAGTTCCATGGCATTAGAGGAGGGGCAGCTCTCCGAATGGCTGGATTGACATTACCCCTTAAAGAAAAAAAAAGTTATTTTATGGCCACTGAAGAAATACTCTGCTCCATTCCCTCAGGGAAAACTGCCTTCATTTATTCATTGCAACTTTAAAAGCAGGAAGAGAAAGAGGCAATCTGTACTCTCTTGATGAGCAACTTACTCTTGGGACACCCCAAGGAGGTACAGAGCAAGGAGAGTTTAGCAAGCTCGGGCTGTCTGCAGCAGTTCCCTGCGTGCCTTGAGCCTGGAAATCCCCTGTGGAGGAAAACCAAAAGGCCTAGGAGAAGGAAGAGACAGCTGGGACGGCACTTTTCAGCATGTTGGTCAGTCTGCTGCCCTGGGCAGCTGCTTGTTTTGCTTATGCCTAGAACTGGACCTCACCTGGTATTACTGAGGCCAGCTTGCTCAGAACAAAACCAGGAACTGATTCTTATTGCACAGGTTTGGTTATCTTGGAAGAGATTTTGCTCTGTTTTGTTATGTTTTTAATGGAGTAACACCAGCCACATGTTAGATTGTTGCTGAAAATATTTATGCCAGGCAGCATGGGCCAGATTCTAGTCTTGGTTATGGTAATGCAGCTCTGAAGTTACTCCGCTGATCCTGTAGGCTCACTGGTTTCCACCGATTTGCACCAAATATCAGCTCTTTTATCTTCCAGTTTTACAAGCAGATGTTTCTGGAACCTCACTGGTTTGGCCTGGCTGGAGTGCAAGAGCTGTTTTTCCCCTCTCTTACTACTATGAGCAGTTTCATAGTCTGCAAACACTCCCTTTGAGTTCACTACATGGGAGTCAAAAGAAATAATTTTTGCCCATTTTCTGTGTACCTGATCATATTCTGGGGTGCTCTGAGCCGTTGCAAGATCTTTATAGAAAATCCTTTTCCACTGGGCTCAACTCAACAGCCCATTCTGCGCATGATTAATGTATCTCTGAGAGAGACCACCATTAGAATTGCCTTGATCCTCAAAGGCAGTGTGGTATGCTAGGGTCAAGAGGAGACAGATATTCCTTCTCTGTGCCTCTCCGTTCTTACCACTGACTGAAGCGTGGGGTTTTTTTTGTTTTAATTTCTCCATAGGAAAAAGATATCTGCCTCCTAGACAATAATAAATTAAGACAAAGGTTAAAACAGCTTCAAGACCTGCTTTATATATATGAATTGCAACTGAAGGACATCCTGGAGAACACTTACCACAGAACAAGAAGTGGGCTGTTCTCAGGCAACACGAGCATGCAGCATGAGGTGCTTTTACCCACGACCAGTGGAAACTTGATAGTCTATGACCAAGGTACAGTTTGCAGTAGCATATGTGGAAATTTCAGCTTGCCACAGTGTTTATTTCTCCCTGCAGTGTCCAATATTTTATTTCTGCCAAATGTTTTAGAATTTTTAAAGTGGATTGTGTTTTAAAATGCAATCAGATACATGGAAAGGAGAAGGGCAGATAGGTGGCCCTGGTACCAGCAGACATTTCCTGGGGCTGGAGTCAGCTGGCCCAGCTTTAGGCACCTACCACCCAGGTACAAGGCAGATACCTGCAGGTGGGCTTCTCACCTGGGGCTCTGGTGCAGAGAGGAACAGGCACCTCTCAGGTATTTTCCATAAGACCTACTTTAGACATCTGCTTTAGGGACAGGTGAGTCTTGCTCTTGAAGAGCTTATGTTCCCGGAGTGACTTAAGGGAGCTCAGAGTGCCTGACTCAGCTGCAGGTACGGAAATCTGTTTGGAGGGGCCCATCTCCCTGTTCCTCAGGTCCTCCATCACTTCTGTGGCACAGTAGCAGGCGTGCATACTCTGTTCGTTGGTGTCACTTTGAGAACATGGCGATAAATGGAATTGTGGCCTGTGGCCAAGATTTTCTCCTTCATAGGCATTACACTGAAACTGGGAAGCACTGAGGTCCTGAGAGGTGCTTTCCTGATGCAGCCCTGGTAGAGCTAGTCACAGGTGCTTAGACTCTTATTTTAAAATTTTTGGTGCTGATCCAATCTGAAGTACAGCTGAGATTACCTTAAACATGGTAATTAGCTTCCCTGCAAATGAACTTGCTGACGGAGCCAGACCTGGTCCCAAATTGCTCCTGTGCTATAGTCCCAGCCTGAGCTGCAGCCGTCCTATATCTCACCAAAGATTTGGGAATGATCCCCTCAGTGGGCATGGCTGTAAATGTTCTCAGGCTGCTCTTCGTCAGGCCCAGCAGTTCGCGAACCAGCATTACTACCACCTTACTGAACCATTTGCTTTGGCTTCACAGGGCTTGCAGAGTTATTACACAAGCTCTCCACGTGTCCTTGTCCTATGTCTCAGTGATGTCTCCTCTTGGCTCCACGTACCCTTTTGCTTTCCCCCCACCCTGTTTGACAAACTGACACTGTTCTGCCTAGACTGCTCCGCAGTGTACAATAGGAAGAAGACCGAGAATGGCTACTACCGGATCAGGCCCAGAGCGGACCGAGAGCCTTTCCTGGCATACTGTGACATGTCTGATGGCGGGGGCTGGACCGTCATTCAGCGGCGGAGTAACGGCAAGGAGAACTTCAACAGGTGGGTCCGCTGTAGTTGCATCAACAGGGTTTGCAGTCGGGCCTCCAGCTCCCACCCCCTGTCCTGCTGCCTGGCAAAACTCAACATCTGAGAAGCGGGATGTGCAAGACTGTGCTTTAACAGTGATAACTGTGTGTTAGGACAAGGTGGGGGTACGTATTGGTAGCAGGAGGCCATTTTCAAAATGGACCTATAGTGCCCTTTACATAGCTTGTCTGCATTTGAGTGTGTCTGTATGTGCATATTTGTTTTATAATTATGGGAGACTGTCCAAGGGTCCAAACTGGCAGGAATCTGCTGCCAGCACATAGACTGGGACCTGTTGAACACATTATCTGCTCTCATATTAGGAATTATGTTCAGCATGGTGTAATATTTATTTCCTTATTCAGATCATTCAAAAAGATGCTAAACCCCTGGTCCAGATTGTCATTTCTCTATGCAAAATCCTAGAGAGCTGACTCTCATCTGGAAATCTCCAGGAGAGATGCTTTGGTAGCACAGTAAAGAATAAACATCCCCAAGCAGATTAACTCACTGTCACAGCCCACACAATTTCAGGGCATGTCTAGTGTCTCTAGTGCAGTCCATTGCAAAGCTGCCTCAGCTGGCTCTAAACTGGTTCACACAGAGAGTGGGAACTGTCTAGCCATGGTGGATGAAAGACATCCTGAAGAGGAGCATTGACTAGTACATACGAGGGTCAGGCAGGATTAATATCCTAATAACAACATGAAAGAGGGAATAAACAAGGTGTTAGTAAAGCTGGAAATGACAATACACAGGAAGTATATGTGAATATCAAAGGTAATATAGAAATAACAGAGGAGATTTTAAGAGAGTGAAATGATAAGAATAAAGTAATGTCGGGATATTTCTCTTAGAAAGATGAAGCCAGAGAATGCTCATGAAAAGTAAGTATATATCTTTGAAGGACAAGTTGCCACATCCAAACAGTGATCCTGCAAAAAAGCAGAGATGAGAGTGGTCAGTGAATCAAAAATAGGTTTAAATGGAACAAGGAATGGGAGCACAAAGCAAACCCAGATACTTTCCTTTAAAATTCTTCTGGAAGCTGGTGTTTGCAGCTTCTATTCAGTTTCTGATTCTTCAATATACCCCGTCATACATCCAAGACTGCAGCATATTTTAGGCTCCAACATTATTTTCCAGCCAGGAGTGCATTTGAATTATGACTTGCTGACGAACAATATCAGATACTTTGCTGCAGACCACTATGACAGCTGCTGTTTTCCCTTTCCATCTAACTGACAACCTCATTCTGCAAACACTGCATCTGGCAGTCTGAAGGTTTGATCCAGTGTATGTGCATGCAGAGGCTCAGCACAAGTAGTAAGCTGTGAGTTGTATCTGCTTCTAAGGCGGAGTGACAAATCTCAGCTCAGCTTGCAATGAAGCAGATACTTATAGAAAACAATGTGTAGAGATACAGCTGAAGTTCTACTTGTTACGATAGCTAAGTCTCACAAACTCTCTAAATCCCTCACATGCTGAAATTGATATTTGTATTTCACTGCAGAAAATGGGATGATTACAAACTGGGATTTGGAAAATTCCAGGGCAAGAATGATGAATACTGGCTGGGCAATGACCACATCTATGACCTGCTCGCTAGAGGTGCAAGTATTTTTCCTCCACAGATTTCTTTCCAATTTGCATGAGATAGTTCATTTAACAGGACACCGCTTTGTGTTTAGGAGAGAGCTCATTAAAGATTGACCTGATGGACTGGCATGGGGAAAGACGTTATGCAGTCTATGAAAATTTCCAGCTTGCAAATGAGCAGGTAAGAAACAGAGTGAGTGGTGATTTGCTTGTATTATCTGTGAGGCTGGGGTACCTGCACGTGCAGCATCAGACTTCAGCATCAGGATTGTAATTACAGGTCTGCAAAACTTACCTGCTCTGGGATTCCTGGTTTGGCTGACTGACAAACAGCCCTGGGGGCAGGGACGTGAGCCTGGGACATCTTCTTCACAACCACTGGGTGCCCAAGCCAGCGGGTGACAGGATCATGTGTGCTCTCTTGCGAACTCTGCTGCAGGGCACAGGGGTTCCCATGTGTGTTTGCCTCCAGTTAAAAGAGTCATTCCATGAGGGAGGAGCTAAGGTTTGAACCTCTGCAAGGAAACAGAACCCTGTTCTCTTACTTCCTTGGAGAGTGTTCCAGGCTGCACATAAAAGGCAACCACCAGAACAAATCCCCTCTACTGTTTCAAGCATTGAATTCTAATCAAAGCTTTGAAAGAGCAGTTGTAAGTTCGTATCCTGAAGAGAGGTACCTACAGCACTACACTTAGCACTGAAAGCCCAAGGACAGAAAATCTTTGTATTTTCATGTTTGAATTCTAGTTTTAGTCAGCATCCTGCTCAATGCAGGTGCTGTTCTTTGCAGGCTTACATTTCTGAGTACCATGAGTAAGTAGCCTGAACACCCAAGGACATAAGTTCCATTGCATGGACCAGTCCTAGTTCCAACTCCATCACTGCTCCAGAAATGTATGCATTATGTTCAGATTGAAACTAGAGTTTTCTTGTGAAAAGTTTGAACAGCTTCATTTTAATACCTTACTGCTATTTTTCATAAACGAAAGTGGGGCAGGAAAAAGCCCACACCACAAAAGTAATTATCCATCTCGTATCAAATGTCTCTTAAATCTGTTAGCTGTGCACAATGGAACTATTCTTCTAAGTATTCCGACCAGGATGGGACAACTTAGCTAGAAATCAGATGGTTTCTAGTTCTTGGAGGAGCAAAATTCCTAAGGAGTTACTCTAGCTGAACGACTGATCAGTTTATGAGGGCAACTACTTGGTGTAGTTTCGTACCAAGTTGTTCTTGATTAGGTAGGAAGAGCCTTCTAGCTTGTTCTATAGTGTATTAAATAGTTATTAAAGTGCAATAAAGCCTGAAGCCCTTTGTAGCAGCAGCAGTAATTAGCAATCCTTTCTGGAAGTTTAAATCCCGTATTGATCTGCATTAGGATCATTAAAGCATGGGGCCAAAAGTCATGTTTGAATTCAACAGTTAAGCCTTTCACAGTGGATACAATGGGCAGGGCCAATTTGGTCTCAAAAATGGAAGGAAGGACAGAAAGAGCTGATTCCAAAGACAAGTTTCACACATTCTTACAGGACAATTACAGGGTATGGTTTGGCATCTATTCTGGTAACGCTGGCGACGCTTTGTCTGGTGGGAGCAGTTTTGAAGACCAGTGGTCAGCTTCTCACAGAGGGATGCAGTTCACCACATCTGACAAGGATCACGACCGATTCCTGGCAGGCAACTGTGCGTTAGAGAACGAGGGCGGCTGGTGGTTTAACAGGTATGGAAAGCAGTTGATTCCTCTCAGAGGCACAGGGTGTGGGTGGCTGTACAGCCGAGGGGACTTGCCTGCTTTACAGCAGCTGGAGGTTGCTGTGTGCACATACCGCCTTGCACAGCCAAACCTAAGATGTTCACACCTACAGATCCTCAAAGGAAAGCAATCTGCTTTTTTCATTATGAAGCAACACCTGTAAATTGCATTCATTTTAAGAAAATAGGTCAGAATAAATGCATAGCGGGGAACAACCCAGAAGAAAAGGCATCTAAGTAAAATTCCTTAAAGTGCTTTGGGTTATATCCCACGAAAGAAAATTGCAGCCCCTGCAAGGTGAATTGTGTTCAAAGGACGTTTCTCTATTGTGGAGCATGTCTAGGGGGTGAGCTAACCATAAATAGTCCCGATGGTATGTCTGCTAGTTGGGCATAGCCCACACATCAACAGATAGGGACTCAGGCTCACCAACCCTAGGAGCATGGACACACCGCTCTCAGTTTTTCCCTGCTTTAGTGTAGAATGAGCCTCTTCTTTGGTCAGACTCTCATCACGTACAAATTGGAATCAGTGCAGCTACAAAAATCTACATTGACAGTGTGATTTACTTTGATTAAAAGATTTCTGCATTTTTAGGTGTCAATACTTAGCTGCCTACACTTGAGCTAGCGCCTACTGAATGGCACGATGCCCCTCTGTTTAGGTAACTGAATCATGTCCCTAGTTAATACACTTGAAGGAGTCAACAGGTTGAATTGTCTGACCAGTGTTGCTGTCTACTTTAAGATGACCCACATACTTCTCTGGGTGCCACTAAATGCATTAAGCCGATCTCCATAGGCTGTAGTGGGACTTCAGATAACCAGTTCAGTACAGGCAGATATATCTAGGTGTCTGAACCTGTCAAGGAATCCCACCCCAGCATTTCTAAGTGTATGTTGTGTAAAAATTGTACCTCGCTGCAATGTCTTCCCACGCTAAATCTGATCTCCATTTCTCCTTCTCCTACTTCGTTACAAGGTGCCATGCTGTAAACCTCAATGGACGATACTACAGAACAGGAAGGTACAATGGAACCCATGACAATGGCATGGTTTGGTCTACGTGGCACGGGATGTGGTACTCACTAAAATACTCAGCCATGAAAATCAGGGCTCCATTCTTTGTTGATAGTGAGAGCGGAGATGGTGAGAACAGCCAGGGCAGCTGAAATCTGCTGCTTTGGAAAGACAAAAAGTACAGCCTGAAAAGAAATGTGTATGTTAATAGCCAGCCCTCTGCTGCTGCCAGTCACCAAAGCTGCGCTGCGATAACTGGAGTTGCATCTGTTTCTATGAACTAAAGCTGTTTGAGCACAGCAAGCCAACAATTTAATGGAAAAGTAATGGATCTCAGTCGTGGAATAACCAGAGTTTTCTTTTTTAGCAATTTTTAGGACTTTATTGGAGAGTGTTTATGAAAAGCTCTCTGGACCATGAATGACCAAGCATGTTCTTTTAGCTATCTGTACTCTTCATGGGCTAAATCTTTCTTATCTTGATTTTAATGGTTGGTGCCTCTGTTACGAGAACACAAGAACAGAAACAAGGTGATGAGGGCATCTGGTGTGCCTTCCTTAGTGCTTTGCTCTGGATCAGGAGCATGTTTTTAAGCAACTCTCCCTATAGTCCCCAGTTGCCACACTTCAGTTGTAGAAAGCTTGGGAGGGCATGAAACCAAACCAGTGGATGGATGTGCTCCAACTGCTAATGCGCATCCAGATTAAGGCCACTTTGGAGTAAACCTTCACAGAATGGACAGTATGGACTCTGGGCTTCATCACCAACAGCTTCCCTCTGCAGATCCACTTCTATAGCACATTCTGACATGTTAATGCAAAGACAATGCTGCTGACCAGACTTAAGCCCCAGATTAAAATTAGGCAGATTTTACTAAATTTAAGATGAGCACAGATATTCTTAGGAGTTCATAAAATGCAGTCATGATTCATTTGTGTGTTCTTGTGTAATTTACCAGATAACTTTGAGTTATTGAAGGGGAATCAGAAAGAGGAAAGTGATTGAAGCATAAGGCACGCTGCTTTAATTGTCTCAGCTGCGTGAAACGGTAAGAGCAACAAAGATAAATGAAAGAAATGGAATACTGAAAATTTATTTTCCACAAGTTGTTAATAACAACAGTTAAAATGATTAGTAGTATCAGCTTGATGCAAATCATTTAACTACTGTGTTGTAGAATGAATTATAACAATTTTTTAACTGGTATTTCTTTTCCATTTATTCGCTTTTAGATCCATACATACTGTAATTTGTATTATATATCCATAGTGTGAAATAAAACCATCTGAGTGGGACTTAACACTTTGTTTTTTAGCAGTAGGGACTTGCACAGAAATTTGGATGAAAATCTTGAGAAAGCTCGTAATATGAGAATTTCATTATTTTGGTGTCAACTCTGGTGCTTTTGCAACTGCTGTCCTGGGTAGTTGAAAGGGTCTGCAAGGTACATTTAATTTCCATGGCTCACACCATCCTGGAGACAACACAG
This sequence comes from Patagioenas fasciata, assembly GCF_037038585.1. Taxonomy (NCBI): domain Eukaryota; kingdom Metazoa; phylum Chordata; class Aves; order Columbiformes; family Columbidae; genus Patagioenas; species Patagioenas fasciata. The sequence continues at coordinate 29,759,318 of NC_092520.1, forward strand.
AGACATGTGAAAGTTCAGCATAGGATTCGTTTTGGTTACTTTGCTTTGTCAAGAGGGAAACCCTGTTCTCACTTCTTCCCAGACATCCCAATGATTGCAAAAGTGAACAGCGGAGCGCAATGGGGCAGTGCTCCAGGGAGTGTGCTCCTAAGCCTGTGGCCTGGCAAGACTGCACCACTGCCCTCTTCAAAAGAGCTGGCAGGTACCCACGTGGAACAAAACTTGCACCTACAGCTCTGAAATGAGGTTGCCCTTGTGAAGAAAGGGCTGTGAACAGCCAGCACTTACTATTCCGTTTCTCATCACTACTTCTGTATTTTACAATAGTAAAATCTTTGTGCAAGGTTGTAACTGCATGTTGGGAACATAAGGAACCACTCTGCACATGTTATAACCATGTGGCCACTGATGCAGTGCTGAGGGCAGCAAGGACAATTTTTGTCTTGGCAGAAGACACAGAAGAATGTGAGTGAAATAAATTAATGCTTTCTGGCAGATGATGCTCCATCCCATTATTCAGTAGAGGGCTAAGGAAGCAGGGTAGAGATTAGAGACTGGTGATACTCAACTCTGAATGCTGGAAATCAACTCCAGCACCAAAGGAACAACACTAGTGTTTTGATGGTTCATTGAGCAGCCAATAACCCATCCGATAATGGAGTATCAAGGTGGAGATAAAGTCAACAGGGCTTACTCAGACAACTGCCACCCAGTCCAGCTCCTCAGTGGGTGAGCAGTGAGAGATGTGAAGACCAGAGCACAAAGCCTGCGTCAGTATGGAGAGGCAGGCATTACAGCTGGACTGCCTTCAGCCAGCATCAATATCTTAATAGTGTTTTTTTCTGTCTCTCAGAGAGAAAAAGGGGCCAAGATCTGACAAGCTGGAAGAGAAGGGGTCTGCCTTCCTGTCTTACATGTAGGATGTACCTAAATCCATCTAATGCATTACAGGAGCTGTTCTGAACACAGCACAATATTGAGGCAAGGTTGCAGGAAAGCAGCAACTGTCTCAGAGCAAGGCTGCCCCTCCTCTGCCCTCCTGCCACTCAGAGAATCCCCTTGGAAACGCAGGGAACCCAGGGCTTTGTGCAGGACCCTGCAACTCCCACAGCAAACCCTAGGAGGTGTTCCAGAACCCTCTTTATTTTAATAAACCGGGGGAAATGCCACCAGCACAGTACTTATTTGATATGGGTGCTACTGCCAAGTTCAAATCACTCCCACTGAAGGTTAGAGAAATGCTGAATGTTGCTGTTGGATCTCCTGTTTCTTGAGGGTCTCCCGTGCCCAGAGGCTCACTAAAGCTGTATCATAGAATAGCTGAATCGTAGAATGTCCTGAGTTGGAAGGGACCCACAAGGATCATCAAATCCAACTCCTGTGCCTGCACATGACAACCCCACAGTTCACACCATGTGTCTGAGGGTGTTGTCCAGTCTCTTCTTGAACACTGTCAGGTTTGGGGCTGTGACACCTCCCTGGGGAGCCTGTCCCAGTGCTCCACCATCCTCTGGGGGAAGAACCTTTTCCTAATGTCCAACCTAAACCTTCTCTGGCACATCTTCCTGCCATTCCCTCAGGTTCTGTCGCTGGTCACTAAAGAGAAGAGTTTGGCACCTACCCTTCCTCCTCCTCTTGTAGGGCCTAGCGCTGACATCCCTGCTTTGGGGCGAACACGCTTCACACGGTGGAGTTTACCCTGGCGCAGGGGTGCTAAGCAACCTGAGCAGTAATTGCTTCACAGAGCTTATTTCCAGTTCATTTAAGTCAATTTAAAGACTCGTTACATTTGATTAGCCTTGGATCAGTGCTCAAGTGTGGACATGTTCTCAAACGCTTTAAGCAGCATTTCAAGCTGTCAGTTTACAGGAACACGTAGCCAGTACAAACACGGCACTGGGCCGAAGGGCTGGATGTTGACAACGCGGGGGCTGGCACAGCTCCGGGGAAGGAGTGAGCTTGCAGCACCCCGTGAGTCAGATGCGGTGCTCCAGCAGGAGCTGCAAAACTACCCATCCAAAAGGCCACTCAAACAGGGCAGCTCGATTCTGGCAGTCAGATGCTGAGAGTCTTGTTCCCCCTGGGCTGTCCCAGCCAGCTCTCCAGCTGTGCGCCTGTCACGTTACCTGTGCAGGCTCCGGACTTTTCAGTGGGGTGCCGTCACTAAGTGGCTAATGCACAGCAATGCTCCTCTCTCTTTAAAATTGGTGTTGGCTTGGAGAAAAAAAAAAAAAAGTGTGGGATTGGGAAATCTATCTTTCCACTCAGTGAGCCAGTTTTGAGAAAGATAGCATCAAACTGCCAAAGAACTGAGCACATGCTAATTTTTCTTTCACACCTGTTTTAAGGCTGACAGTCCCCTGCCTGAACCTACCTTCTCTCCCTCCATCCTCCACGGGCAGCATCTCATCTTTTCTTCTTATTGCCCAGCAGCATTCCCCTGGTCTTTGCAAATGCCCTGAAGAGATGGTTATCTTAACAAATGGCAAGCAAAGCCTCTGAGTCATTCTTGCTGGCCCAAGTTTTGTCTCTGTTGTTAACTGGGGTTTCAACCCAGCTCTGAATACTTGCAGCAGTGTGTAATTGCCAATTTGTGATCTCTATTTTTTAAGCACAACGGGAAAAAACCAACATCACTTTTGTACTTCACTATAAGATTCTCTGGGAATCACCAGATGTTGTCAAGCCATTTTATTTTTTCTTTTTGTTTGCAGAACAGGTATTCATCAAATAAATTTGTTCTTCACTGGTTTTGTTCATAATTTATTTTGAGCTTGCCATAGTAGTATTATTGTCAATTTATTTACATTGAAAAAAAAGTTTAATAAAGGCAAAGATGATTATGGAAAGGACAGGTGATTCAACATTTCTCTCACTGCCTTTTACAGGTGCTTACATGCTGCAGTGACATTTCTGTGAGGACTAAAATATGATCATCCTTTTTCTTTGCCCTCCCAGTAGCATGCCCTTTACTACTAATGTCCTGCAAATATTTGTACATTACTATTTTCTTGGTGTAAATATTGGCAGAAAGAAATTATCAAAGTCTTGAATGCTGAAAAATGCCCCCTGAATTTTAAATTCACTCAAAGTATTCAGCATCAATTGTTTGCACTTCCAAGCAACCAACTAAAAGTAACACCACCATATGACTTATTTAAGCAACTATGACGAAACAACACAGTTCAATAGTGACTACCAGAAAAACAATGAAAACTACTCACAACTTGAGGTTTGTGTTTTCTTAATGGGAAAGGATTCACTAATTAGGGCATGGTTGAGGATCCTGGACAATGGATGCGTTAGGACATAATCTACTAGTACACAGCCCACCAGGTGGGAAAAGCTTGATCAGTGGCATTCACCATGTATGACGCAGGAAACGTGACTGCTTGCTGCAATACAATCTACTGGCTATTCCTGCGTCACACCTTCACTAACGTGTTCTCCCAGGGTATTTTGTGTGTATTGTGCACACAAACATACAAAAAATTATACGGAAGCACTTTCCGGTAATTAGGAAGGAATGTGTTTCCACAAGCCAGACTTGGGGCATGATTCCCTCCTGTTTCGTGCAGAGGGAACGTGGTTCCTGCTGCTCCTTCCACCAGAAGTCACCAGATCCTGCAGATCCTCTCCCGCACACGCCTCTCCTGCAGGGCTGCAACGAGTCGCTCAGATCACCAGCTTCTCCACGCTTAAAGTGCTTGTTTCATCCTCTTCATTTGAGCCAAAATACCCAGGGAGGTCGATCATCTGCTGCTCTGCCTCCGTTAAGCCAAAAGTAGTATTATCATAAAAGGCAAACTCAGGGTCCAAGGGGAAGCTCTGGCACTTGTCCTTTCGGTACTGGGCAGGGCTCACGCTTTGGCCTCTCTGGGAATTATCTTTGCTAGCTGAGCCTGCTTCCTTCCTCCAGGCACCTCTGGGGTTCGGTGAAAGACCCCTCTTACCTCGGCTGGGCTCAGGCTTATCAGCTGCCTTCTCCTGACCCGTAGGCTGGCGGTCAGTGACCAGGTCCAGCTTCTTCACCGGGGGACATGGCCTGTGGTGGCACTTTGCGTCATGGCCCTGCAGTTCACACCCCAGCACGGCGCTGTGGGGCTGATCTAGCTTGTCACAAGTTGGATTAGTGTTTCTTGATTTTAGCCGCATCCTGTCCTCCAGACTCTGGTCCCACATCCTGGTCCTGGAGCTGTAAAGAGGAGTCTGTCGGGGGGTGAGGGTGGACATGCTTCTCTCTCTGAAAGGCCTGGCCTTTTTAGTTTCATGGAAACTGGCTGTTCTTCTAAACTGTGGGTTTCTGTGAGAGCCCCTCTCGGGAAAGTCCCCTCTGTTATCCTGGTGCTTAAAATGAGCTCTTCTTATCAAGGTTTGCGTAGGGCTCATTGCAGGATTGGCCTGCGAGAATGGAAAATCCAGCCTAGGGTGAGAGCTTTCCCCCAGGAATTTGGGCTGACTGGCTGGCTGGTCCAGAAATGGAGATTTGATCCTAAATTTGTTTGTCGCTGCCTCCTCTTGGTTTTCTCCACTTAGGGGAAGCATTGTGGTGGCACCAACAACCGTGTCTGTGAGCGGATTCTGAGAGACGTGGTACACCTTGGTGGTCTCCGTCAGGCCTTTCTTCTTCATCTCTTTTAGCTGCTGCTGTGCAAGGCGGTAGCTAAAAATTGGAGGGATTATTTTTTGGGCATTTGGTTGGAAGTTCTCACTTCCGGAGGCATCATCTTCTTGGGCAAATTGGAGACTTCGCCTGTAGGTCAGAGGAATGTTAACAGGTGCATCCCCTCCTTCAGCAAAGCTGTCCCGCTGCTTGTTGCCTTGGCAAATGTTCTCTTCATCGGAGTTTTTTCGGAAGCCAGGGGAATGGACGGAGCTCCGGCGCACGGCTGTGCTGCACTTCTGAGCTCTGCAGAGCTTCCGCCAGAGGGTGATGAGAACAGTGGCAAAGATGATGAACAAGCATAAGGAGATACCTGTGATAGTGACTATATTATTTGCTTTCTGGTCCTCTCCTGGCTCGACAGAAGGTGGGGTGGGAGGATTGATAGCTGTAACAAAGAGCACACGTCTGTCAGAGTTTCGCTATGAGCATTTTGGTATTTTAGGATGGATACTTAACTACAAAGAAGAAGTAACCAATCAGCATAGTAAGTTGTTTACCATTATGGTTTGCTCATTGTAGATGACTTGCTACTGATCACTTCAAACTGGCAGGAACAGATCTACTTACTTTAAATCAAGGGTTCCATGGACCTTTTAAATGTCGTAATTACTTTTGCTTCTTCTGTCATTTCCATAAGACATTCCTAAATATGTGTAAATTAGGTTAACAACACTGGCCCTCCTTTATGAAATAACAAAGGTCCTCTGTGGAAAAACACTGTAAAAGGGGTAAGAACAACCCAAGCCAGGCTAGTACTTCAGGTACCACTTTAAAATTATCTTTAGGATGGCTTAAGTGGGTGTGAGAATTGAAATTATCTTTAGGATGCTTAAGTGGGTGTGAGAACTGCAGCGAGTTTGAAGAGCAGAGAGGCGGCGTTAGCAGATTCAGTGTAACTCTTCTAACCAGCCCTCTGCAGGTGCTTCTTCCAATGCCACCCCATGTCCCAGCCACAGAGGACAAAACCTTCCCCTCCACAGCAAGTTCCTAACTGAGAAGAGGACATTGCTCTAGTGCCCCTAGCTTTCTGGTATTGACACTCTTCTGTTGTGGACAGGAGATGGGCCTTCAAATGGGGAAGACTACTCTGCAAACCTGTACTGTGAACATCTCAGAACTTTCCACAGCCCTATTTAAACCTCTCACTTGCCCATTGCATCACATTATAGATGGCTGAATCAATGGGCAATTAATAATTCTTTTTTTGGACGAGGTCTCTAGCATTTCAGGGCCAACCCTGAGAAGAATACAGCACAGTTAGAAGTGGATGAATTGGTCCATCGGCTAATTTTAGTGTGTCAGCACTCCCCAGTCATCAGCTCCATAAGCCCATGAAAATGCTGTTGGAGGAAAAGGCTGCTCAGTTGTAGTTAACAAGAGCTGACCATGAAGCTGTGAGCTGAAACTGAATCACTTAACGACCCTTCCCAGTCTCTGGTTTTATCCAGAAGCCAAAGCCTTCCATTAGAGTGACAGTTTACTGTAAAACACGCCAGGTGTTCCTGCCTGCACCACGGTGACTATCCAGCCATAGGAAAAATGTGTCTGCAGAATAATGAGAAGCAGACACCATATACTTCTCATAATCCAAAAAAACACTAATTCAACAGTGAGCTGGTAGCGCAGCTATTAGATGTGCAGGACACACAAAGGCACTGATGAATGCAGACCAGAAGGTCTAAGGCTGCTACAATAACAGACGTGTATGGCATTGGGTGGTCAGGAGACCCATTTCTTTTACTCCAGGCTAGCTGGCAGCCCCAAGACTGGTATTAACCTTGATCTTCATGTCACTCTGAGTTCGACATCAGCATAATGAACATGACCATTGCCTGTTTTGTGTTTTTTGGAGGATCCCCAGGACTTGTATTCAGCCCAGTGCCCCATGCCCAGAGCACAGAGCTCTGCTGTGCCAGAGGCCTGAGTCAGGCAGTAAACATGCTGAGCGCAGGGGAGAAGGCAGGACCAGCATTTGCTCAGCTCAGTACCACCACAGCAGAGCAATTCACTCACTGCTCATCCTTCTCAGACTCGCAGTTATTTTCTAAAGACTACATTTGCTATCTGTAAAGCACATTGTGCTGTACCATTTGGAGTAGAAAGCTAACAGCTAGCAAACAGCGAGGTTCAAAACAGGACTTGGTCACATAGGTTTGCTGCTCTCCATCTCTTCCCTAGACTCTGTACTAGTTTCATTTATTCAGCCATTTGCTCCATCTGCTGGACTAATGACTACAAACATAGTTATGCTGAAAAAAACACTTTGTGCTTCAGAAAGGCGTGGACAGTCAGAGAGTGGGAAGGGTGACACAGGCAGCAGATGAACACTGTAAGATCACAGTGTCAAGTCACATCTTAAGCAACATAAGATTCAATGAGATGTGAATCACATGGGTGATTATGTAAAGGAAGCTGCCTGATGTGGGAGCAGGAGGACTAGAAACCATGTGCAAGAGAGAATTGAAGTAATTCCTCCAGAAGTAATTCCTCCACCTGCAAGGGGCGAAGGTGTAGGTGTCCTATGCATCTGGGTTTTCTATCTATAAACTGTCTTTATTAAACCAGAGACATCGCTGGACTCTGAGGCTTCTCCAAACCTGCTGAGCGCCATCAGACAGTAACTCCAACAAGACTGCGTATGTACGTGACAGCTGACCTCTCTGGAAACCATTGCATGCCTTGCACAGTTGCACACCCTACGAGAAGCACCAGAGAGGCCCATCACTTCTCTGCATGTGTCCAGGACACGCTCCGCACACACGGACCCCGCTCTGGGGAGCTCTGTGCATCGGGGTGGCTCTCTGAGCTCCAGAGGAGTGGGGTGGAACTGGCCAGTGAGGAGCCAAGTCAAATACTGTACTTACTGAAATACCTCGCCAGCAGGTAATAGGAGGTACAGAATAGCAGAGCCCAGCACCAGCTGTAGAAAAACACCAACTATCCCACTGCATTTTGTTGGTGGCACTACTGCCCACAGCAGTCTGAGAGAGTTTGGCATAGAGAAGACAACCAGCCCTAGAGCAGGGCATCAGTTTTAAGATGGGGCCCTAAACGTCTGAGTTGTTCCTCCCTGTTTACACTCACAGCTTTACAAAATAAGCAGACTCACATGTCCAGCACTTTCTAGTCATTAAAAACATCATAAACCTTAAAAACAAACTGCTAAAACATCCCAAGGGCTGCTTGAACACTGACAATATGCAATACCTAACTTGATGGAATAAAATTTTTAGTATTTTTCCCTTCATCTGACCTTTTGCTCAATACAATCCACTTCTCACAGTGCTCCACAATACATTTCAGTCCTGCATGTATACTTTTGAGGTGTTCATTCAACAAACATCTTGAAGCTGGTTCAAGCCAACACCTCCATCAAAAGAGGAGTCCTGCCCTCTTGCTGCTCCAGCTACACATTCTCCCCTTCTGCTGCCCTTCCCTTTCCAGTGGCACAAGCATTGCAATGGCCATGTGATAAGCAACTTCCCCACAGCCCCAAACTGTCCATTTTTTGGCTGGCTCTGTTCCATTTCTCCACACTGAACTTTTGTCAGTGCAAGGAAGTGAGCAGCGTGGAAGCAGCTAAAGCAAGGGGTAAGGCATTGCTTCATTTGTAAGAGCTTAAAGTATCTGTTCAGTTACAGCCAAAGAGCCTTGGAGCCTGCGCAGCCCTGTGCACCTTCCTTCCCCCATCCCTGCCAGGCTATGGCACCTGTGGGATGGGGAAGGCACCGGAGCTTCTCGACCAGCCAGCTTCTGAGCAGATGGACTCCAGAGCCCCTTGGCACCAGAACCTTCCCTTTTCACAGGGAGTTTGCAAGAGGCAAAAGTTTTATGTGGACTGAGCACCATCATCCCATTGAAAGGGGCCACTTCTCCTGCCCTCCATGCTGGCTGCAAGCATCTGACAATGATGCTGGCACAGCCTCATCCAGCCCCACCAAGGAGCAGCTGCATGCTGCTGTAACTCCCTCTCGCCTTGCAGGAGGCTCGGGTCTCCTGTATCTGCATCCACTTGCCACCCAGCAGTGCCACCCAGCCTGCCCTGTCACCAGATAGCAGTGGTGGCAAGCTGGAGCAGGTGGAGACCTGGCACTGCCACCTCAAAAAACTCCCAAAGTGGGAACCCCTCACCATGGGTCCCAGCTGTAACCAACCCTCTTTTAATAGGTTTCCACTTTTTAATAGGTTTCCATTGCCTAGAACTGAACTTGTCCTGCTGCCCTGGTATCTTTCCTCCAGCCCTTTCCCAACCATGCTGGAGATTTTAAATGCCTTCCATGGCACTCACAGCATGCAGAAATCCTCTTACTCCTGGGAACTCTATCTCCAGCTGTCCTGCAAATGCATGTAGGCTCCCACCCTACTACATCAACCACAGGAATGTGACACCTCCCCAAAACCAATATGACTGAAGGAGAGGTCAGATGCTTCCATTTCACAAAGCCCTTCTAATAACAGGCCCTTTGATTCTGCCAGGTCACAGGGACGAGGACAGCAGAGCTACGTACACAAACACTCCTCCAGCGAGCACAAGGACGTCTCCCTCGGCGGTCCAGCACAGACTGGTCTTGTGGGCGAGGAGGTGAGGCACTCTCGGAAGCGCTCGCGGACACCGTCCCCGCAGGTGACGCTGCAGGGGCTCCAGGGCTGCCACGGGCTCCACGTTTCTGCAAATACAGAAACTCACAGCAATAAGGAACGTGTCTGCCTTCTTTCCTTTAAAGACATAGCCATTTGTCTTCTCTTATTTAAGAAAAACAGCAATAAATAAGCAAGCAATGCAACTGGCAACACCGAAAGAGCATCCAGGGACCTGCTCCTGTTCCCATCAGTCTGGAGCAAGACTCCCACTTTTTGTTTTCCTTTCTTCACTCCAGTGCCAGCCAGCAACACAGCGGTCAGTCAACTGGCAGGCAGGTTCTGCCTGGAACAACAGCAAATGGAAATTAATCCACAAATCTTTGGAATGGGTTAGTAATTTATATATTCATCCAATTCCTGCCTGACAAATAGTGCTTTTACAGCAAGATAACTTCATTGACTTAAATGTAGTTACTCTTGATTTATATGATTATGAAAGGAGGATAAGCCTACAAGGGCTAATGAAACAGCAATATTGGTTTTTCTCTTTATTATCTTCTCAGCACATAAACGTGTTATTGAATCATTCATTTGACAGCTTACAGGTCCCTACTGTTTTATTGTTTATGGTTAGGCAATTAACTCAAGATGAAATTTTACAGGTTCATTTTTTTATTTTAAGTGGAAGCAAACTCAGGTTCTAATGCTACCTCAAACATTATAATTTTTAATGTGTAACGAAAACCCTCTTTTGCTTAGACAACATCTTCATCCAGTGTTCGACACTCAAACTTTACAGAGAGAAAGGGACTCCTGCCCATATCTGACAGCTGTGACACTGAAACAGGACCACAACTTCTTAAATTCCAAACCAATGCATGAGTCCAGGTGCAGCCTTTACTGACAGATATGCTGGGAACCCTCTTATGCATCAGTTGACTCAGGGACCTGGGTTTGAAATGTGCCAGAAAGAAAAACAATAGATTACTTACTCCATTTCAGCGCTCTCAGATAAAGTGGAAAATCAGCTAAATCACAAAATGTTGATCAGATTTGCTACAGTTTGCTATTTTAAACAATTTATGATGTTGCTACCACCAACACTGGTCATGATCTTTAATTTGCTTTGCTGCTAGCATGCTACCGACGTCCTGATCAGAGAACAATTTATGATGTTAAAGAAGTAGACAGTGTTGCATGACTGCGAATGGTTTCATGATTTCATGTTGTATTGGTTGCTATATTGTTCATAGTGTACTATTATTTTTAAAACTCTCTCAAAAAAAAATAATACAGCCGTATTTTAATAAACATGAAAATTCAACTGCTTTGGGCCCTGTCCTACACATTTTTGTGAACACACCAGTATGAATAATGTTAATGTGAGCAGCACAACACAATGAGCGGGGCTGCTCCTGCGTGCACGTTCTCGCCTGTGTTGCATGATGGGGCCCGGAGGTTTTGAGCTCACGCTTGTGCTGTCAGCCAGGACTGTGATGTGTGTGTGGGCACTTGTAGGATCATAGAATGTCCTGAGTTGGAATGGACCCACAAGGACCATTGAGTCCAACTCCTGTCCCTGCACAGGACAACCCCACAGTTCACACCATGTGTCTGAGGGCATCGTCCAGTCTCTTCTTGATCACTGTCAGGCTTGGGGCCGTGACACCTCCCTGGGGAGCCTGTTCCTGTGCTCCACCATCCTCTGGGGGAAGAACCTTTTCCTAATGTCCAACCTAAACCTCCCCTGGCACATCTTCCTGCCATTCCCTCCGGTTCTGTCACTGGTCACTAAAGAGAAGAGATCAGCACCTGCCCCCTCCTCCTCCCCTTGTGAGGAAGCTGTAGCCGCCATAAGGTCTCCCATCAGTCTCCTCCAGGCTGAACAAACCAAGTGACTTCAGCTGCTCCTCATACAGCTTCCCCTCCAAACCCTTCACCAACTTCATGGCGCTACTCTGGACACTGTCCAGCAGCTTTATAAATTTTTTATCCTGTGGAGCCCAAAAAGGCACACAGCTTTGGACACATGCACATCTGTGTGCATACACGTTGCAGCAGAGCTGCCTTGCCTGATGCAGAGCAGAGATGGGCACGGTGAGACACCCCAGTAGTGCTGTGGTTTTAAGCCCACACAACAGCAAGTTACCTCCCCGGCTATTTACTGCTGACTCCACCACAATATTCCAGCATGTGTGACCCCAGGCTGTCTTTCACTTTGTGCTTTTCACACACCTCTCTGCTTTCACCCCTGAGCCGATGGAGCTGGAGAGCTGCGAGAGCAGGGGAGAGGAGCCCAGGGGCAGGCTGAGCTTTCACACTTCTTATCCCGTCTGTTCCCAGTAATGTGCAAAATGGAGCCACACTGGATGGTGTGCGGTGTTCAGGAGAGAGAAGATGCCAAGGAGGGGGGAAGTGGGGAGGTCTGTTGGGGTAAAGAGTCCCTCAAAGGTACAGGCCCTGGACAGCGGCAGAATCACATCAAGCAGCAAGCAGAGGTAGCAGTGGGGGCAGTGAGAAAAATGGCCATAATCAATACTCAGTCAAGGATCCACTGATCCCTCCTGCAAAAGACTTCACTGTATCATAATATCTGGGGATCTCACAACACTTTTCTTCATATCAGTGTCATTAAAGGCTCCAGCAGTGTCCCTCATCACTGGCAGAGGAAGTCTCGCTGAAGAAGCACCCACCTCCTCATGGACTACTTTATGTGAGCAGCTTGGTGAGCCCCTGACGTAATTTCCAGAGCATGAGCCAGCCCATTTCCCTCTCTCCACACTCTCTGCTCATTTAAACTTCTGTTAATTACAGTCAGGTGTAGAGCCAGACCCAGAAAGGTTCTTGTTGCCTCCAATGCTAATGCTGGTGATAGTGGAGGGTGCTCAGTAGCCTCTGCATTGATGCCTCTGGGCTTCAATGTACAAGAACATTCAGGATGAGTAATTTTCTAATTTTGACGTAAAATCTATGATGTGCCCGTTGCTCTAGGGCACTTCCTATTGACTTTGGCTTCAGCTGAGGGCAGAGTTCCTTAGCAAAAACATGTGGCATCCGTAGCTTTGGGGCCAAGAATATGTGCCCTAAGCAGCAGGAGAGCAGGAAATGCTCCCGCTCCCATGAAAGGAGATTTAAACTCCTGCAACTTGCTCTGCAACCTCCTGCAATTACCAGAATGTAAAAGAAAATGAAGCATAGTTTATTTTCCCCTAAGGAAATGAAATGATTAACCTCCCTTAAAGACAAACAGATCCAAAGTGCCAGGGGAAAAAACAGAAGGTATGCACTGCAAACTATCTCTAACAAGTGTGATTTTTTTCACATACAATTGAGGAATCAATTATCAACGTGAAGACATCTAACTGATGAGTTAGTTTGAAATAGCTGACAGTTGGCAGATCTGCCAACATGGAAGATAAATGCAATTAACTGTGTTAATTGTTGCTCTGCATAAGTGTCTCCCCTCAAATCTCTGTGTTTGTAGGAACTTTGAGCACGCAGCGCTATCCAACAGCGCAGTCAGTGAGGGACGCTCAGCATCACCCCTGCAGCCTAGCGCACGGGGTTGTCTGAAGCACTTCGACAACACCAGTGATACGGGACAAAATCACTAATTATTTAGAGGCTCGTGTAAATGCCTATGCCAGCCTGGGGGCTTGCAGAGCACTTTGTGGAAGCTGAGTTTTTAGGTCCTGAGACTGGGTGCACGCATGTTGGTGTTTGGATAAGACCTGGGAAAGCACCCTTCTAACCTGTTCCACGTTTCTCTGTTTCCAGGGAAATGAAGCACTGAAAAGCTGGTGTGCTCCAACACATTATTAATTTGAACACTGAAAGGACAAGGTTCCCTTTAAAGGAAGAAAACCTAGACTCTGCCTGGGCAAATTACCGTCTTTTTTCCTACAAACAGGCATCTTTAAGTATTGCTGAGATGCAGCCTAAAAATTTTTTTCAGAAGTGAAGAGCTATTCCAGTGAGTCTGTAACACCTGATTTATTCCTAAAATGCTGGGGCTGTGGAGATGAAGCATTCACTAAAACAGGAGAAGTGGATAGCGCACAAACAGCCCTGGCATTCCCAGATCCCCTTAATCTGCCTGTTTCTAAATAAACACAAGACAGGTACAGATTCAGGCAATAGAGCTAATCGGTTCCCAGATTTTCCTACAGATAATAGCCAGGTCTGATTCATACAGTCTTATTCAGGGACCAAGAATTTAATGGAAGTTGTATGTCCCTGCTTGACCCCTAGATACTCCACTTATTCCTCCCTTACTGAGCATTTTTCGATTCAGAAAGTCTTCCCCTACCTTTCTCTTTCCCTTTGCTGGCAACAGCTGCACTTCTTATGCCGTGCTGACCTCCAAATAGACAGTTAGCAAAAGGCAGATGAACAAAATTCAACTCTGCTGTCAGCAAGTGCAAGACACTTCACTGGGAGTCACACCAAAGGTGAAACCAGTCTCCAAAGTGTAACTAAGAACCATAAAAGAAAGTTAATTAACACCAGCAATATGAAGATAATATGCCCATTTCTATGCTGTAACAATACTCTTTAATTTTATCAGTCTCATCCCAAACGTTTCAAGTGGGATACGGGCTAGGACATGGAACATCTTCCTAAGGAGTGCAGAAGTCTCACTCCTTAAATCCCAGATAAGGAAAATATAGGATAAAGCATTGAAAAGAATGAGCCTGCAACGCATCTATTGCTGGGTGAGATGATCTAATAGAGTTTCCTACCTTAGACATTCAAATAATCTAGTCAAACACAGGGAAAAAATTAGCTGCACGACTCTGCCTAAGCCACCTGTGTGAAACAGTTAACATCCCACTGAGATGAATGAACTGACTCATACCTCACTGCTATTTTTTCACAGTTTCTCCAGTGGAGTCCACAGAAAGCTGCTCAAGTGCTGACTTAAATTTCACAGACATATTCCCCAATTTAAGAGATACATCCCCAGTCTTAGACAGCACAGGTCTTTTTGCAACACTCGTTCTGAAGCTGTTGACCTGGGCTGAAAAAGCTGCTGTCCTGGCTGGCTTAGGACCACCACGAGCCTTCTCCTTCCTACTCCAGACACAAGGCACATTTCTGTCACACAGGCTGGACCAAACCTGGCCAGGATGAGGAGTGAAGAGTCAGGAATACAACTAATGTCTGATCTATAGAAAAAGGGTGTGGCAAAATAATCTTTTATCTCATCCTCTGTGGTTTGGATGAAGATATTTTTAATGATTTAGGAGCTTTGATTTTTTACAAGACAATATCTCTGCTTCATAATAATAGAGCATATGCTAAACGAAGTAAGAACTGGCTGAGTGACAGATTTGATATGGAATTGTCAACAGAAAACCATCACCAAGTGGGAAGGCACTTGGAGAAATTCCAAAGGGATTCATATAAGGCTCGGTGCTGTACAATGCTTGCCTAGTTGACACAGAAGTAAATATAAAACCCTTACTGAGAAAATACGTCACTCCTGTGATGACATAAGTGAATAGCACAGTTATATGGAGCAACATAGGTTACTTGCTAAGTTAGGATAACTCAAGCAAAGTGGATTACAAATCAGGAAAATGTAAAAAGTAGGAAGACGGAAAACAAATTGTACCTGCAGGATGGTAGATTACATACTGAAAGGTCATATGCAAAAACAGCTCAAGAGAAGTATACAGGATAAAAGTTACAACAAAATTAGCTAATGAAATGGGTGGAAATTAAAGCAGAGGAGCAGTTAAGTAGGGGTGCTACTGCCCAAGCAGCACTGGTGAGGAGGACATCAAAAATAGCAGCCAAAGCTGGTACTTCTGTTGTCAAATAAAAAGTACTGTTAAAAAAAAAAATGGAAAAGGAGCCAAAAAGACACAGAAAATTAATCAAATCCTGAAGAAAATGCCTTCCAATTAAAGACTCAATCTTTTCAGTTTATTAAAAAGAACATTGATATTATCTGGAAGGACTGAGATGATCTGGATGTGCAAATGCCTTTGTGGGGGGAAGACCATGGATGGGAAACAGCTGTCTCCTCTAGCAGAGAGCAGCGGACTAAGATCTAGTCACCAGAGGATGAAGCTAGATGAGCTTTAGTTATGAAACACACAGAGTTTCCCTTAAAAATAAAATCAGGGCAGAGTACTGAGAGAAATTACTACAAGAGTCTCTGTTTTGTGGTGCCTTCAACAAAAGACTGGGTAACTCTGGGGGCAAGGGGCAGTGGAACGCCAAACCTAGCTGTGGGGCTCAACACCAGGGTAGCTGGATGAAAAGCGATGGCCCATGCTGCACTGCAGCCCTGACCAGAGGAGTTATCACCTCTCCTTGCCTGAGACTGGGTGAGCTCAGGAAGCCCAAAGGAGAAAATGAGTGACTTGAGGGAGATGTTGTGCAGCAACATCTCTCGGGTGTCCAGGTCTGTGCAGGCCACCTCCCAGTGCCCTGCCACAGGATGAGGGGCACATCTGAGCCCAGGACAGGGCTTCCCAAGGCAGCGGGGAGGGGGACGGCCATGGCTGGCGGTGCAGGTTCACTCTGCCTGTCGTGGCTCCAGGCTGACGCACCCCTCCCAGAACACCCCGCTCCTTTCAAATGCTGCCTCGGGCTTTGAAGTCTTGCAGATACAGGCACGAAGTCAGATGTGCTGCAGTCTAATTAATTTCAGGTTGACATTTTATTTACGGCTATGCGGTGCGGTTTCACTTTCATCGACTGTGTAGATTTGACACTTCAAACTTGGCAGCTATTGACTTTACTCTGTTCTTCACAGGCACAGTCTGATTCTTTCGACTGTGGTTGTAAGGTTTGTGCTATCGGGGAACCCAAGGAAACAAAGTGGATTGCATGGAGTCATTGCTTAATGTGGATCTCATCAATTAAAAGTCAAATATTGGGCACAGAAACATATCTATGTCATATCCTAGGTATTCATCTGTCAGGGTAATTATCTAGATCACATCAGTGTAACATACCACACAAGCACAGAGAAAGCATTATGATTCTCTCTTCCTTTTTCCTTCAGAATTATCTCCATTAAGAAAATACTATGCTTTCCTTTTAAGACAGACTATCTTATGCCAAAGGAAGAGAGAGAGTGCCAACAACAAATGCAGATGGGAAGTTCAGATGAAGAGAAGAACTACGTACCAAGTTTGGCATATGGTGAAAACAGAGGTCATTTTTAGTACAGAGTGCTAATTAAAGAGCTAACAGTTTTAGAATCCATGAAATGGTGGAAAGTAAGACCGCATGATGCTAGGAACCTAATTAAGGTAGACTGCGTCTAGACTGTGTTCTATGGAGCATGTCCTACACGCCTGGTCTCCTGATGACCCCGCTCCAGAGACCTGCCCATGAAGTACAATGACCCTTTTTTGGCTTGAGTTCCTGCACTTCTTTTTCAGGGAGACCAGGGCGGGGAGGTGTAGAAAATGGTGTACATCTCACACCTTTCAACCCAAATTCTTTAAAGCATGCAGATGGAAAAGACTAGTTCATTATGTATGGACATTAGCCTGCTCCAAATGAGAACATTCACTTTTCCGTTCCAGGGTGTAGGCAACACAACCCAACCTCCTTGTGCACATACAGCCCATGTCTCACTGTAGTTGCCCTCCACAAATGAGGGATGAGAAGGACATTTGGCTCATCTGCTTCCTCTGCCATGCTACTGTGATTTGTAGACTCTGCCAAACCATGGACTGCCACCTCTGAAGCCACATCTGCATAAGAGGTATAGATATAAATAGGATGTATAGATACTCCCTAAACAGGGATGAGGAATGGGCTCCAGCTCTGTCCTGCGTTCATTCTTAACTGTGATCACTCCTTAGCCATGATCATTCACGCTCCTGGAGATGGTTTTGGCATCTTCCAACCAGCACTCTCCCAGACCATGCCTGGTCATGGCCCGAAGGACTATATGGACCACACACTGTCCCTAGCTGGCAGTTTGCATGATTCTAATAGTTTCTGGGAGGAAAAGGGTAGCTATACAAATGTGACCCATGATCTGTCAGGTGGCTTCATGGGTCAGAAAACGTACCCTGGTCTGTTTTAAGCAGTAGCAGAGACATGCTTGAAAGCCTGCTTGAAAAACCCACAAGCTGTCCAAGTGACATGACAGTGTCTTTTTCTATGGCCAAATCCTGATTCGTCTCACCAAAATTTTGTATCTAACAGGTAGAATTCTAAACTCCTACAGCAAATGGGCTAGAGAAAAAGACACCCAGGTGAGGATTCAGCCCATCTACCTTCTATACCCATGACCTTTGTGGGACACCTGTCTTGACTAAAAAGCTAAACAACTACTTTATGTTGGACCCTTGGCTTTTAGACACTTAAAGGTAGGTAAGACTAATCCTACCTTTAGTGTCTAAAATCAGCCAGATCTCCTGCAATAGGTTCTTGCCTCACTGAGAGACACAAGTTTGAGTTTTACTCAGACTAGATAGATACACCATTCAGAATGTCCTAAACATTTTTGATTGGTACTTAGTGTTAACGTAGCACAGTTTTAAGGTACCACAGTGGCATCTGCTACCAAATGCCCTTGTGTATGTCTCTATGTAACAGCCTACTCTGTCTTGTTCCCATCTGCACATGATATTACAACTATTTTGT
Source organism: Patagioenas fasciata (assembly GCF_037038585.1). NCBI lineage: Eukaryota > Metazoa > Chordata > Aves > Columbiformes > Columbidae > Patagioenas > Patagioenas fasciata. Next base: position 29,777,187 of record NC_092520.1, read on the forward strand.
CTGCTGTAGAAGACCCAGAAAGTAGCTATTCAGTAGGAAACACTACAATCAAATCTATTTGTCATTGCCCATGTTGGCTGGGCAGAGTGATGTTTTTGGCTAAAAGAGGACAAACATCAGTACAAACCCATATTCCTTTGGATCACCATACATTCCTTAGCTCTTGTTGGGAAATGACTTCGGTTTGAAAAATTAAAAAGGTCAAAGCAGTATTTGTTCTTCCCCACGTCAAACAAAGTGCAGTTAAATTCTGTCCTGTTGTCTCCTGGGTGAAGGGTGTTTTCATACAGCCAAGCTGTTCTTTGACTAGGATGCTTGAGAGCCTCTTTATAGACGACAATTTTTCCACTGATAGAAGTGCACGGTGGAGAGACTACGAAGACCTGAACCAAAGTTTTGCATGTTACTTCTGGTGCCACAACCAGTCTGTATCCAAATTTGTGAAGAAGATCTATGGGTCCCATGGAGGCAATGACGGAATGTGTTTCTAATGATTTCAGTAACACAGTGATGTATGTTTCTTGACCAACAGGTGGGCAATCAAACTCTACCCACTGGGACTTAGAGAGTGGGATTCTTTTGCTAGTTCTAACACCCAGAGTCTCATCAGAGCTTACCCTTCTGAATTCATAAAGGGTGCTGGTGAATATCACATCCAGTGAAACCACTGTCTCGTTCATGGCACACAACTTCTCATTTGTAAAAAGTCCAACCTGAAGGGAGCTCCCGAGCACCTCTGAACTCTTATTCAAATCAATGTGAAATACAGGCCACTCCACATGGAGGGTGGACATGCTGCTTCTGCTCTGCTGGGTAGCACTGCTGTTATTGCTGGGAGAGACCATTCTGAACAAGAAGTCCCCAGCACTCTTGAAATGGAAACACTCGAACTCTACAATCCCCTGGGACTGATTTGCTGGAAGCTGTTTTCTTGCAATTATCTCGTTGGTGCTGGCATCCAGCAATAGGATGGATGGATGCTCTGCTGTCACATTACCACCACCACCGTAGTACTGATATTCCACAGACACTGTGTCATTGCTGAAGGCTACATGGCCTGGGCGCTCCAACAGGAGATACTCCACTTCGCCGAGAACTGAAAGGAAAAGTTTCGCAACAGTATTAAGAACCAAAGAGACAACTGATTATTTATCTACCTTATGGAAGAAGACATAGACTTATGAAGTGGATGTTCAAAAAGCAGTTCCCAACCTTTCTAAAGTTTAGAGCAGTTAAAGCTCACCACCTTTCCTTTGTGCAGGGACATGGTTTGGAGCAACTCAAAGTATACTGCAGTAACATGTTCAGAGAGGTTAAAAGCAAGGTTTAAAACCAAACCAAACCAAAACCAAAACACAACAACACAACAAGAACAAAAAAGATTCACAGAAAACTTTATTTTTCAGGATACATTCCCAAACTTCTCATCTTCTTTCACTTACAGATTCTTAAAGTCCACTTCACAGTAGCCAGCTGTTGTTCTACTTACTCTAGCTATAATTTAGCCAAAAAAGGATGGTAGTTTCTTAATACAGACACATAAAAAATGTCCCTTAAATTAAATAAAATAGGAAGCTTGCGTGACGCTTTTTGAAGCCTCTTCTCTTGCTCTCTCTTATGAATCTTTCATTTTGCTCATTTGCATCACAGAGACACTTGAGTGAAAGAGCTGAAAATAACAGTGATGGTGACTGCAGCACTTTTCTTGTCTCAGATGTGGTGCAACATGTCTAAATGACATCATTTCATTATAAATGGCGCAGTCTTTTTGAATGTACTTCTTGCATGACCGTGTTTGTGCAAGTTGCCAAATTATCCCGAGACATGCCATAACAAGTGGGGATAGATGATATCTAAAGCCATGGATTGGGAAGATCACATTTCTGTTCTTAGCTCAGATAGCTTTTCTGTGTTGCTTGAAACTTAAGGATTTCAGACACAGAAAGGTTATCTGGAAAACGGGAACTGCATACATCTATTCCAGATATAGAATGTGCTGTGAGACATCTTCATTTAATTAATTGTCTGGGAAAAGGTCTCTGAGTCTTGGATGGAGGGTGCTACGGAAGTGTAAAACTTCACTTAAAGCAATCCTTTCATAAGTAGTATCAACTAACAATACTTTGACTTGTTAAATCTGTTACACATGTCTTTAGATTACCTCAAAGAAAGCTTTGCTGGAAAAACACTGCAACTGCCAAGGCAAGCACTCAGAAGTCAGAAGTAGCAGGATTCATTTCATATAATATTAGACATCTACCACTCTAAGCCTTAATTTGAGTTAGTCACCTTGGGTTCACTTTCTTGTCAGCAGGGAAAATTTTCAGGAAGAAATTCATCTGACCAGCTATAGACATTTACATCAGGGTGAGGTACGGTGTGCACAAGAAGAGCCTATTACTCTCCAGCAGCTATTAACACGTCCTTAAAATAACCAGCTCCAACCACATCCATAAAGTCCGAATGAAGGTGGCACACACAGCCTTGCACATATAAATCATGTGTAAACTGTTACACATATGTACTATAACTCAGTCTTTAATTTGCATGACTCAGTTCTATTTTTTCCACAAGAAGCTGCTTCATTGGCAGATGGATGGTGCTCATTACCAAAAGGTTCTTTTGTTCTCATCCTCCCATGGGTGGTCCCATGTATTATTGACTGTACACCATCCAAAATCCATCCTGATAACACAGAATTATTCATTTCTCTTATGGACTCTTCTATTGTGCTCTTATCATAGTCTATTAGTGCATTAGAAATATTAATGAGTTTATCCTTCCAATATCCCTGAAAGATTAGACGATGTCACTCTTCTTGTTTAGTGTTTTAGGAACCAAGCATAAAGGTGAAAACTGTCAAGTATCAGCTAATTGTGGATGCCCCAAGAAACCCAGGACTTGATTTTAAATACAATGGTCCTTCAGACATCCAAAGCAGGATCCCATTGATCCCAGCTGTGGGGAGCACAAGGCACCCCAGCAAACCTGATCTCAACTCAGGCACTCAGACAGTAGGAAACAGACCCTGAATGCCTGTGAAAAATGGCTCTCTACAAATTGCCCAGCAACGCATTCTCCTTGCTCTTCATGTTTTGGTTTTGTCACCTGTCCCTACCCATATTTTCCAGTCTTGTTCCTACTGTCACCTTCTGTCAATATCTGTTGGGTACTATCCTATATCTATTACCATTACCATGGTTCTCCAAACTCCTGCCCTTGTCTGTTTGCCTTACAGCTCTTCTACTTTCTCCTGTTGTCTGGGCTTGCAATTACCTCCAGCAAGTCCCTACCTTTCTGGCTCACTGCTAGCCTGACAGCAGAGAGCACAGGACAAGCATCTCTAGTGCCTGATAATACAAATGTAGGGGGAACTCTGCTGCCCTGGCCTTGAGCATGCACAGCATTGCACAGGGCTGGCAAGAGCCAGCAGGACTTGGGGCATGCTCGACCCTTCAGAGAACTTCATTGCTAACTCATCCACAAGGGCTTAGATCTGGGCCAAGCCTGGGCAAATCCTCACCAGAGCAGCAGAAAGCATGTTCCAGGCCACTGTGAGCACCCTAACAAATGTGAAGTTCCCACAACTGTGTTACAGTTCCCCAGGGTTTTTATTTATTTGAACACGGGCAAAATGAAGCGTTTCTCTGAAGGAATTGGCTAGATTCAACTTAACTGAAACATTACAAGGGAAAAACAAATCAGACCATGGCAAAAACTCAGCATGAAAAATTTCAACTTCACACTTAGAGCAAAAACACTCAAGTGACAGTAATGGAAAGCACTGATGTTTGTATCTACTGCTCTACTGACCTTACTCTCTTTTACAACTGCCTTGACTCTCTTGCACTATTTCTTGTTTGGAATGGCTCAGTTGAGAAGAATTACCACCAGTCTGTGTGTGTGTGGGAGGACTGCATAGAGGCCAGGGGACCGCCACATGGCTCCCATTACCCCGAATGCAGATGACTCAGGAGGTGAGGGAAGTGAGCACCACTGGAGGAGGCTATCACAGCACGGCAGAGCTCTGGCTGGTGCACCCCAGTGCACAGCATCCTTTCCCCCCATCTTTGGTTAGTAACACAAGAACTTTGCACTCGTGGACAGTCCATGCAGCAGTTTTTTTTACAATGCTCCAAACGGTGTCAGTCAGAGTTAACCAGCCTCTACCACAAGCTCCTTCAGCTGCCCTCCAGACCACTGCGCATGTGACTGTGTCCCATGCCAAGACTTGGTCCCAGTTGTTTGAACAGCCAGTCAGGGGCAGCTTTCAATGCATTTGTATATTTTTGGTTGTCATTACAATGGTCTCACATTGAATAGAGCCTGGCTGTGGCGCCAACAACCTGCCAGAGGAGCCTTTGCAAGAACTCACACTTAGAAATATCAAAAGGAAAAACCTTGGTTTCACTGAAGAGTAAGAAAAATTATTCGAGGGTGCTATTCTGATATTTATTTATTTTAATTGTGTTTAAGCCAACTCGCATTGTGCTCTTGGCTTGTCAACCACCAGTAGCACAGAGCTAAGAAGAACAAACACATCAGAAAAACTGATAAGAAATAAGAATACTGTTTTGTTGTATGTTAGGGCTTTTTTTAGCACTACAGTAATTTTCCAGACCATATTGGATCATTTAAAAAATAGTCCTGGCCTGAAACACAGAAGTCTATGAGTGAAATAGTTATCTAAAGACTTTGTACACATCTGATACTCAAAGATGTGTAGTGCATATGCAGAACAGTTCGAAAGTAATTTTCTGAATTATAGACTACCCTTGAACTGGAAATAAGGCAAAAGATGACACACCTCAAGTTTGCAGCAGAGATTTTGCTCTTTAACTGCAGCTTGTAATTACTTACTGTGCCACGCTCTATAAAGTTCAGGAATAATAGCTTTTACCTCCGAGCCAACTAGTTGTGAACTTCTACAGGACACCAAGAACCAGAGGATATTGCAATAATTCACCTCACTTCTTGGGTTAAGTGAATTTAATACCTACCTTCACTGTGTTCCCCACTCAGTGCACTGTTCCTAACTTGGCTAGTTTGTCTTCTTAAAAGAAGAAAAGGTACTAAAAGCCATAGGAAAGTATCTCCACATCTACTGGAATGAAGGTCATCTAAAAGATGGCAATTCTAGATTCTTTACACCTTGTAGTGATCCCTTGTTCTAGCGTGGAGATGGAGCAAGAATAGAGGCCTGAGTAGCTGAGCATACTTAGTATTCAATCATTACCTATAATCAGATTTTTCTCGCTTACAAAAGGACAGCAAACTGCATCCATTTTTTTGTCCATTTCTCTCCTTTGCAAGACATCATCAGCCATCTGGTGTGTGAACTACCTGCTGCTACAGCTCATTCCATAAGCACGGACTAACCAATCCTTTTTCCATTTTTTCCACGCTAGAGACATTTCAGCAGTGCATGACTTAATCCTTTAGCATGGTTTGACAAAGTACTGCAGCTGTCAGAACAACACCTGCTTTTAAATTAAGAATGTAATTTTTCAAAACGTATTATTCAGGAATTAAGAGTCACATTTACAAAATTTCTAATTCACTGTGTATTAAGGAATTACTTCAGTTTGCAAATCTACTTCCCACTTAGTACGTTCTTGGAAGAGATAAGATGCCACGCACAGGATGCCCCTCAGCTTGTAGATATCTTACAGTTGTCTAATTTGAACTTGGATGTCCAACCTCCCTCCTTGGCAGCTGACGGTGAGAAGGAGGTGCTTTCTCATTCCGCACATCTCAGACTGCAGATGGGTTAGAGCTGCTTTTAATATGTGCTGATTTGTATGTGGACTGCTCAAAGGAGACTGATTGCCTCTGCCTGGCTGCCTAATTTTACATGACTAAAATTGAATGAGTACAAATACCATCCTTTGGTTTATCCTTTGGTCAGAGGAAAGAACAGTTCTGTTGTTCTCAAAAGTTCTCTAACTGGCAGCTTTGGTCCATCAGATAGGGAGCTCACTCAGTTACAGGAGGTTACCTGTACTGTAGATGTTTACACCTTAGCCAACCACCACAGGTTCCTTTTACAGTTAATGGAGAGAATCAGGTAGTTGTATGGCACAGTTCCCCCCATTCTGGTACGGATACCGAAAATAGGTCTACCTTCCATAATGTTCATTAAATATAATTAAATATGAGTCTTACAAAAGAGCAAAGTTATAGTTACTGCTTCTAACACAGCCAGTCCCTCGATGATGCCCACAGAAATCCGTTCATTTATCTTGTTTATTTTTCTGAGCAAATTTACAGCAGGAAAGGTTCCTGACACTCTGATCTAAAGGGGCAGGTTATGCAAGCTGCATTTTCCACCTAAATATTGCATAAGATCTAGTCTATATTCTGAGCATATCAGTGGTGGCTTCTGTGACACCTGATTTCAACACATCACCTGAAAACAGCACCATCCAAATCCACCGTATGAACACACATCTCACAATATTCCCTTGACAGCTCTAATACTCACCATAGTCACAGAGCACTACTAACAATAGATTTGAAAAATCTTTCAACATCTGTTTCATTCTGACCAGTGAGATCCCAGATCCTTTTACTCCTCATGTCCTTCTTCAGCTCTGAAGTGCAGGCACTTTTTTCCAAGAACACCTGAAAGTTAAAAAATTACAGCTGTTTTAACTTTGATTCACAGGATACAAGAAGGAAGACATCTCACTAATAAGTAAAAAAAAACCCACACTAAAAGTCAACACTTTTCTCCCATTTACTTAAAAATTACTAATGCTGTAATAATGTATCAACTACAATTCACTGTACAATAAATTTTCCCACCTGAAATGTCAGCTCCTGAGCCAGAACAAAAACACATCACAACAACTTACCTTTGCACTGCAGTAACTGCTGCTGGGCATGTCTCATATTAAGATCTAGACTCATGGTAGCAAAATAACAAGTATCTATACAAAATGTAACTCTGACCTCTGCACATATCCGTATTGGAGATTTATTGCTGCTACACAATTTATATCACTTGCTGTCAACTGCTTTCAAGCATGAAAGAAACTTGGTAGAAAGTTACTATTTTGGTCCTCAAACTACACTGTTTTTCAGGTCTAGTAATATATTTACTTATCTTAAGAGATTTATAAAAGACCTGTGACTGGCTTTTATGTCATGCAGACTGATCAGATGGAGAAGGTGCTAACTTGCGCTTCTCCTCCAGTTTTTTAAGTTTACAGCCTTGGTTTAGCCAAAGAGTGTTCCTTTCAGCAAGTTTCAAAAGTTTATGTCCATGTGCTTTAGGCTAGTGTTACTGAATCTCTTAAAAATCACATAACACAGGTCGGAAGCACAATGATGGCAGCAAAACTAACAGTTCGCTTCAGAAACAGAATTGGGGGGGGGAATCTAAAAAGATACGATCTAGCTCAAGGAAACTGTTCTCAAAACATAAGAATTGCACTGCATAGGAGCGCCGGCAAGTCAGTCTTACTGTGCTCACTGTCATGCTAACGTGGAAGGAAGTTCTTGTTCCATGAAGTTTACAACCAAACTTCATGAGAGAAATCTGTCACTGCAGCAGGCCTAAATTAGGAGGGATCAAAGCTGCGGAACATAAAGGTAAAACGGAGGAACCAGGTATGGCAAAGATCAGGTATGTCTTTAGGAATCACAGATGAGATATTTCAGCAATTACGTTGCTAGACTTCTGGAACTAAGAGACAGCAGACGTGTTATTTGAAAGCTTTTTAAACTGTTCTCCGTGCCAAGTGGCTGGAGAGAATAATTTCTAAGAAAAGCCTAACGGCATGGCTTTGCTCACTAAAAGCCCATTACAATAATAACTGTGCGTATCTGAAGGGAATAATCATCATCCGGCCCACGAACTTGACAAGGCTCCAGGAAGAATTAGATAGGGACAGTGATACCGCCACCACCCACAATTTCACTTGATATGCTGTAAATTACAGGAAGACAAACCTTAAGCCTCAAGACAGGCGCGGGCAGCTCGCAGGGACATCCAGCCGGCCGGCCCATGGCTGCCCCCCGCTACCGGCAGCAGGCACAGCATTGCATCTGGGACACCGTTCTTTTCATGTGTCATTACTGATCATTATCGGGTAATCAAAACAAAGTGGTCCAAGGCAGAAAAGGCAGGTTTCAATCCAAAAAATTAAAATAAAATGTGATAGATGCATCCGCCTCTAGCATAACTGCTCAAGGAAAGCAGCAGAAGTTACGCAGCGCTGCTGTAAACTGCTCTGGAATAAAAAAGGGAACAAATGCCTTGTGGGCCACAGCCATGATTGTGCCGGATCCTTTCCATTTCTAGCTTTCCTACTTGGGTATTTTTCAAATGGCTTTTGCAACTACTTCTTTCGGAGTCACACACGGACAGGTGAAATTCAAGTAATCCTAATCTCAGTCTAATAAGTGGCACACAGCAGAAGGGAATCGAAGCTGCGGAAGGGAGAATAAATCCTCAGGGGAAAAAAAAAAAAAGAAGAAGAACACCTGCAGTGGAGAACACTTTCAATCAAGACAGTCACTTTGCATCTTAATTTGCGTGTGTTAGTCTGATGCAGGCAAAAGGTTCATGAGACAGGGCACTGGCACATGGCATCAGCAAACAGCAGCATTAATCTGCTCCCCTCTTTCTCACCCCATGTCTTGCACGCTGTATATATAATACAGACCTCTCAAGACAGGGTCTCTTTCTAACAGCCCAGAGCCCTTGGGTGTTTCGGTAATGCCAACCATTCGTCAGACCAAAACCTCCTTCCCTCTGTTATCGTGGCTCACTTGGGAAAAGACTCTGGCGTGCAGCAGGGGCAACACCCAGGTTAGAAATGGAGTATTTGAAACAGCACCAAAACTAACTTCCAGTTAGTGAGATCAGGTACCTCTGGAAGCTTTGCCTCGGGCTGCTTCACCCCCTGCCGTCCCTGCACTGGGGGGGAGCCCTGCTGCCTCACCTGCAGCCATCTCAGGCTCCCGCTGCAACACAGCCCTGCCTCTGACAAAACTCCAATTAAAGTCTCTCCAGGAAGCCTCCCTGAGTTTTTGCACCTTTGCTAGCTCAATTCTAACGGCAACTTTGAATGCAAGAACTGCCAGCCCATTTCTGGTGTAGTATTGCCCTGTTCCTTCTCTCTTTCCCCACAGGTTTATTTCTCTCCCCTCCTTCAGTTTTCCTTCCATTCACCTTGTCTCAGTTTTGGACAGGCCTTACGTTGATGTCTAAGCCTGGTTCAGACTTCTCCCCTCTTCTCTTAGTCATCCCTAAGCTAACTTCTTTCTAGATTTCACTTTTAGATCTTCTTCAAAAATATCCACATCTTTCCCTCCTGTCCCCCAGTCTATTATTTTTCCACTTTTCATGTTCACATAAAACTTCGCTTTGCAAGGCAGACAGAATGTCTTAAATGGTTTCTCCTCTATTCAGATCTTCTACCTCAAGTTCATTAACTTAATGAGATGAAAAATGATCGAATGGAGAAGGCTATCACACTCTGAATAATTGGCTTTTTTAATTTATTGCTCTCATGGACAAGCACGGACTGAGGCTCTATTATGTGAGACGCAGCAGAAGCACAGCAACATAAAAAGATGCTTTCTTCTTCCAAGAGACGGTGTAATGGGCTGACTGGAAGTGGAAGACTTCCTCTCCAAAGGGAATTGGAAATGACAGATGAGGGGATAAGCCATAAACGTCTTTGGAAATGAAGACCGAGATGTGTATGTGTAATGCAAAAGACACAGGAAAACTTCAAGTCCCTGCTCTGCAACAGATTTCCTGTGCAATCTTGGTCACATCACTTAGCTTTCCTGTGTCATAGCTCTCCACTGGAAATAGTACCTCACTGTCTGGTACAGTATTATGAGAGCAAATCCACCACGAGCTGCAAGGCTTACAGGCTCTACTACAGTGTCAAGAACTGTGCAAGATCCAAAGATGCAATTTACAATTTTATTTACAAGATTTTTTGCTAGTAAGTAACAGAACAGATTATATATACACTATTAGAGCTATGTATCTCCATGTATCCAAGTAATGTCCCTATTTCTCTACGTCATTAAAATCACAAAGTATTTTGTCATCATTTCAGTTTTACAAAGAAAAACAAACAAATCCACCCAAACCAATAACATACCACAAGCCAACTGGATTTATGACTCCCAGTACTTTTTGCAGCAGCATCCAAGGCCACAGAGCAGACACGACATTTCACAAACCAGCCACCTCCTCCGAGTGCTGTCACCTGCTGATTTAGCACTGCTAACCAGTTGACAGCTTCATCGGCTGCAAGAGTGCAGCATTCAGCAGCTACTCCCCCTTCAAAAGGGAGATGAGAGGCAAGCGAGCCCTGCAGTTAAGAAAGGGCTATCTGGAATTAATCAGCCGGTGCGCGGTGAAGCACTGAGTTTAAGGAGACCACAAACTCACGGCGCTTGAAACCTCTGTGCTCTGGAGCCTCATTCACACAAAGGGGAGTGCCACCGATGGATCCCATATTTTGGCCCAGCCACGGGTACCTTCAGTCCTCTTTTGCAAATCCCCTGTGGGAGCAGAGCCCTCCCATGGCCCAGCTCCATCTTCCTTCAGCAGCCAGGAAGGAGCCAGACCTTGCTCATCTCTCCCCCAGGCTCAGCCCTGCTCCCTCCTTGTCCCCCAGCCCCCACAGCTCTGGGCAAAGGTGGACCCAGCCACGGTACCCAGCCCAATGACCCGAGGAGCACATGAGACCGGAGTGGGAGAAGGGCTCAGGGAAGGAGTAAGTTAGGAGGGGGGATAAGATTAAGGACTGATCCTCTTGGAGCCAGCCTCCTTCCTCGCCCAAGCACTACCCTGAGCAGCGGCACGTAACCCAGCCACCCCAATGGACCCAGGGAACCTGCCAGGGTCAGGAGTGATGCTGTCAGAAAAATAACGTTATCTATGCAAATTTAAAACAAGTAAAATTTTGGCAGAACGTAAAGAAAAAAAAAATCCTGGATGAAAACCAGTTTCCTTAATAGCTGTCCATTAGTGAACATTTTTCAGTCATACCTGCAACCCAAATTTTGCACAATTCTGGTTATGCATGACAGGCAGTAAAATAGGCTAGAGATGCAAAAGCCTCCAAGTCCCTAAATCCTCCCTATATTTCACATGAGGGGTGCCAAACAGCACAAACAACAAAAAGAAATGTGTATCTGCAACATTTCTGCAAATTTAAGATCTTTTCTCCGTATCGCAGGAAACAGATTAATTATTTTCAACCAGCATTTGCTTATTGCAATGTGAGATCAGGCAGCTATTGAAGTGTTACCACCTGCTGGGAATTTCAGAACTTCCCATATAATCCTCCCCCTTTGACATTAAAGAGGGAGTACCTCAGGTGTGCATCACATTTTATCAAAATCTAATCACTGCTGACCAGTCAGAGTGGTCAGGGCTAAAAATATGCCACTTCTCAGAAGATATTGAGTTTAGTAAGGGAAGTATATATGTGATGTCTGCCACAGCAGGGGGCTAGAGCTGACATCCTCAAAGGCATCTCTCATTCTTATTTACACATCAGACAATTTTACATTGTTATCAGATAATGGCTTTATTAAAATTATGCATCTAAATTCACGAGGCTTACACTGACAGCACCAGATTCCCTGTGTGCAAGGAAAAAAAAAAAAAAAAAGATAATTAGCTGGTAAAGCTTATTTTCATCAACATTTGGGGTCTGATCACAGAAAATTCTGGGATTTCTCAGCTCCTTCTGTATCAGCTCAGCAATGCAAGAGCTAGCTGGCCAGCAACATTCCTTCTTTGAAACCTAAGGACTACAGTAGACTGAATATATAGATGAGATTTACTTTGGAAAATGTGCAGTGGAAATAAGTTTATTAAGCCTAAGGAGATTTGGGAAGGTGTCCAAGCAATAATAAATAATGAATGCAAAGAATTAAATACATTAGATCACCCCTTATGGCATAAGGGATGGAATGCAGTGATCCATTCTTTTCTCTCCCCTCTAGATTAAAAAATATATATTACATTGTTCACTGTTTCTGGAATTCCCCCTTTAATGGAGCTTATCTTAAAGATCATAGTATGGGGAATATATATTGCACAGTTGAAATAATTAGAAATATGTCTGGAAGCAAGTCTGAGGTATCATGAAGTGTCACTATTAAAAAGAGAGCTGGCAAGCTGTCTCCTACGCTTTACACTGATTTTGTTGTATAGTTATGTGATTTTGTCTGGTCTAGCGACTGATACCAAGTAGAAATCACAAAACACACTGAAAAACGCTAAAATTAATCCTACTAATCAAAGACTCGGAGTGACAGAAACGCAGCAGTTACTGTGCCAGCGCTACCTGCGCTTCGGGAGCGCCGAAACACCGCGCTCCGGGCGGGACGGTCCCGGCCTCGGGGAGAGAGGCGATCGCAGGGAAAATCCAGGCGGAGAGCAGGCACAACCTGAAGTCACACGGGCAGTTTTATAAACCGGAATAACCAAGCGTTACGGCAAACACACCACGGTCCTGTCAGCGCTTCTCATAAGCGACCTGCGGGCTGTCCGCAGCCTGTGCCGGTTGCGGTCCGCGCCACCCACCCTGAGGCTGCCCGGGGCTGCCCGGCGCAGCCCGGGGCTCCTCCACGGCTCCAGCCCCTCGTCCTCCGCGGCGAGGCGAGGCACCGCCGCTCCGGAGTAACCCACCCGCGCCCCGCGGACGGTGCCTGGTCGACGCCCGGGGTCCCCCGCGCCCGCCCCGCCGTTGGGGGAAGCTCCGGCCGGGTCGCGGAGAAGGGGCCGCGGTTCTCCCTCCGCCCGCCCGCGCTCACCTTCCACGCTGCTGCCTTCTGCTCTTGGCGGGCGGAGCGGCCGCCGCACCGGCGCCGCCGGCGGGACGGGCGCACAGAGACGGGGCTGAAGCGCGATCGTTCCTGCGGAGGAAGCGCCGCCGGGGCTGCCCCTCGGCGGGCGGGTGCTCACTCACCTCCGGCGGCGGGGGGAGGGTTGAATGGCGGCGCGGCGCGGCTGTCAGGGCGGCTGTCAGCGGGGCGCGGGGCGGCGGCGGGCGCCGTGCGAGGGGAGCCCGCGCCCCTGGCGGCGAGGCGCGGCGAGGCGAAGCGCTGCCCTGCCCAGCCCTGCCCCGCTGGGGCTGCGCCGCCCGCACACGCCCTCCTTCCCGCCCGCCGCCGGGGTGTGGCGGCCCCTGTGGGACAGGGGCCTCCGGGAGGGACGCGCCGCGGCAGCCCGCTGAGGGACGGACGCGCCGGGATCCTTCGCCGTGTGCGTCCCGGGCTCAGCCGCCACCCAGTTCCAGAGAGGGCTCTGCTGTAGCCCGGCGTTCAGCAGTTCTCTCGCGGTGCAGGTTGTGCGGCGCCGGGCCGAACGGTCGTCGTGGTCTTCTCTTCGGTCATGAAGAAGCTGGAGAGCCGTGGTGAGAGTCAAGGTGATGCTGGGGAGGCAGGTCAGACCTTCAGACCTGCCCAGGCTGCTGTTTCTCCACAGGTGTGTGGCTGTCTCCACCTCTCGCATGTCTCTGCAGGCTTCCTTTGTGGTCAGTAGCGTGTCCTCACTGCAAATCAGTCATAGAATCATAGAATGTCCCGAGTTGGAAGGGACCCACAAGGATCATCAAATCCAACTCCTGTCCCTGCACAGGACAACCCCACAGTTCACACCATGTGTCTGAGGGTGTTGTCCAGTCTCTTCTTGATCACTGTCAGGCTTGGGGCCGTGACACCTCCCTGGGGAGCCTGTTCCAGTGCTCCACCATCCTCTGGGGGAAGAACCTTTTCCTAATATCCAACCTGAACCTCCCCTGGCACATCTTCCTGCCATTCCCTTGGGTTCTGTCACTGGTCACTAAAGAGAAGAGATCAGCGCCTGCCTCTCCTCCTCCCCTTCTGAGGAAGCTGTAACCAGCATGAGGTCTCATTTCAGTCTCCTCCGGGCTGAACAAACCAAGTGACTTTAGCTGCTCCTCATACGACTTCCTCCCCAAACCCTTCACCAACTTCATAGCCTCTTCTGGACACTCTCGAGTAGCTTTATATCTTTTTTATCCTGTGTTGCCCAGAACTGCACACAGTGCTCCAGGTGAGGCCGCACCAGTGCGGAGCAGAGCAGGACAATCACCTCCCTGCCCGGCTGGCAATGCTGTGCTGGATGCACCCAGGACACGGTTGCCCTCTTGGCTGCCAGGACACACTGTTGCCTCATGTCCAGCTTGCTGTCAACCAGAACCCCCAGATCCCTCTCTGCAGAGGTGCTTTCCAACATATTGTCCCCCAGTCTGTATGTACAGCCAGGGTCACCATGTCCTAGGTGCAAAATCCAGCACTTACCCTTGTTGAAATTCATGTGGTTGGTGGTTGCCCAGTTCTCCAGTTTGTCCAGATCCCTCTGCAGGGCCTCTCTGCCCCTGAGAGTGTGGACAGTTCCCCCCAATTTTGTGTCATCAGCAAACTTACTAAGCAAAACCTCAAGTCCTGAGTCTAAGTAATTTACAAGACATTGAAGAGTGCTGGCCCTAAGATGGATCTCTGTGGAATCCAGCTAGTGACTGGTTGCCAGTCCTTTCCTGCTGGGTGTTGGTGAAGCCATCCATCCATTCACAAGCTTGGAGCCAGGAGTTGGTCGTCATCTCATGAAGAGAGCAGCGGGCAGACCAGAGGCCACTTTGCAGAGTCAGCTTGCAGTGGTTAACACACGACATTAAACAGCCTCATCAATGGCGAAGAGAAGCACCAGCTCCTTAAGGTGCCCATCTGCAGCCAAAGGTCATGCATGTGTCGGTATTTGTTGTGTCTAGTCTTGATGGATAATATTCAGGGACTATTGTGACAGGGATAAAACTATCCTCTTGCAGAGAGACTCCTTTAAAAAGAAACCAAAACTTTCCATCTGTTTTTATGCTCATCCATTTATCTGAAAGCATGATTAAATTTATTTCCCTGACGTGGAATCTGTAATTTAAATACAGATCAATGGATACCCACACAACCCACAAAACTACAGAAGGATTTCAAGGGGCATTTAAATCGGCCAGTGTTACATTTAATGAATCTTCCTGCTTTCCTTAATTCATCTACAATATGTGTGGACATGACATAAAGGCCCAAGAGGAAGTAATTGTCAACTTTTGGTGCCCAAAATCAAAGCGAAATGCTGCTCCTAGTTAGCTTTTATCATCTATATGACCAAGAAAATGCAACTTCCACACAACACAAGTATCCCTGCCCCACATGAATGTTGAGCCCCAGCAGGTGATGAGGGCTGCTGCCCACCCTAGTCCCCCATTATCTTCTGCCTTCGCACTTTGACTCAGCTCTGATCAACCTGCACTAAAGCACTTTTCCATATGCTCGTTGGGGTCTGCAGTGGCCAACGCTTCACAGGCACGCTGCCATCTGGAGTGCTGTCAAAAACCTCCAGGAAAGCAAGATAAACGCTTGCTGAGGCACTCGGACTGTATTCTGGACAGCAAAGAGTGGAGTATTCATGTATCGTAAAGATTTTCCAGGCTGTTTTTTAACATTTTAATTTGAACAATCCAAATTTGTAATATTCTCCTGTTTCGTTTTAATATCGGTGTACACGTTTTGGTTTTGGTTTTGTTTTTTTCTTAACTGCTGGCTTTTTGGTGTCTGTAAGATTTTGTTTGATGTTTGGTTGGAGGAGGGATTCATATATGTGTGTGTGTGTCCACTGTAGTTAGTGAAGGTCACTGCATTTCACCATCAGACACTTGGAGCCACATGATCTGTTCCATGTCTCATGGTGGCTCAACCCTTTCTGAACAGTGTGGTCAGCAGGACTAGAGAAGTGATTGTGCCACTGTACTCGGCACTGGTGAGGCCCCCCCTTGAATCCTGTGTTCAGTTTTGGGCCCCTCATCATAAGAAGGACATTGAGGTGCTGGAGAGAGTGCAGAGAAGGGCAACAAAGCTGGTGAGGGGCCTGGAGCACAAGTCTGATGAGGAGCAGCTGAGGGAACTGGGGCTGTTCAACCTGGAGAAAAGGAGGCGGAGGGGAGACCTGATCACTGTCTCCAACTACCTGAAAGGAGGTTGTAGCATGGAGGGTGTTGGTCTCTTCTCCCAGGTAGCAAGTGATAGGACAAGAGGAAATGGCCTCAAGTTGTACCAGGGGAGGTTTAGATTTGATATTAGAAAAAACTTCTCCACAGAAAGAGTTGTCAGGCATTGGAACAGGCTGCCCAGGGAAGTGGTGGAGTCACCATGCCTGGAGGTGTTTGAAAGGCCTTTAGGTTCTTAGGGGCATGGTTTAGTGCTAGAGTTAGATTATGGTTGGACTCCATGATCCTGAGGGTCTCTGCCAACCAAAATGATTCTATGACTGATTTCAGTGCCGAGGAGTTTCCCATGCCTGGTCCTGGTCTGTGTGACCCGTCGGGCAGCAAGGACTCGGCTCCAGGCAGTGCTTCTGTGGAGATGCAAAGGCACACAGGTACAACCATGCCAGAAGCTCCTTTCACCTTGATCACATAAGGTATCGGCTGACACAATCAACTGGAGGTGTCATGGCACTGGGTTTGGTTTGAGTGAAACAGGTAATAAATCTTGCGTGGTAATCAAGAAAATAATACTGTGAGGAGATTACGAAGTTCAGAGGTGAGGAAGCATGTGGCGAATGGCTCCCTGCTTAGAAACATCTGGTGAAGTCCTGGGGCTGAAACTCCAGTCTCGCTGCCTACATTTAACATCTGAAAAATCTTGTATCAGTGAGTGGTTTGCCAGGCTTTTTTCCTCTCTGACCACAACTTCTTAAAAATTTAATCAGTAAGAAAATAATGTCGTTCCTCCATTCTAATACAGAGGAGAAAGTAAAGAAATCCACACAGCAGGAAAGAGTCTGAAATGTGGAAAGATGTTTTACTCACATCACAGTATTTTGCACTTATTATAGTGCCTTTGATCTGATGGTCTTAGAGTATTTTATGAGTTAGGAATGATCTTTGGTCTTTTTGTTTCCCACTCCTGATGAAAAAGGCTTTGTCTTCTTTTTTTCTGCCAGAGTAGTGATTCACTGAGATTGTACTTAAATTGCAAAGCCAGAAACAGAACCAAGACTGTAGTTCAGGTCATTGCACTCCCCCTTCATGCCTTCTTTAAGACCCATTTCACCTTTGTGTCAACATCCAAGAGGGGACAGAGTCCAAAAAATAATGTTTAAAAACCACAAGTCATCCCTTATGATTACAAGACAGAAATTGTAAAGACCCCAGGTAACGAGAGGATGAGCACAGGATAAATACACAGCCTACATTATTAAACCCTTTGAAGCACACTGGATTATGTTCACACATAACACACCTGCTGTGATGCTGAGGACTAAGATCTGTCTTTGTTAATGTGCCGTCCAAATTTCACCAGGAACATATTTTTCATTAAAATACTTGAGCGGAGCTGGTCTCTGAGGCATCTGGCTAACGGCGGATGAAATGCCGGGTTCCTTGCCATTGAAGTTGGTTTCCCTGGAGAGTGAAACACTAATAACAGAAGGAACAGGAGAAAGAGGGAGCAGATGAATACTCATTTAGCCCATAACCATCATGTTGAGAACAAAATGAATTTAGACATCAACGGATACAAAGAGAGAGTGACCTTTAATTGCTGATCTGTAGCACCAGCTGCCGGTGTGATAAACAAGCGGGGACTGTGCAGGCAGGTCCCACCTGAGCACAGGGCCGAGGTGGCTGAAACGTGAAAGGCAGCCGTGACGGGAAGGTCAGGCAGGGAAAAGCACCCTGGCGTGTAAAAACAGGATCATCTGTTTTCCAGCTGCTGACAGCTGTGCAGAAAACACTTGCACATGTAGTGACGGGTGGCGTCAGAGGCCATGGGCAGCTGCTGCCGGCTTAGCCAGGCCAGAGCAGCCACGTCGACTCCAGCCACGAGCTGAAAACAATCTGCCTGATTTTACCCAGCAAAATTAAGGGCATTTGTATGAAGGGCACCATCACCAGATTGGCTGTGTTGGTGGTTTCCAGTGGGCATAAGGTGGTGTGTTGGTTTGTGGCTCTCTCTCCTGCCAGCACAGTTGGGTTGGGAAGAAAATGTCTTTTTTTTCTGTTGGCATAAGACCAAGATCGTGTAGTAGCACATATTGACCACAGACCACCAGGTGTGAAAGCAGGATGGCTGGCTACTGAATTCCCTCTCTGCTCTGCATAGCGGGGAGAGATGTGACATTGTTTGTGATTTCTATCTGTTCGAAATATGCTGAAAGTCTCCTCTTGCTGATATTAAAATGACCTCAAGCTTCCTAACGGGAGCGATAATAATATCCTGGCTCAGGAGGAGAAGCGTGCAAGCAAGAGAAATATCTCTATGCCCTCATCTACACTTGCAAAGAAGATTTAATTGTGAAACCCCCAAAGTAGTGCTGGCTGGGATCCAAGCTAGTCATCTGTTGCGGATGAACAAGGTAAGGGCCAAAACAGTCATGTAAATATTTGGTGGTGTAGGGGGAAACTTCAGAAAGCTGGAAAAATGGAGAAACTGAAATGTATCCTATTGGAAATGATGCCTTGGCACTGTTTAAGAAAGTTTCTCAAGCTATCAAAAAAAATAAAAGAAAGATTGCACCGCCTGAAAAAACCCTACAGTCTAGACCGGAGGACTGACAAGAATACTAATAGTTTAACTACAGAAGGCATTTGAATTAATAAAAGTAAGTAGAAAAAAGGTTAAATTGTCAGGAATTGGTAGAAATCAGAAATATGAAACTGTTAAAGAACTTAAAAGAAGATGAGAGCTGCAGCCAGCAGTATTGAGTGATAAAGATTTTGCTGATTTTAACATATATTTGAAACAAAAGAATGGTACCTATTTTACTGATCTACTGCTATGTGAAAAATTTGACTTGTCATTTGGAATGCAAAAGAAACACAGATGTTCAATAAATATTTCTGTTCTGTTTTGGCATGGAAAACAGATGATAGAACCATATTCCAGGATGGCAACAAAATACTTCCTGTTCCAATGCAAGCCTGAGAATGCAGAAGAAGAGCAGCTCCAGTTAAACAACCTGAAATCTGCAGCTCTGGATAAACTTGCATCCAACAACTTGTAACACTGATTTTCCAATCTGTTAGTGTGGTGTGGAGGTTTCAGACCCCTGGACGAATGCTCACACGCAGGGTATTAGTGGTTCCGTTGGTTTGTGAAGTGAGGGCAGCCCAGGCTGCTACAGACCTGTCGGCTCTGCTCTGGTTCCAGACACAGGGATGGCAAAGCTGAGAATAAAAAGGGACAGTACCATCACCAATGCCACTTGACAAAGGCTGGTGGAAAATGTGTTTTAGGTAAAGGTAGCAATGTTATGATGTTATAATGCTTTATGTTTCCATGGAACATTTGGGTTAGTAACCCCTGACATTTGCAACAAGGACATATCTGCAGAATGAGCACAGCATGCATTAAAAGGATTAAATGTTGACTAATTGGTCTCAGAATTTCATTTTTATGTGTCATCTTCGTGCAGGACATATTTACCTAAAAAAATAAGCATGGATTAGGCTTTAGCAATTTAGAATTTTTATCAGAGGCCTAAAAGAGGA
Source organism: Patagioenas fasciata (assembly GCF_037038585.1). NCBI lineage: Eukaryota > Metazoa > Chordata > Aves > Columbiformes > Columbidae > Patagioenas > Patagioenas fasciata. Next base: position 29,796,743 of record NC_092520.1, read on the forward strand.
TGTAATGTCCTCAGTGCTCACGTTTTCATGTAACACTCAAATTAGGAGAATGATTAGTCCTGAAGGCAGGTCACTACCACTGAGCATTCTCTGAGTAAACTGAGCGTTAGCAGACAATACATATTTTAATATAGCTTCCACAAATTTAGATATCTAGGAGCAAAGACTGTAGGACATGCTTTATAGGGCGTGCAGCTCCCTCTGGGGTATTCATTACTTTACAAAGATCTGGGGATCATACTAAGTCGTTTGCTAATCTTGAGCTCCCACTGTCACATCAGTTAGCTTATGCAGTGCCTGCAGGTTTTGAGCAAAGATGTCACTTTACTTTTACAAGTCTTTTGCCACTATCCCACCTAAAAGTATTATGACCAAACGCAAGAAACATGACTTCAGTCAAATCGCTATGAGGAAACACAAAACCCTTGGGAAAACTGAGGAGAGAGTAGTTAGCATTGATATCTTATTAAATGGAGAGATGATAAAGGGAAATTAATCTGTCACTCTGCAAAAATCACACCACCATGGCACGAAGGACAAGCCGTGAGAAAGCAGATCTGCAGGAAAGTTGCAGGACAGCTTGATCATGGGAAGCCCTAAGCCTTTCCATCTACACTGTTGGTGAATAACCCCACTTGGTTCAGGCTCATAGTTTTTATACTGTGCTTAGGAAAGGTCAAGCTTGGGACATCCATGGGGAAACCAGGCTGCAGTGCACTTAGCACAGTGCGGTTCTACAGGAGACCACCCTCAAAACCCACTTTCCCTCTTTCTTAAAATGCCCATGGGAATGAGAGTCCAGGAGATGTCTAAGTCGTGTTCACAGCTGAGCTCTGTGGATGGGGAGTGAACTGAGCACGGACACAGGTTCAAATGCATGTGCAGGACTGTGGGCATGCATGGGATGGATGGGAGTCTAAAAAAAAGGGAAACTATGTCTGCAGTTAGCACTGTTGCAATAGCTTTAGTTGGTCCAGTGATGGAGTTCACCATTTAAGGTGGCTATTAGGTGACTATGGAAAACCTTGGGAAGAGCAGAAAACAGGACAATGTAATGGAAAGAAGGACTCCACATCTGTTTAAGAAAAGTTACATTTCAGGACACCTGGCATGTAGGGAACTCATCTTTAATAGAAGATTTATTAAATAAAATGTCCAGTGGCTAGAAGCTGAAGCTAAACAAACTCCCATTATGTACACTGAAAACATTTTTACAATGGGTAATGGTCATTGGAATAATTTGCCAAGAGCTGTGGTGGGATTTCCCAGAAGCTGTCATCTCTTGTTGTTCCTAAAAGAGAAGTTCTGCTTCAAACACAAATTAACTAAGGGAAGTCCTACAGCTTCTGTTACCCAAGAGGTCAAGTGAAATGGTCATAACATAATACCCTCTTCTGGCCTTGTAACCTATAAATAGATTCAAGTCCCAGTGGAAAGAAATTTATCCTTATCTTGAGCTTTCCCAAAACACTGTGGAAAAAACAATAGAACACAGAAAGATCAGAAATAGTCACTTTGCAACAGTTGTGCCTAGTTCAGTATTTCTAGTGAAGGGACCAAAACATTTTTCTGATCTATTCCAGAATGTCTTTTCAGCTCTTCTTGCTCTCAGAGCTCAGCCATACCCAACACACACATTTGCCAAGCTGCTAACTAGTCAACATTTGGTAATCATAACAAAGGTTGAGTTTGAAGTCAGTGGGAGTTTTGCTATTCTCATTTAATGGGTGAATCAAACCAGAGTATCTTTGCAATTTAAGGACACACCTCAAATTCTCCATCCGATGTGAAGTGAGACTCGAGGGAATTGTGCCACACACACACAACTGCTGAGTCTGGCTGAAAGAAGACACATTTCTCATATGCTATGTCAAATACTGTTATATTTAGGCAACATTTGAAAATAATTCTACCTACATGAAGTGAATCAACAAATAGCCAAAGTACAAATGCCATACCAGCAACAGACGCAAATTTATTGTGCAACTGCGCTGCCTTTATTGTTCTCTGCAAAAGGAGTGCTTCACACAGCGTATATCCTCCTGCAGACTTTTTGGTTAAAAGAAAGTCCTGTCTTTGAGCTTCTGGGAATGTTCTGCATGTAGGAAGCAAAGGATGCAGGAGCACAGTGAAACAGCATTTAGATTATATCAGCCCCTTCCTTTACTTACTCCTCAAGATCATTTTGATGATTGTTCATCATCACCAAAGTGAAACCCTCCAAGTACATAAAATACTTTAAATTGAACAAACCAATGCAAAATGTCTATGTATTCAGAGCCCTTATGCTCAGAGCATAAGGAGGTAGATGTGCACAAGTGCTGTGGCTGTTCCAGCAGCAGCAGCCTGTTCTGCCTGGAACTTGCTGTCCATGGTTGCTGTGAGCGTGGCAGAGCAGGTTCAGTGTGCTCTTTTATCAGTGGGAATTTGAACTCTTGGCATTCACACTCCAGTGGGAAAGGGGGAGACCCAAGATCCTACCTGAGGTTTGGTTTGGAGCAGGGACACAAAGCAGAGTGGTGCCTCTCACGAGTAGGTGCTAGCTAGCAGGCTATGGGTTTTCTGAAACAGGTTTCCTCACTCATTCCTGAAGTTTTTGTGTTTTGGTGGGTTTTAAAAATACTTGAATAATGCTTTAATTCTAACTTTAATTCTAAACCACAAAGAAAAATTACTCTTAAGCCTGCTGGCCAGGACAACTACTTTGGAGGCACAATACTTGGGCCTCTACTCCAGAAAGTATTTAAGTATTTCCTTAAAATAAAGAGGAATGCTGCCAACAGACATGCCCACAATATCCTCTTAGCGTTGAGTACTTGCACCTCATTCTTTGGAGAACAAAATGAGAGTTTAAGTCTTCCCAGGAGAGGAAGACCCAGAAGTAGAGTGTCTTACATTTCACATGAATGCCTGAAGCGCTGAGAATTAGGAGGAAATGAGAACTGCTAGAATAGGAGAAGCAATGTAATTGTCAGATCTGTGAATCTAGCTCAGAAAAAAAAATATCAGGGAAGGGTGTCTTCTCAAAGACAACAATTATTTCATATCAAATCCACAACTATTTTTGAATTAGCCATCCCTGCTTTTTTAGTGTGTATTTTGAAAGAACTGTCCAGTTGTTAATGAGAGCCCCAGGCTTGAAGAAGCACAAACTTCTCCCGTTGGCAACAGGCTCCTGCTGCCTCCCACTACGGTCCTTACAAGTTGGGTGACAATATTTACACTAATTTTACAAGTGCAGTCAGGACCTTTGGACAAAATCTAAGTGTCCTATCAGAAGAACTGAGCATTGAAGAGTTTAACTTATCAACACGCAACCAGTAGTTGATTAATAAAGATACACTTCTGAAGACTTTTAAGTGCAGTCATACATATGTATCCTTCAGAGAAAAAAATAAATGTTTTCAGTTCAGAAACATGGTTCAGATTAGATCCACATTTCCATAGGCTGAATATTTCTGAAAACAAAGGAGAAACAGAAAAGCTGTACAGATATCTGAGCACTGTTCTTTCGCCGTCAGAGGTATAAAAGACCTGTGTTTTGAACTGGAAAACGTAAGAATCATTTAAGACCACTCCATAGAAAAAAAGACCACTTTTTGAACAGACCTCTTGTTACAATCCTCTGTTCAAAGGACTGTATAACTTGGCAACCCCGGCAAAATGAGATAACAGTCACGTATCATGATATAAATATTCTAGGAACAATCAAAACATGAAAGGAAATAGGGTTCATGTAAGCACCTTCTGTATTAAATGGGAATGATCTGTGAGGGCAGCTCCTGCATTTCCCTCTTCCCTATAATCCTGCTTCAATACAGTCAATGGATTTTTTGCTGGTAGTACCAATGGAACCAGGACTGCTCAGTGACAGTTCAGGACAGTGTGATGTACTACCGTGACACCACACGCCCGTAAATACCTCACTCTGTTCGCCCGACAGCCGGCTCTCAGGATGGTATCAGATACATGATTTCTATTGTCCTTCAGCTGGGAAAACACATTTGAACATGTCAAACGCCTCTGCAGCGCGAGCACAGGATGTGTGCTTGGCTCTAACTGGCTTCCTCATGGAACTGGTGCTTGTGTGGACATCTACAGCTCAGCGATTCTGGCCTGGAATGGATCACAGCCTGTTGTGCAACACAACCAGGGCATTCTAATTACATTTAATTCTGATTTTCAATTTAAAATCAAAACCATCTTGTACCCTCTTGGGTACACAACGAGACAGCAAAAATCTGACGTACTTTAAAAACCTGCCCCGTGGAATCCCAGTATTTTGATTTCTAAAGATTTTAAAGCTGCCCAAAACATTTAGCATGGAAAAAAACCCATCAGAACAGTCTATTTAAGAAAATCTTTTTATTATTTCCTAGTAGTCATTTTCTCATGTGTGTGTTTACATTCTAAGCCAACTATACAATTTCACCTAGAAAGTTCTCCCCTGAAAACAAAAACAACAAGGAAAAATCTTGGGAAAGAAAAGCTTGAGAAGGTACCATCATTCTAAATAGGTTGTACTGTTACTGCTTAATTAAGATAATTCAATAAATGCTCAGGGTTGGGGCAACGGAGGCTGGGAGTTTACATTTGGTATTTCCTTTCTTGTTCTGTTCCTTCTGCAGAAGACATGCCCCCTTGTGGGGAGAGTTTCAGCCCTGTAAACCTCTGGTCTGACAGGTTCGGGTACGAGGCAAAAGAAACAGTTGTCATAAGACAGCTTTTTCCTTCTGAATTTCTCGCTTTTCAGTCTCTCTTTAGATGCGCAACGCTTGGTGTACCTCGCATAGATCCCTTCTATGGGTTGTGGGAGGATGAAGAAAAGCAGCAAGCCCTAAGGCTCCCAAAGAGGCGATACTAGATGTCAGAACCGGTTCCTTCAGCTGTGTCAAATACATTAGTTTTAGCACCTTCAGGAAACAGAGGAAAAGTGCCCTAAAGAAAGCACTGCATAAAAGCTTGCTCCTGACAAGGATAAGTGGACACAATTCCCTGCATCTAAATGAGCATCCTCCAAACCAAAAGCATCACCACTATAGGGATCTTTGCACTGAACTCATTATTGGCAGGCTTTTTACGGTTGTCCAAGTTATGGTAGCACTGAAATAGTTCTGAAGGTATTTTCAGGCTCCTAAAAGCCTTTTTCTCCTTATTCGTAATGTTAATTTAGCCATTACAACCACAATGCAGTTACATATATGTTGTTGTTGCCCATACCTTGAATTAATTTTGTTATTTATTAAAACTGGTCATTTCAAAATGCCAACAATTTAAAGTGACATGGATCGTAAACATCCACTTACCATTATTACCACAGCAACAGATCTTCAAGTAATGTAACAACTCCACTGGAGTTATGAAAGCTGAGACTATCAGTTGCATTCAGTGTGAACATGGTGAGGAAAAGCAAATGATATGATACCTCATGACTATTAAACACAGGGTGATAGTCTTTTTCCTCTCTTCAATATAGAAAGCATATTAAATTTTGCATACAAGATATAAGTGATTGAACTGTCTCTCCAAAACAGATAACAGGCTGATGAAACAAACAAATGATATTTCATTAGAACTAGCAGATGAAAACCAAGTGCATTAAAGCACAGAGTCTGGTAGAGTGACAGGAGGCTGCTCCAGTCTGTGACATAGAGAGGACAGAGAAAGGGCACCCGAAGTGCAACATAATGAGGCAGGAAGGAAGATGGTGAGGAAAGAGAAGGGAGGACATCTGTGCTAACAATGCTTCATTCTGAGATGCAAGACATAACAAAATAAACACTGTGTTTTCTAGATTGACATATGTTAATCTCTCCTGCAGCAGGTTCTTTCTGTCTCAAATTACAAGAACCCCAAGATTCTCTCTCAGAAAACTGTTCATCACTTCAGAGAGATGGAGTTATTCTGCACTGGCTTGTTCCTTATACCTCAGTACACACCGAAATCACGTTTCTTATCGCTACAGAGACAGCTGTCTACTTTGTTGCTCTAGACATAAACAAACTGAAATTGTAAAATGAAGTAACTTGTCTTCTGGATGCCGACCCTCAGGGCGTGTTACAGGGATATTCTCTCCACTTTCACTTGTGTGGAATCTTCACCTGACTTATCTTGAATGAGAAAGTACAGAGCACGACAAATAAAACTTGAAACACGAGCTAGCTGGCTTGAGACAATTAACATGCTTCTGACTTGGTGATTCCTATTTCCTTTCAGTTCCATGTTAAGAGGATTCAGCACTTGAAATACCTGAGAAGTGTAAAGCATTACAATGTTCATCACTGTTGCAGGTGACTAACAAAATAAAATCTTCGAAGTCCGTTGTTGGAAGGGTTCTGCCCTCTGCTCTCTTGTTCAACTGTTACATAATAAATTGTACACATACTAGATTAGCTCTGTGTCAGAAATAAATTTGGGTAAAATCTCAAGCCTTCCACTGAATCATCTCTGCAAAGATGGCCCATCTTTTCAGCAAGAAGCAGCCTAGAGAAAGCAAAAGAATGTATTAATTGGAGACAACATGAGAACGAAGGTATTAAACACAGCAATTATTACTTACCTTTCTTTGGCTAAGAGAACAGACATCCCCACCAGCTTAGCAAACTCATCGGCTGTGAGAGAACCTTTTTCAGATACCTGTTAAAAAAACAAACGCGCAAATAAACAAACTATGGCATTAAAGAAAAATAACAAGGTCTCTTGGCTACTGAATCAGGTCTAGCCTTGTGAAGTGATAAATTGGCAGCAAATCCCTTGGGAAGACAACTAGCTTGTTTGCATTTAAATAAAGTACAAATAATCATGAGTATTTCCTCTTAAAAATATCTCCTCCGGAAAAATTGCGAAGTATGGAAACGGAATGTAGAAAATAGTGAAATCTTAAAAAAAAAAAAAGTCACACGGTACCCTTTCCTTTGGATTTTTTTAAAAAATACCTTGGGGCAAAATGAGCAAAAAATTAGAATAGCTCAGACAGCAGTATACTGTCACAATCAGTATTTACACAGCCCAAATACAGTAAGTGATTCTGCAAACACTGAAGCCTAAGTGAGGAAATAAAAGACCCATTCAGGGCAGGCCATCGATTTAGAAATTTAAGTCATTTCAGATGGAAGTGGAAAATTTGAGCTTAATGGGATTTAAAGTATCTCCACTGCCTATAGAAACATCCCCAAACCTTAGTGCTACACCCTATGTTACGGCATACTTAAAGGGATCAGTAAAAGCCTCCATCACATTCAGATGACACAAAAGATTGGTTCAGTCTTGGGACTCAAAACTTTGGTCTCATTGTTTCCACCACGCTAGTCAATACATGCTAAAATGAAACCTTCTCAAACAGGTTGGACGCCTGGATGCTTAAAATATTAGATGTGAAGCGCAGGACTATTACTGCATGGAATTTCCCACGTAAACATGTTTTACTACCCTGTAAATTAATAATTCTTCCATTTCTCCACTGCTTCAGATTCAAGTAAACTTGTAAATCCAGATGGAGTTGCCATTTCCTGCTTCCTACCTAACTGGGTGGGGAAGGGTCTATTCTGCAGCTTTTTCAGCAGTAGTCTTTCTACAGAAACTCAGATTACATTAGTCCTAACTTGAGATTTTACGAAGCTAAGAGATCAAATCTTAGTGATTGAACTCAGCTATACAATCTAATATGCATATGGGTGATTAATTATCTTTCCTTTCCAAAGTACTACCCTCATTCAAGGGTGACTTTAGTTTCCTTTGACTTCCATGTCATTTCCTGTCTTCACCAGCCACTCAAAACCACATCTCTCTCCTGTCTGAATCCCTGTGACTTCCTTTCACTTCTTCTCAGAAGTTTCATGTTACTGTACATTATACATTAAGTGCAGGTTGCTTTTGGCCACAAGCCTGATCTCATCTTCCCTTTCCCTTACGGGCCTGCCTTCCTCATTCAAAGCCTCTCCCGTATGTTTTTCTATGGAGTCAAAGTCTCGTATAATGAAAATAAAAGTGAAAAGGCACTTTGGTAATAAATCCACCATCTGTTGCTTTTTGCAATTGACCTCATTTGTAAAAAAAAAAAAAAAAAGGTTTTTCCTTTCAAAGAGATAAGCTCTCTTACTGAAGGCAACGAATTAATTAAAAACCAAAAATCATCAGAAAAACATCTAAAAGTGGACTAGGTATTTTTCTGCAACTATAAGAAAATAAAGTTAAATGATTAACATATATTGAAAGATTTAAGTGTTTTAGTTTTGATAATTTAGGATGGAATCTTTTAGATAGTTAAATACATTTATCTTATCTAAAACTCTTTTTGATGAGAGAAAGCTATATGGTAACAATTATGCAAAATGCACTGAAGACTCTACCTCATGGATCAAGTGTGAAGGTGTCTGTGACAGCTCTACTTTTTCTTAACTGCCCAAGTCAAAATCCTCTTTGATGTTTAACTTTGGATACACTGAATCAACCTTTGCTCAACTTTACGAAAAACAAAAAATTACATCCCACTGGAAAAGACACAGGAAAATGCATCAAATAGTGGGACAGCAGAACTTCAAAGAGTCCAGAGGCAGCAAACCCACAAAGGTTTACCACAATGAGCAATTGTTAGGGAACAGAAGGAAACTTCCTTAATGGTTATTTATACTATTTTTTTGCTGAAGCAGCTAGCTTAATTCTACACACACTACTCTCCAACTCAGTGCTCTTGACAGAAGCAAATTCAGTACAAGGTGTTACACATACAATGTACTGTGTTTTGAAATAAACCTAAACCAAACAACTGCCTATATCAACATTTAAGAGCTACTTTCACTGCTTTCAAGCACATTGTGTACAGTGTCTGAAGTCCACTTCTGTTAAATTAAGTGCTTAATACATCATGAACTTCATCCTACAGTGCAAAAGATTTGGAGGTAGGTTGAAGGTTAACAAATTTTGAAAAGAGATGGAAAAGTGATTTATTCTTTAACGAGAAAGCAGTGACTAAGATTATTGCCTGAACAGAACTCCGAAGATGAAAAGTGCTATTTAAGTATTACTCTTGGAAGACTTGGAAGTGGTATATTTATATACCTAGTGTGTTTAAATTTCCCCAGTGCAGTCAGAACACTGAAGGAAACGAAGTATACTTACTGTCTCTAAAGCAGAAGCTACCATTTCCTCTTCGTTATGAGACTGGAGTTCAATCACCATCACACCACTGTCAAATATCCGAAGCCTAAAATCAAAAGAAAAAGTCTAAATAAGTAAAACCCCTGAGCACATCACCTATGGTCACATTTCTAATGCAGCTACACCTATAACCACATTACAAAAGGAAAAAAAAAAAGCTCTGTAAAATGGACTCAACATTAAAAGCATCTTCAACATCTGAAGAGTCTGACGAGAGCAAGGCACAAGTCTCGGCTTAGTTAAACACTTTTCCCAGTCTGAAAAAAACTGTATTGGAAGTGAAAATAATATTGTCTTTTTAGCAAAGTGAACCACAGTTAAAAATCCATATTTTACTGTAGAGTGGATGTTGGTGCATACAGCAGCATTTTTAAGCACAGGATAATTTGTCTAAAAAACCCAAATCTACTGCCGGTAAAATACTAAGCCATCCAAGCACCATGGTCTGACTTGTTATAAATACATCTTACCTTAGTGGTAATTTCAGTGACTCCAGCATCTTACAAGCATTTACTAAATCTTCTGGTGACAGCAACTATTAAAATAGTAAAACATATTTATTCACGAGTTGCATTTTAAGTGTACAGCATAACACCAAAACAAACAGTTTTAATAACTGCAGCTATAAAATACACCAGGCTACACAATATTGTTGATTTTCTTCCTTTCTATTGTCCAGTCTATTTTCTTGGCTTCTGTGCTTCTTTCTGTTCGCTTACTACATGTTCTATAATAATCCTTCTTTCCCTCTTTAAAGAAAGAATGGATGTATTCCACAAAATACAAATATTCACCATTCTTTAGTATTCTCTGTTCAGTTTTCTTTCCAGATGAGGATGGATTTTCCCTTTTATAAGACATTATAAGAAGCAGCATACATTATGACAACTTATAGAGTATACATGAACATTACATGGAAGAAGAAAGGAAAAAGGTAAAAATCCCTAATTTTAATAATGGGCTGATCACTTTGTGCTGTTAGACAAAGTCAGCAATTGGTAGGGAACATACTTACCCTTTTTCTTTAATTGATTTATCAGTGAAGTACATTTTATAAAATACGTAATAAAACAAATTTCTCACCTCTAATCCCCGTGCGCGATTTACCAGACAGTACACTTCTGTAAGTGACATGATCCCTCCTCGCTCCTGTGTTAAGCACAAGACTGGTAAGAGAAATAGCATTAATCTAGTAAACACAGTATCTCAACTTGCATTTCACGGATTAAACAGAAGAGCTACATGATGAGCTTTAATGAAAACAACTACCCAGGAAATACCATGTATTTCTAACACAAGAGGTAAGTTCTTACATTGTATGTTTATATAATATTTTTAAAATGCCAAACAGTGATACTACATCCAAAGACTGTGAATTAAGTTGATTTTGAAGTAGAGAGTAAATCACAGGAACAAGGAATTTCATGACATTAAATATATCAATCAATTTACCATTTTTACTTTCCAGGACATATATTCCTTCAACAGATGTTGAATATGAGACTGTGCTGCTAAATCTGAGACTTTAGAGGCACAGTGGGACAGCCAAAACACATTTACATCGAAATTCAGCAACACATAGAAAGTGCTCATGCAAAATTAGGTACTTTACCTCTAGTGGTGTCTGTAGCATTCCAGCTAGTTGCTTTGCCAGTTGCATGTGGTAATGGGTACCAGATCCATGTGTTTCCCTAGTAACTGGATTAGCTATACCCATACTCAGTAGATAGGACTTGAACCTAATAGTCTAAACAAAAAACATTTAAAGGTGCATCAGCTAGTGAATGATTCTTTAAGTCTTTGGTTTTATTACTATAATACAGTTTTGGTGAATAAATCCATTCAGTTTACTACCAATAAAGTCAATTACTGTCAAAAAAGAACACAAGACTTACTGCTATTTATTTTTGACCAGCAGAGGTCAAAAATACAAAAATGTACACAAAAGCAGTAAAGTCTTTGCTTTTAAGAAAGGGTCACAAGAAAGGTAATACCAAACAAGTAAATCACTTTTACTTTATGTAAAATTAAAGCTCAAAAAATCTAACCATGAAGTGTTCTTTATTAACATTACATGCATTAAACATATAGCTTTTTGCTGTGCATAGGAACATTTCTGTTGACTTTAAGAACAAAATTCACTTACCTCATCCTCAGTGATATCACCTTGTTTTTCTTTAATCTTATTAGCTATTGACTTGGATAACTCCACCATTTCCTTAGCCTATCAAGAAAGACCCATAGATGAGTCAACTTTCAGCTCAACAGAGAACCACGCTTAAAACTGAGAAAACAAGCCTAAGTCTGCTTGAGTAAGTGACATGCCATACCTTCTCCATTAGCTTGCTAAGGTCCTCAAAAGCCTGAAATGAAAGGAAAAGCAGACATCGCAGATCAGTATAATTACAGAATTCAGCTTCACGGATACAGTGAGCTGCCTTGGTCCACCTACTCAAACTATTCACAAGAGCTGCTGTCCCTTTAGATTAGTCTGTTATAATCTGAGATATCATATATAATTAGCTGATATAGCTGTTCTATATCTGGTCTCAAAATCAAAATTAGAGAATCCATTAACAACAAAGAATGAAGAATCAAATAATCACACACTTTTCCAGGATGTGAACACTAGTTCAATATGATTTATGAAGTCCATATGCCAGGAATGAAAAACAAGATACTGAAGCCCAGAAGAGGTTAAACTATCCAACCTTACTGTGCTTTCCTAGGAGCTGGGGGAACATTTCTTGATGGTGATGGGAGGTTTTCTCTCAAGAGTTAACCCTCACTCAAGGATATTTACTGTTTCTGACCTGCAGCAAGCCAGCTGTGAAGCTACAGAAGTACTCCTCCTGACAAGACTATTTTACTTTTATCAGTAGATGTTAGTAACAAAGAGTCATTCAAATTGAGCAAGGAAGAGGGTATATGCTTTCACGTTTGCTTCACCGAAGAGGCAAAACCTCTGAAAATGCATGGCAACCTCATTTAAGTATCACATACATAGGAACAGTGGTGCTACCATAATAAACAAAGAAACAGTTTGAAAAATTAATGAAATAAGGTCCACATGACAAATGATCAGATTTAAATAAATTAAGATAAACACTAGATAAAAAGCATCCTCTGAAAACTCTAGTTGTTGGACGTAAAACCCAAAATACCTGTTAGAACAAGGGAAAAAATTATTTGCACAGACCAATTTTTTCTAGTCTAAGAAATCTTTTACTTTGTTTCCACAAAAATACCTAATAAACTGGACATCCATCATAGGACCACAATTATATGAAGTCTATTCAGTTTAGTAAACTGCTATGGGCTCAAATACAAAAATTCTACAGCAACCCAAGAAGAGTATTTTTAGGCTTAAATAAAGCATACTTTTAAAAATGTTGAAGGTATACTGAAACTCAAAAGTTTTAGTAATGATAACCAACTAGCATAATAAAATTCATTAAAAAAATGTTAGCAACTATATTAAAAACCAACTCTCATTTCTCTCATCCTCAGCGACACATATTCAGACTTCTCAACTGCTTGTCTGAAATACATGACAGGTGGTCAACCTTTTCCAATGACTTTTTTGAACAACTGTTCACTAGAAAGACACACTTCAGCAGAATTTACACACGAAGACCCAATTGCTCCCATCTACACTTAGGTGCCTGACTTAGCAGCTTATTGTTCTGAGATGTAACATGTAAAGAGGAGAAAGAGATGCCTCCAGGAAGGGACAGGGTTTACTTTTCATCTGAATCCCCCCTAACGGTGCCAGTGTTTCTCCACTGACTGGAGAAGTCCAGCCTCTCAACATTTGGTACGTAAATTAGGTACCCAAAATTAAGTGGGACAAAACTTGGCCCAGGGGGAGAAAAGAAAATGTACCAGCATATAACAGTAATGTACCACTATCAGAACACTTTGGAACTCTGTTTGGAAAATTTCTTCTTACTTCCTGATCTGCCAAATTTGATAATTTACAATATCTTTCCCAATCTCTAGTGTAAATCAAAGCCCTTCTACTGTACTTGTATATGATATCAACAAAAAGTTTTCTAACAAGGCTTTTCCCAGCTTATTTCTAATCTCTATAACCTGCATGAAAACATCATTCATCAAAAGAACCCTTGATTTAGCTAAATAAACAGCATGCTGTGTCCAGCTCCTCCTCTGCTTGACTCACCAAGGGCAGGCCTGGAAACAAAGGGGAATGTGCACACACCTAACAGGAACTTCCTCAGATAAACAAAAGGCTAAAGAACTGGATTCTTATCAGCAGCGAACAGCAGATGCAGGAAGTCTTTTCCTGGAAGCCAGGGCACCATTTTTTAAATTAAGTCATTTATAACATTTAAAGCTGGAGGAAGACAGGATTTTACAAGTCATGGTTTTCCTCTGTTCATACAACACATATAAATGGGTTCATTTTACCCTCTGACAAAGCTACTAAAGGAAAAAATAGCCAGACAATACCTTTTGAACCATATACATGTGCATGTAACCACAATACCTTTTGAACTACACACAGAACTTCATTCATTATGTGCCTCATAAACAGAAAGGAAAAAGTTTAATGCTACTAGCATCTGAAACAGCATGAAGCCTGCAAAGGTACTAGAATCTTCTTATGTATCAGAGCAGTGAATGTCTTTTCTTGTGGCACACTGAATCAAATGAAGTTTTTCCACAAAAACGAATCTGTTGCATGTAGTTTATGAATACTTACAAATTAATGTCTGCTACCAAGACAGAACCAGACAATTTTTTGAGGATAATGCTCCCAGGTATATACGAAGAAATTAACTGTCTCTGTTGTCCATCGGTATTGAGATATGGAATTCAACTACTGTGCTGTTTCTGGGGAAAAGGATGGTCTCCATCTAGCCCAGGTATTTTGCAAAGAAACTTGTAACATCTTCCCAATGCCTGGACTGTAGAACATTTTACTATCATTATAAGCCTAAATCTAACATTTAAAAACGGAATATTTATAAGGTGAATGCCTAACTTCACCACAGTTATGCACAGATACTTGGATCAATGTATTCTTTTTAAAATATATATGTTAAAATTTCAATTGAAAACAAAATTAGCTGAAAAAAAAAAAAGGCAGGAAAAAACTCAAACTTTCTGCAGGTGCCTTTGTGTTCTGCTTCTCCTGATGAAAAGTCACTGAACTCAGATTTCTAATTCTACCAAAATTAATTTTATAAATACACACCATTAGTTTCAAATAAGAGCCTTCTTGAAAGGAACTGTTCAAATGAAGTACCTTTACATATATTGAAAAGCCAGTTAAACAAAGTACGTAACTGTAAATTATACACTCTTAATCAATTCAGACTTCTCAACAAAAACAATAAATAGTCTCAGCTGCCCCTAAAAGAAAGTGTGAATGAATGCAAATGGCTCAGAAAGTTGATTGACCTTGAAACTTCAGTAGTATTTACCTCGGAAATGTTTTTGTCAGTCTCTTTTCTTTTTTCCTCTAATTTCCTTTCGATCCCTACAATTCCTACAGCTCTTATTCTTCCTGCCTGTAAAAGAAAATAATGAAAAGAATCAAAATAGGAAATACTAAGTTTTCTCATCCGCCTCTCTGTGAAAAAACTTACATTAGAAGACAGGAAACACTCCCCTCAAGAGCTGTTATAATGCATACAATATTTCATATATTTATTGAAAGCATTTTTTAAACCAGTGTCAAAAAATAAACACTAAGTGTAAAATATATACAAATTTTCTGTAGTAGATGAATAGTAAGATCATAATATTGAAGCTATTAATATGAAGATGCTTAATAGCCTGATCAGGACTGAGCATTCCAGCTCATCTCAATTAAAGCCTCCCAAGTCCCTGTGAACATCTGTACCAGTGCTGTGGAAATGCATGTGTCCAAATATGATTGCCTCAAGAAATCCTCTAGCGTGAAGAAATGCAGCCACAGAAACACAGTGCTAAGCACAGTCTGATTTACCTTGCTGAGAAGTATCAGTATAGAGTGACGGTGAATCCTTTGTTTGATGCTGAATGTGTTTTAGAAGGGCTGGTACCTAAGTGGGATTGGTGCCAGCCCTCAAATCCCTGACTGCAAAGCTTTGCACTGTTAATGATTTGCTATGATTTAGGAATAAGAACAGGAAAAAAGGCGTTTTCATTAAGTGATTCTTGATGCAGGGTGTAGGCTTCCTTATTAGTCCACCAAATGCAACCATGCTTATAGGTACTACATTTACAAAGGATGACATAAATGATTTGACGTTGAACAATGTTTAAATCATCCTATTTCATTCATAGTACTGTACATTCAATATATTCACATATTCAACATATTCATACACAGAAACAATACCTACATGTTTGTCAGGGTTTATAATCTAGAAGTATCCAGACAGATAAAGGTGGCAATCTAACATATGACAAAAGATGCTCCATAACAACTGTCCATTTAGACCATACATTTAAATCAAACAACCATTTTGGTTGGAAAAGACCTTTAAGATCATCAAGTCCAATTATAAACCTAACACAGTCAAGTCCACCACTAAACCGTGTCCCTAAGTGCCACATCCAGGGATGGTGACTCCACCACTTCCCTGGGCAGCCTGTTTCAGTGTTTCACAACCCTTTCTGTGAAGAAATTTTTCCTCGTATCCAATCTGAACCTTCCCTGGCACAACTTGAGGCCATTTCCTCTCGTCCTATCACTTGTTACCTGGGAGAAGAGACCAACACCCTCCATGCTACAACCTCCTTTCAGGTAGTTGTAGAGAGCAATAAGGTCTCCCCTCAGCCTCCTTTCTCAAGGTTAAACAGCCCCAGTTCCCTCAGCCCCTCCTGATCAGACTTGTGCTCCAGGCCCCTCACCAGCTTCATTGCCCTTCTCTGAACTCTCTCTAGCACCTCAATGTCTTTCTTGTAGTGAGGGGCCCAAAACTGAACACAGTATTGGAGGTGCAGCCTCACCAGTGCTGAGTACAGGGGGACGATCACTCCTTTAGTCCTGCTGGCCACATTATTCCTGATACAAGCCAAGATGCTGTTGGTTTTCTTGGTCACCTGGACACACTGCTGACTCGTATTCAGCTGGTTGTCAATCTACACCCCCAGATCTCTCTCTGCCAGGCAGCTTTCCAGCCACTCTTCCCCGAGCCTGTAGCGCTGCCTGGGGTTGTTATGACCCAAGCACAGGACCCAGCCCTTGGCCTTGTTAAACCTCATACAATTGGCCTCAGCACAACAATCCAGCTGGTCCAGATCCCTCTGTATGGCCATCCTACCCTCCAGCAGATCAACACTCCCACCCAATTTGGTGTTGTCTGCAAACTTACCGAGGGCACACTCGACCCCCTTGTCCAGATCATTGATAAAGAGATTAAATAGAACTGGCCCCAGTACTGAGCCCTGAGAAACACCACTTGCAACCAGCCAACAACTGGATTTGGCTTCCTTCACCACAGCTCTTTGGGCCTGGCCATGCAGTCAGTTTTTTACCCAGCAAAGAGTACACCCATCCAAGTCATTAGCTGCCAGTTTCTCCTGAAGAATGCTGTGGGAAACAGCATCAAAGGCTTTACTAAAATCTAGGTAAACAACACCCACAGCCTTTCCCTCATCTGCTAAGCCAGTCACTTTGTCATAGAACATCACATTGGTCAAGCAGAACCTGCCTTTCATAAATCCATGCTGACTGGGCCAGATCGTTTGGTTGTCCTGTATGTGCCACGTGATGGCACTCAAGATGATCTGCTCCAAAACTGTCCCCAGCACCAAGGCCAGACTGACAGGTCTGTAGTTCCCTAGATCCTCCTTCCAGCCTTTCTGTAGATGGGTGTCATATTTGCCAACTTCCAGGCAACTGGGACCTCCCCAGTTAGCAAAGATTGCTCATAAATAATTGAAAGTGGCTTAGTGATCACCTCTGCCAGCTCCCTCAGCATCCTTAGGTGGATCCCATTTGGCCCCATAGACTTGTGCATGTCTAAATGTTGCAGCAGGCTGTTAACCATTTCCCTTGGGATTATGGGGACTTCATTCTGATCACCATCCCTGTCTTCCAGCTCAGGGGGCTGGGTACCCAGAGAACAACTCGTCTTGCTATTAAAGACTGAGGCAAAGAAGGCATTTAGTACCTCAGCCTCTTCCTCATCCTTTGTCCTTTTGTTTCCCTTCACATCCAATCAAGGATGGAGATTCCAAACCATTACATTCCAAACAGTTATATAAAAGTTACACATTATATATTTGACTTCCAGCTACAAAACAAAAAAACTAGAAATCACAGTTGTCCTGGTTTCAGCTGGGATAGAGTTACTTTCTGCCTAGTAGCTGGCATAGTGCTGTGTTTTCTATTTTAGAATAATGTTGATAACACACTGATGTTTTAGCTGCTGTTAAGTTTCAGTTTCTCATGAGGTGTCAGGTACACAATGAGCTGGGAGAGGGAACAGCCAGGACAGCTGATCCAAACTGGCCAAAGGGTATTTGATACCTTATGGTGTAATGCTCAGTATTAATTTTGGGGGAATCTGGCTGGAGGAACCACTTCTTGGGGAGTGGCTGGGTATTGGCTGACAGGTGGTGAGCAACTGCATTGTGTATAACTAGTTTTAGACATTCTATTATTATTATGAACATAAGTGTTGTTATTATTACTTTCCATTTCTGTCCTATTAAACTGCCTTCATCTTAACCCACGAGGCTTAATTTTTTTCTGATTCTCTACCCCATGCCACTGGGGGAGGATGGTGTGTGAACGAACCCCTCTATGTGGTGTTCAGCTGCCTGCCAGGTTAAACTACAACAATAATTAAGATCAAAAATCCTTCAGCTTCACTAGATCTTTCATGCTGAAAAAAATGATGTGCAATTTTTTTATATATATAGAAATAAATATTTGCATAATTATACGTGTGTGTGTCTGAGTCTATAAAATAAATGGAGCTCATTATCAACTATTCAAGTTTAAACACACTCAAGGAAGAGAGGCCACAGTGTTCTCTATCAAGTGAAAACTGAAAAGGAGAAACCAATTTATGCCAGTGAAGAAACTGAATTCCTACATGTGCCCAGTGTTGGCTAGAGGCATGTCAGATGCAGTATATGGAGGCAGCAAGACCTGGAACAAGAGATTACATACAGATGCTGCACTTGAGCTAAACAAAGCGACACGTGACATACAGAAGGATGTCAGAGCTGTGCACACACCTGTGGATCCTTGTTAACTTGAATGGTCTGACCAGTAGGCATGTTCTCCCATCTCCTTTGTGTAATTTCTTCTGATAATCGTCTATAGAACTGCAAACATTAAAGAGCAACAACAGATGTTTAATAAACCGTGCAGAGTACCTCTGGGTATTTTTAACATCTTGGTGGCAGATGAAACAAAATTCACTGTAACACAAAACATGGTAACATCGACACATCCATGGTACAACATTCATTATCTGGAAATTCTTAATGTCCAGTCTTCAAAAATATACACGTTAGAGAAGGAGCCATACAGTTACTAGTTAAACTTGCATGAGTACTTCTACTGCACATTTTTTTTTCAGATATTCAAAATGTTCTAAAACATGCTAAAGTTCAAAATGTCAAGGTTTGCTCAAAGTCATGCTTCTAAGAGGAAGGAGAACTGATCAATCCAATTGTTGATCTGTTAATTCAATATAAAGACAATCATATGCATCTATTACACCTATTTGTTTATTGCTAATACCAGATGGTGGCATTAGTTAATTAGTTATCAGTAAGAGTATCCCACTGACCAAAATCCAGAAAGAAAATCTATCCCATTCTTACGGTTATTCAAAGTTCACAGGAAAGCATCCTGACATCATGAAGAAAAGATCTGGAGTGTAACTTGTATTCTAGATAATCAGTAAACACAGTAAGTTCGATTCACAGACACAAACTTTAATGTTAAAATAAATAGTATTACGATTGGGCAAAACACCAATACTATTATAACTAGGCATAAATCCACACTTGTCCTAAGCTGAAAACTGCTCACAAAGAAATGAAAGTGAGTCTGATCATACACATGTATTTATAATACATATATAACTAAAGTTGAAAATCTGATTTTCTGCAGTTAAGAGGTACGGCTTTTTCCATTTATCAAAGTTAAAGTTCTCAGTCTTGTCAAGTGAGGATCTTACAGTGTGAAATTTCTTTCCATAGTGCATCTTGTCTATTTTTTAGGATAAGCCTTCTTTTAAACCAAATAATTATAAAACATAAAATGAAACAAAGCTCTAAGGTAACAAAAATTGTTTAGCAATAAAACTAGAGATATGATTAGGAATAAGTTGCTTGATTCCTATTCAGTAGAAGGTTAGCTACAAAGAAACATCTTTTACTCTGTCAAACACCTAACAGATTTCAGAGACATCATTTTTGAAAATCCTGTGTTCAACTTAAAAGATTAAAAAAGGAAGTATAAGGTTATATTAAATATACTAAAATGAGAACAAAGCCTAACAATGCCTCCTGACATTTTTGGAACTCTATTTGCATTATTTAACCAAAGCATAAAAACCTGAAGGCTCACAGTGTTTTTCTTCAAAAAGGATGTGTTGAAAAAGCTCCACCTCAAAAGTAAACATGGAAAGATCACGGAAAATTATCACTAACACCACAAGAGTATAAAGGCATGTCCAGCTATCTGATGTGCTGGGCTTGCGTGATACAAAACTTACCTCAATCTCCCCATGTTCTTTGAAAGAAAGTTTGATGTAGGAATATTTGCTGCTCTGGAATGGACCAGGCTCTTTGTTTGAAGCAGCAGGATGAAGATGAACTACTATTTTGGCACTAAGAAAAAGAGAGGAGGCAGCTTTCTGTAATACCTAAAAAATTATTTCTACAATCAAAGCTAACATTTTAATAAAGACCTGTATTAACTTTATCTCACATAAGAGCTAAAGTACATCAAATAATGCTTTGCTTTTGTGCATCAACATTTAAGTATTTTAATTCAATATTATAATAGATCTTATGTAAAAACTACTATGACCTCTAAAACAGCAACATCTCAAAAACTGAAAATGTACCCATCATCAATTATTGAGAAATACATATAACTTTTTAACATTTCAAACAGTAACTTCGGAAAAAATCTTTTAGTTAAGATACAAACTAACTGTCAAGTACTCATCTGATTTGGCTTTTGACTTGCATTAACTACTGCCAAAATACACTATCTTTGTCAAAAGAAAACAAAACGTCTCAGTATTATGTCTAACCTATCCCACTCGTATATGTCACTTGCAAACACTGTATATGGGTGAACTTGTCCAAAACCAACATTCAAAGGTAACATATGTGGAAATAACAGTTTAAAATGATACCTACCAGCATAACAAACCTTGAGATAGCATTATTTTAGGAACATAACAGAGTGCTATCACAGCATGACTGCAAGTCCACCATTCTCATTTCATTTTGCTGACACCTTTTTCATGGGTCTTTCTTTACCTGACTTCTCCAGCATTAGTGAATTACCTGATTTCTTCTGGATACTCCCAGCATATTACCTTACCCATCTGACTGTAGGCTGCATACAGATGTCAACTTCAGTTTACAGACATTTCTCCAGTTAATACTTTTTTTTCTCTTTTTCTTATGAAATTTCTTTGTACCCATACCGTACTGAATTAATTATTCAAGTGAGTGATAATATTTGAGTTCCTTCTAGCCATCGCTAGCATTTCCATGCTCAAAATCAGTCATACGGTCATGAAAAGTTATATAATACAAGATCTGGCAGAGTTTCTATCCCCAAACAGTTTTGTGGCACAAAAGACTAAAAGCAGCTTTCCAACTTAGATGCAGCAAAATCACTGCTGTCATTTATGACTAATCAAATGCAAATGGCAAGAGAGAACACATACTTGTTTAGTGATTGCAAGACATTTAACAAATCATATCAAACACTGCTTTGTCATGACTCTCTTATACATTTGATCTCAAGCGAAGAAATCAGGTCCTTGTGGCTGCCAATCTGAAAACTTGATTGCAAATGGAACCTACCATGAATTAATACATAATCTTTGGTTCCTCATGTAACATGCGTGTGAAACTATGCAGCTGAAAAAGACAATGACTAGCACCTTACCTTTTTCCTATCCCAGCTGCTTGCTCTTCGATAAAGACGATCTGAGACAGAGGAACAGCAATGCAGCACTCCTGGATGAATCAACATTAACACAAGTGAAATTAAAGCCACATCCTGACTATTCATTCACAAAACCCAAGTGTTCTCTTTTCCCATTTCACAAACATTACAGATTTCTACAGGTGCTGCCTGAGGCACTCCATATGTAATATGATGGTAACAATAGCAACAATCTATTAAAGAGAAATACAAATAGGAAACTTAATACAAACTTGAAACCACATTTGAGCTAATCAGAAAACAAACTTAAATGTTAATGTGCCAACCTCAGACACCTCAAGCTAGACTCACAGAAACATTTGAGAATTTAACACATCTTCAGTATCCAAAATTTAAAAAACTCAAGTATTCTCTGAGTGAAATGGGTATTTCTGCATCTATTTCACACACAGGGACTTTAAGACAAGAGGAAATGGCCTCAAGTTGCGCCAGAGAAGGTTCAGATTGGATACGAGGAAAAATTTCTTCACAGAAACGGTTGTGAAGCAGTGGAACAGGCTGCCCAGGGAAGTGGTGGAGTCACCATCCCTGGAGGTGTTTAAAAGACGTGTAGATGAAGCTCTTAGGGACATGGTTTAGTGCTTGAGTTAGATTATGGTTGGACTCAATGATCTTAATGGTCTCTTCCAACCAAAATGATTCTATGATTCTATGACTTAATCCAGCAGTTGAGGCATCCCACACATTTATTGGACCAAGCTTTAGAAAAAAAAAAAAAGAAGAGCAAGAAACAAGGCTGTATTCATCTGTGGGAGGCTAACCTACCCAGGCTAAACTCTTCCTGTATGATTTTGAGACAGAAATTGCTCGAGGGAGCAATTCAAAGCATCTAATTAGGTGCCTCGTCTCATTTTGGTGAATAGCCTTTGGTGAATGTCATCTTCCACACAACAGCCTGGTGATCGACAGTCACATGGAATACAGGAGACAGGTTACATTCCCTCTCCCTCCAATGGCCATGAGGG
Organism: Patagioenas fasciata; assembly: GCF_037038585.1. NCBI lineage: Eukaryota > Metazoa > Chordata > Aves > Columbiformes > Columbidae > Patagioenas > Patagioenas fasciata. The sequence continues at coordinate 29,819,042 of NC_092520.1, forward strand.
GTGTACCTAACACCAGGTTACAATGAACATTGTTACAGGGCCTTCTCTATCCCTACTACCAAAACTGTTCCTCTTTGCATGGAATACTTACTTACTTATTAAACTGGCGATTAGAGAAGTGTACATGCAGGAACTCCAACTAATGAGTAAACCTCTCATTGGGAAAAAATGTGGGTTGTACTTCCTGTTCTAAAAAACTCCAAATATAAGCCATTTAGATTCTTCTGTGGCTCTGGATTCTATGGCTGTTACATAGAACAGTTACTGTTTGTGAAACACACATAACTCTGGACACTTTTAATACCGGCAAAATGATACTTCTGTTTAAAAATAAAAAAACATGTTTTGAAAATGGCATGAGTGTTGTGTACAGTGTCAAAATGACTGATTCATTTACTTCACAGCCAGAAAAGTTATGAACTTGTTGTACGCACAAGGACTTAGAATCACACCTTCCTGGAGAAAAAAGCAAGAGAAAGGGATACAAAAACAGAGATGTGTTAAAAATGCTGTGAGTTTATTTGGAATTTTTTTTTTCCTAATGTCTCATGCTCACATTATGCATGACTTTATGATTTGAAATGTTGTACAAATCTAGTTATGCAACAAACTTTAAGTAATTACTTTTTTTTCCTTTGGAAATCACTGTGTTTTCTATACTGTTCAACTGCAGATGGCATGTAACAACAACCGCTATAAAACACAGATGTTTTGTTTTTGTAAAAAGGTTTGCTGTGTTAACCTACTGACAAATGCCCTATTTATTACTAAAGTCTGCAGACACAAGAAGGGGCTCTCTACAAGTTATTCTAGGTAAACTAGCTAAGGTTTCTAAGGCTGATATATCACAGCTGAGCTCAGCCAACAATGCACCATGAAAATAAAAGGGCATCGTGTTCCACATGTTTCATTCCTAACAGCTTGAGATAGAATCAGTTTCCTTTACCACATTAACAAAGTTATTTGTGTACCATAGATTTAAAATTAAAAAAAAACAAATCTGGCTCCACTTAAACAGAATTGGTCTGTACCAGATCAGAACTGGGTAACTTTTGCCCGTACCTTGGCCACATGTTTCTGCCCCTTCTTCAATGAATCCTAGAGCCTGTCAGAATCTTTGTTGAGCTAAATCAACTTGTTAAAAGAAAACTGTTTTTCTTATTCTCCAAGTTTCTTCTCTGTTGATTTACCAAATTCAATGATCTTGATACAAAGAATCACATAGCCTACAAGCAGAGGGAGAAATCGGGGACAGAAAATAAATGTCATCCTTTTGCTGGGAAGGAGAGATTGGGGATAGTGACAGTTTTTAGATTTGCTGAAACCACAGCCCGTGATGTTACTCCAAGTCCAGGTAAGAAGATTAGAAGCAGTGTACACTGCAGTACATGCCCACCTGTCAAGAACAGATGTTGATGAAGCAGTAAGAGGTGATTTACACAGACTGTTTAGCATAGCTAAATTCTCATGCTGACTGTGAGAGGAAGAAAAAAAAGGTAATTTATAGAGAATAGCTTATGATCTGGACAATCAACCCCTAACTTAACAGTAACACCACCCTGGGGACCAGCTCTCAAAAAGTTTTTAAAAATTTGTACTAAAAATAGTTCTGCTGTTCCTGCAAACAAACCCTAAGGAAAAAAATATATTGCTTTGCTAAATCAAGAACATTCTTGGTGACCTTGCCTTTAGAAGGCTCTTAGTAACTCCATACTTTGGAGAGAGGGTGTGATATTTGGTAGGGAATGGCTTTTGGGTGTGAGAGTGCTTCAAGTATCCTTGCAACAAAACTAGTTCAGTGAAATAACACAGGCCTTTGAAAAGTTGTCATCTGCACATGCTTTGTCCAAACTTTGTCTTCCAGGGCTAGATTTCTGAAAGACTGTGTTTAAAACAAGCATAATCCAGCCTGGTTCTAAGGAGGACATTTCCTTCAACTGCAGCTGAAAGTGGTGAGAGCGCTGTATGTGTTTGTAGCAATCTCAGGCTGTGGGTTGATGGTACAAAGCATTTAGCAGCAGTATCACATTGTAGTTCTGTGGCTGCCACTTCACCTCTGTGTTAATTTTCCATAGCAGTACAGACAAATGTTCTGGCTTACTGAAGGGATGGTTCAACACAAGAACAGCAGCTCCGGGGGTAAGACCCGTAAAAAAATACTGCCACCAAACACATCCTACGATCAAATCATGGTCTGGGAGCATATGCTGGGACCAGAAGACAGGGAAACTTGGACTTGAAAATAATGAGGAAGAAATGATCTTGCCAGACAAGAAGTATGGGAGAGAAGTTCACATTATGATTTGCCTGACACATCCAACTTCAGTCTCAAACCCAATGTTTTAGTGCCTGATACCAGACTTTCCTCTATTTTTGTGCCATAGGAAAGGAAAACTTACGTGATTCATTCCCATCCCTCCTCATCTGTGCATTATTATTTTATTAAAGCAGAACTGGGTAAAAGAACATTCCTATACATAGTTTTCTTTCCACTGTGAGCCAAAAAATGGACTACACTTGTATAACGAAAGACACACAAAGTAAAGAAAAATCTCCTCTCTGTGCGCAGTCTTTTCATTGCAAGCTACCTGTTGTTTATTATGGAATTTACAATTGGGACATAAAAGCAACAAACACGGGACTTACATGATTCTTCTGATCCCTCCAGATTAGTCTGTGTGTGCTAAGCAGTAATACTCCTGTATCAAATTTCACCTAAACAGAAAAAAAATAAAACAGGTTAACAACAAATTTAACCAGTGAGTTGCATAAATACTTATCTTGAAAACATTATGCATTACCACAATGTAGCAATCAGGTTCAACAAGCCAATATTTTGAGAACACTCTCTTTTCCAGAAAACACAATAAATGAAGTTTAGGAAATGATGGAGAAAATTAGTATAAAAGGATTAGATGGATATACACAAATTTCCTTTTTCAACTGTATACACTTTCCCCCAGGAAATCCTGAAGGATCCTCCCTCCATATGCTGTACAAGATACACAAACATTCCTAAAAATCATATTTCAAATAGGGCTATTGGCTTCAGAACACTAAGAAAGAAAGTAAAAATTATGCAAAAAAGTAAAGCAACCTAAGAAGACCCTGTGCACAGTCTGAAATCTTCCAGTCTATCACACAGGAGTACTGCTTTTATTTATTTTATTGTTGAAAAGTTCTTTATCAGACAGCCATCAGTATTTGGAATAATCTGCATGGCCAAATTGCTTCACACTTGTAAAACTGGAGACATATTTTTACAGCTTTTTCTGAGGGTACGAACCTACTCTGGGGAGGAAAAAGGAGAGATCAAGAGTTACACCAGCTGTGATGCAAAGCAATAACTGAGTGGGCTCAAGTGAGAGCAGAGGGCAAGAGACACCTTCATTACCAGAGCTAAGGAGCATTTTACAGCTCCAGGATGACACAGGTGTGAACCCTGTGGCACACCCTGTACATGGCATCAAAGCCAAGGAGTGTGGCTGGTGGGGGAGCGCTTGGCCCCTGACACAGGCAGTGACAGCCCAAGCCATGGACATTAAGTTTTATGTCAAGTTTCACATCAGTGACACCAGCTCTATAGGAGTGTCAATCCTCCCTCCATGTGGCACACACCACGCAAGGCCTTTCTCAGTCCTACAGAGCCTGGATCTCCTTCCTACCAATCTCCTTCAGAGCCAACCCCTGCCAGAGCCTGCAGCGCTGTCCCACACCTCTGACCGCTGCTCCTCCAGCCCAGGCCCCCTCACACTCCTCGTCGCGCCGCCGCCCAGGCCCCCTCACACTCCTCGTCGCGCCGCCACCCAGCCCCCCCGCATCCCTGCCCGATACCGCCCTCAGTCACGCTCCTCGCTGCCCTGCCAACTGAGGCGCAGGGCCGTGCCCTGTGCCCCTTCTCTCGGGCCACGCCAGGCCCCGCGCGGGGCCGCTCCCGTCACCTTCTCCTCCCCGTCGCAGAGCCGCACGCCGCGCTGCTGCACCACCAACGTCTCCCCCAGCTCCAGCAGCCCGCTGGTCCACGAGAACCGGTCCATGGCGGGCGCGCAACCCCTTCCCCTCCTCCGCCGCCGCCGGCAGACCAGGCCGCAGCCGCCGCTCCCCAGCAGGCCCCATCCCCGCCCGCCCCGCGCCCTCTAGCGGCGGCACGAGAAGCGGCCGCCATCTTCCCGCGGCGGCAGGGGGCGCCGCGCGCCTTTCCCGCCCCGCCCACCCAGCGGCCACCGCCGCGCGACCCCTGCCGGCCCGGCCACCGCGCCAGGCGCAGCCGGTACGGCACTGCCCTCCCGCCATTGGCCAGTTCAAGTCCCGCGGCCGGTCCAATCAGGGAGGCGCTGTGCGGCGGCCGATTCAAACGGTCGGCGGTGGCGCGCGCCACCCTTCACAACCGCCTTTATATCGCGGGCGGCCATGGCGGCGAGACCCCTGCTCCGGCTCCAGGCTAGCCGCAGGTCCGAGCCCCCGAAACGAGGTAAGGCTGCGGGGCGGCTACCGGGAGATAAAGCCCAAAGGGCTGAACGGTTCTTCGTTCCATCCGTGCGGAGCCGAGGCGCTCGCTGCCGGGGCTGGCTGTCGTTACCACCCTGCGCAGCGGCGGTTATGGCCGCGGCGGGTAAAGGAGGAGCCGTTGCCAGAGGGGAGCTGATCGCTTCTGCCGGGGACTGGAAGATGAGGACAGGAGGCCGCGTAGGGCTTGGCAGCAGCGGCCGCTGTCCTGGCCTTAGAGCTTCTGAGCGGTTCGAGTGGATCGATGAGGGTTCGCCCTCCCCTTGCGGGGCCGGGGCCGGTGCTCTGCCCGCCAGGCCGTGCTTCTGGAATGAAAGCCTTCCTGCGTAGAGAAAGGCATGCCTTAATTTAACAGCTTCCTATTGAATCAAGCAAATCCTCTTATCTAGGCCGGCACTTTTCTGTTTATTATTTTCTGACGAGTCTGGAGCTGAGGACACCTGAGTTTTGGAAGCAGAAGGTACCTGGGAGGCTCCAGGATGCACACTGGGCTCACTGCTGTGCAGCATATCTTGACAGGTGCACCTCTTCAGAAGCAGGTGGTGTACACTGACTCTCTTCGAGTGTGACAGAGCACTGGAACAGGCTGCCCAGGGAGGTTGTGGAGTCTCTTTCTCTGTAGACATTCAAAACCCGCCTGGACACCTTCCTGTGTAACCTCATCTAGGTGTTCCTGCTCTGGTGGGGGGATTGAACTAGATGATCTCCAGAGGTCCCTTCCAACCCAAACCCTTCTGTGACACTCTGTCTTCATTCAGTGTGGGCTGGGACATTTGTGCTAAAAATCCACTGTATCTGAAGTGAAATGTAGCTTTGTCACAAGCCTCAGTGTCAATCCACTCTGCTGGCTGTGTGTTTAAGGCTTTGGTGTGTCAGTGTATGGCAAAGAACTCACCTTTCTCAGCTCTTCTATACTAGAAGGAGGTTATTAGGATAATTATTCCATTATGTGGGATGACAGCTTATTACCGTGGAGAGTGTGCAATCAAGTGCTTCGTTTCAAGATTAATGTTCAGGTTCTTAAAGGCAATAATGTCTTAGTAATATTTACTGTCTAAACTTCAGTAACATAGAAATACCTCATCATTGAGGGAACATGTTGATGGACTTTGCATAGACTTCTGAAGTGTGAATCAAGAACAGTTGGCAAGACATAATACAAAAGATAACATGTTCAAACAGATTCAGATTGGGGACTTGTGCCTGCCTAGGATGGGCAGAAGTTGGGGTTTACATGTGAGTTAACTGAAGACTTCCACAGTTGAATGAGCCTGTCTGTTATGGAGGGGGGGATGGTGCAATACCATGAGATCCTGAATGCCATAAATGAATTGTTCTGAGTCACAGATAATACTTCTTGCTCTTACATCCTACTGCATGTGAAACATTTGTAAGACTTGGAGTCTTAACTGCTTAGAGAGGCTGTGTGGATGCTCAAGCTTGCTTTGGGTAGCAGGACCATGTTAGCTACTTCCAGCAAGCCAAGGTCATGAGCTTCCTGTGGGGAATAAGGAAAGTTATCTGAAAAAGATCAACAATGTGGTCCTATGCAGCACTGAAGTCTGGTGTGCAGTCAACCAGTGAAAACATGGGAAATAGTATCCTGTACTGCGATGGCTTTCTGTATTAAGACAGTGACAGCTGGCTTAAGACCACTTCAGGAGTGTTTTTGTGCTGTTATTAAGATTTCCATTGATTCAACACTTGTGTAGATGACAACAGAAAAAGCAGCAAATGATATTACAAATGATCAGTTGAGCCCAGGTGCATGGTGTTTCCTGTGTATGCTATACTTATCTCACTACTGTCACAAGTGGAAAGTGTGCTTGCTGTAAGTAACACTAAGCATGTGAAATACTGGGCAGGAAACTGGAAGGTAAAAGAAAGAGCCTGACTTCTTCAGGTCACAAAATCATGTTTCTTTTAGCATAATGCAGCCAAGCAGGCACCTTGCATAGTTGTGAAATTGCATTCAGCTGCCACTTGAAATTAGCCTTTCTCAAGAAATAAGAGAATCAGTAAGACATCATAAGATGTGAATATTAAAGACTTCTTCATCCACAGTGTCTGTTTTACAATGTCTTGATGCTTTTCTAATTGCACTTCCTTTTTTTCTAAGAGATTAAGTTTCTCTGACATTGCTGTTTCAGCTGAAAATGTAATAAGGTGTGTGTTTGTTTTTAACCCACTAGAACAAAGACAAAAAGTTGAAGAATATCGATCAAGGAAAAAGACCTTTTCTGGTGTGCTCATTGAAGAAAATCAGGGATCGATCAGGTATTATTTCTGCTATGGCTTATGTTGCTTTAGAAAAGTCCCTGGTCGGTGGGAAAGAGGTAGATAGCGGTTCTTACAGAGAACCTGAACCAAAAGGTGAGACCATACAAGTGAGGCTGGATACCACATGGATTTACTGAAGTCCTTTTAAAGTCAAAAGATGCTAAAAGTTTTTATTAAGCAAATATTTAATAGATGCAATTCATGAAGTGTATTAGTGTTTCTTCTAGAGACCGAGACAGGGCAGAACGCATTCATGGCAGAGCTCTCATTTCAGATGCCACTTAGCTGTTTGCCTCTATAAACTTCCTTCTGCAAATAACTTTTTTCCTCCTTTCTACTTGGGCTATGCTGCATGTGTTCACAATCCACTTGATCTAGCTTCATTGTATTTTTATAATTTCTGAGCCACTATTTTGTGCTAAAAGCAAAATATACTGTAATAAAACCAAACCTGTGTGATGGCCAGCAGGTAGGTGTAATGTTCTGTAAAAAGAGTGTGGGCACCTATCACCAATTAGTAGTGCTTCTTTTTATTTACTTCTATTTAATTTTTCTTCCTGCTGTTGTCTGAAGTCTGGATGTTTACTATAAGAGCTTCCAATAAGCAAGAGAAGCTTCTGTAGAGAAGATGGTGCTGTGAAGGAGTACAGAGGGTTCCAGCTCTAATATTAGTTCATGGTGTAGCTTTGTCACTTATTTTAATGTTTTTGCAAATGGTACATTTCAGTCTGAAATTCATTCCCATCTAAATGAAGTCTTGCCTACAGTTTTGTGCACTTGAGGTGGTGTGGTGCCATGTTCTACAGCACAGAACTACTTGGTAGTACAAATCTATCTGAGCGATGACCTTTGAATATAAAATATGCATAAATGACAAGGATAAATTCAAGCTGTCAAAGATTTGCTCTGTGTAGCAGGGAAAGGCAAATGTTTTCATGTTGTAGAAAGCTATCATGTTAGAAAATTGTGCCAACTATTTCATTGTACCAATACTCTTAATTTAGCATTTGATCTACGTTACTTTTCCTTGCTTTCAGTTTCTTCTCTGGCTATTAAATTCCAGGGCTCTTCATAGTCTTTAGTTAGCGGATTGTTTAGCACTATCATGTATGTGGGTATGATTAATGCTTTTATTTTGCAGCTATGTCCCTTTTGTAAAGCTTTCACTGCTACACACTGTTGACTACCTGAAAGAAGATTGTAGTAAGTTGGGTGTTGGTCTCTTTTCCCAAGTGACAAGTGATAGGATGAGAGGAAATGGCCTCAGGCTGTGCCAAGGGAGGTTTAGATTGGATATCAGGAAAATTTTCTTCACTGGAGGGGCTAACAAGCACAGCAACAGGCTGCCCAGGGAAGTGCCATCTCTGGATCTGTTTAAAAGGCGTGTAGATGTGGTGCTTAGGGACATGGTTTAGTGGTGGATTTGGCAGTGTTAGGTTTACAATTGGACTCAATGATCTTAAAGGTCTTTTTCAACCTAAATGATTCTATGATTCCATGACTTTTTATTAGTTCCCTTAACATGTGTTCTCTACCACAGGTGACATGGAGGTGATGGCTTGAAGCAGACTGTGTTGTCCAGCATTTCAGTGTCACTAATTATCTTTATTTTCACTAATGTACCTTCATTTACAACTCAGGTAGCTTCCAGAAGACCGTCTGATGTAAAGATATTGGTTGCTAACTGGAATATTAATTTCCCGTCACATGCAACAGTGCTACATGATTCATATAATGAATCATGCAGCATTTGACGAAGAATTTGGATTTGTAACTTTAAACTGAGGCGTTTCTCTTCTGAGCTGTCAATACATTTTCATAGTTGCTAGGAGACAATACTGCTCTTGGTGGTTTTGTTACTCGCTGGATAGTCTGATGCCAGTTCTGATGCCTGACTGTAGGTTTTGGAACCTGTCATTGAACAAGAACACATAGTTCCTTCCACAGACTCTCCTCAAATAGCCTGGCCTCTGATGATGGCAGTAGCTGAGCTTCAGTTCCGTGTGCTGCTCCCTCTTCCCCCTCAATTGCAGCATTTAGAATCTTGACCTTCTCTAACAGATGTGTCAGGCCAGACAGGATGGTGCTCATCCTTGCACATAGGAATGGCATCTGCAGTAAATCAGGTCTGTCCTTTTCCCTTCTGGTAGCCAGCTCTTTGTGTGCAAGAAGGGATGTTTTGCAGTCTAGGCCCTGATCAGTGGTTGCTTAGCCATTCATTTTCTTCTGGAGGAAGAGTACAAGCTGAACAGAAATGTTTCAGTGTGAATTCAGCCTGTAGACTGCCACCTGGACCATGTGAACTTCCTCTAAAAATACATTCATTTATGTTGCAGGATGATTTAACATGTCTTCTTTTTTTTTAAGCAGTAGCAGAACTAGGAGAGCAACTAGCAGTAAACTGCAAGGCAAAACACAGCTCTCAGCATCTCCAAAGCCAGGAATGGTAAGTTTTTGATATGCAAATACAGATGGCACTCTGTTTCTGTGGCTACAACATTCCTCTCACCTGAAACTATATTTAAGTGGTTTGCAGGTGCAGAGTTGTAGTTTGCTAAAACTTCATTTAGTGACTGCTTAATATAGGCTTTTTAGAGAGCTGTCACATTACTGTACATAATGCATCATATTGATATTCAGTTTGCACCTGACCAGAGAGGGGATTGAAGAGGTTACCATGATTGCTGAAATGATGATTAAATTTTAACAGCTTTTCTTGAGACTCTCAGAACTTTTTGGATATATTTTCACTCTTTGGAGAAATTATTTAAAATCTGTGGAAGGTCTTTATTTAGAGCAGAGAATTCTTCTGTTGTATTCTGTTACTTGGAAAAGCACCAAATTACTAACAAAACGAACTGTTGAATGTGTGGTGATGTTGTCAAATCTCATGTAATCAGAAGTAGATGCTAATACCTAATCAGAGTGTAACCTTATCTAGGCGTTCCTGTTTCAGCAGGGGGATTGGACTAGATGATCTCTTGAGGTCCCTTCCAATCCCTAACATTCTGTGATTCTGTGAATAATTCTCCCTCTTCTGGTGACATATCCTAATGCCCTAATTAAAGGCTTTACTCACTACCTTGTGTTAGTAGGGTATCCACACTAAGTGGAGGAATGATGTTGCCATTAAGTGATGGGGTATGCACACTGAGATACTGCTTTTGACTGTATAAAGCCTAAAGCTTCTACTTTGACTCTTCTTACAAGGTGATTTTGGCAGTTACAAGCCAGCAGTTGCTTAAAGATGGTTTTCTTTCTTTAAGAAGAGTGTAGCCCTCAGGCCTCCTTACTTCCAAGGTAGAGTTTAAATAATCGTTATTGACTTTGTGATGTGAATTCTGCAATAATAGTTGACAAATATTCTACTCAGTATATATACACTACTTTCATAGATACTTTTAAAGTGGCACTTAATCACTTTAGTCCTGTGAATGAGTGAAAGCCTCTTTTGGAAACAAATAACATGTAACATGAATGTACTTCTAACATCTCCATGGATGTCATTCTGATTTCAGGAAAATAAAGAAAATGCTAATGAACTGTCATGGGACCAATCAAATGGAACCTCAGAAAAAAATGTTACTTTAAACTCTTCTACAAGCACGCTGACAAATTCCATATCAGGTGCAAAGTATAATCCTGAAGATCATGCATCCAAGAATGAAGTCACTGAAATAAAATCTCAGCATGTGTCACTTAGTAAGTCCTTCTTACAAATGAAAAGCATGAAAGAGAAGGAATTGATTGCAGAAACAAAACAAAACTCAAGTGTCAGCCTACCAAAGAAACAAGTGTTTGGTACATATCGTGGCAAAATTATCCCATCAAAGATAAATTCCTTCCGAAAAGTACCAAAACATGAGGGGAAAGATAGTTCCTTGCCAGATAAGAAGCCTCTTCCTTCTGCCACCAGACCAACAGCAAGTTCTTTGTCCACGAGCAGCTGTAGTATAGTTGTGAAGACTGTCAAAGTCCCAAAGTACCATAATTCTGTAAAACCAAATGGTAGCTTCCAATTCCAGAGCAAACAATCTGACAAAGCTGCTATTAGCAGTCTGAAGAAATGGCAACTGACACCTGCTGTAGTGTCAAAGAAAGTAACAGTCCAAAAAATGATCAGTGAAAGGGGACCACAGCTACCGAAGGCTGCTTCTAACAATTTTGACCACAGAGCTCTAGGAGTGAAGAGATGTGCAGATTTTTGTGAAGATGCAAGACCAGAAGCTCCAGCAAAAACAGTTTCTCTTGTTCCTGGTACAAAGTTGGGACAGGATTCTAAAACTAAAGGCAAGAGTAAATCTACTCTGCCAAAAGAGACAGCAGAAGAGAGAAGGTAACTGCATTACTCACTGTTGCAGCTTGATCTTGGTATTTAGACATTCTTGGAAAGAAGGTCTGTTTTGATCTATTTCTTGTAAATGTGCTGGGAAAAAATAGAACTGAGTGTTTGAACTTGATGCCCAAGGGCAGCAGGCTAAAACTGTAGACTTAATACTGAGAAATCAGGATTCAAACTAATTACAGCAGCTCTTCAAACTCACAGCTTGTCCTGCGTGGTTATAAATAAAAAGTGTATATTGCTCAAGCTCTCTGTTTTTTAGGCTAAGTATTGTGACAGCCTTAAGCATGACAGATACTTTTGTAAGTGAATTGTCGTGCATGCTGCTGCTTTAGCAAAAAAAGATGGCTGATGCAAGGTAAACATGTTGATGGACTGAAGGAGAGCAATTGTCAGTGACATTTTTCAGCTCAGTGAATGCAGCTTAGACAATGGGGTGAAGAAGACTGATAATCTAAAACTTAATTAGTATTGGTAGAGCTCCTTGTAGAAAGTCACATTTACTAAAAATTGGTGGTCTAGGGGATGGGGTTGAAATGAAGTGTATAGGAAGACTGAAATACAGTCTTCACAGTTTTATACATCACTTTCAGATTTTAAAAGCTGTGTTCTGGGTTGTTCTGGCCTGCTCTCCATGCTTGGTGACTTTAGAGATAGTTTCTAGTTTTCTGGTTTGAAGTGAGATTAGGGAAGAGAGGTGGCACAGGTGAATAACTCAGAAGTGTTTTTTACCCTCTCTTGGAAAAGTGTCTGTAGCCTAAGTCTCTTGCTGCTGCTGGAAAAGGGGAGATGAAAGTGTTCTGACCTGATAGATACCTAAAGCAGATAGTGATATGCATGGTTCTGAAATTTCCATGTAGGTCTAAATGGCAGCTGTGTTCCTTTTAGGATAAAGGACTTGAGGCCTATCTGGAAAGTATGTCTGTGTACAACTTAGCCTAGCTAGTGTCAATCAATGTAAAAAGAAATAGAACGTATGTCACTTCACCTAATAATCTTCTTAAATGCAGAGCTCGCCTGGCTGAATGGAGGGCATCCAGAGGGAAAGTGATGAGGAGACCTCCAACATGTGTGCTTCTGAAACCCAAGTCTAAAAGGGAAGAACAAGAATTGTCTTCTGGCAATTCTTTAGAGCATGTATTACATAGTGAAAAGGTCAAGAAGACTCTGGCAGAGTGTCTGCATTTAATTGAACAGGTATTTGGTCCCTTGCCTACCAAGTTCTAATGTGTAAGACCCTACAACCTGCAAGTCCTACAGCCGTACTGAACTGGGAGTCAGATGCAGGGGACTAATTGCTTCCCAAGTTAAGCAGTATCATAGCTCTTTGCTGACACCTGAAGAAATTAATTTTCACTTAAGCTTCACTAACTTATTGAACTACTTAAGATTAGGCAATAATAACATCATAATAAGTAGAAAAGCTATAATGTAATGAGAGTAGCTACAGAGTAATCTAAAGCAAGTTTGCATTTGCAGAAACTTGGCTGGACTTCTGGGAAAGTCCGTTTTAGGAAATTCTGAAGGTATCTATGCATTTGACTATCCCTTCTACTTACTTACATACTACTGTATGAATCTCATTTGGAAGAATAGGTGAATGACAATCTTGTTCAAGTTCATAATTCAGTCTTGGAAATACTTGCCATCTTCAGCTTTCAGGGTTATTCTTCAAAGAAAGAAAAAATACTTGCCTTCTAGTTCAAAACCAGCTAAAATACAGTGCCTCAAAATGCCTGCATTTAAATCTCAGCTCTTGTGTTGACTTTAGGGATGTCAAGGCGATGAAGTACGTGCCATGTTGGGAGATTTGACACAGAGCATTCCTGGGGCTAAAAAGCTTGCAAAATATTGGATCTGCTGCATGCATCTTGAACAGATGGGTCCTCTCGAAAAACTTATTGCCGTCTATGAGGAGGCCATTTTGGCAGGAGCAGTGGTGAGCAGCTTGTCTTGAAGTTTGAGATTATACAAATATAAAGGCATGAAAGTATGTGTCGAGGGTTTAGATTGCAGGGTGACAATAAAACCCTGGCAGATGAATTGTTAACCTCCTCTCCCCCCTCCTTCCCCCTTTTGCCCCTCCCTCTCCCCCCTTCCCACTAAGGACAGGCGATCGGGACGAAAAGAAGGACAGAGAGAAGAGAGTTAGAAAAATTAAAAATGCTTTACTAATGCTACTAATAAGAATAGAGAAAATAATACAAAATACACAAAACCAATCCTGAAAGTCTCAGCAACTGCAGAGCCAGCACCCAAAGTCCTGGATTGGACTCTGCAGCCAACCGGAGCTGGACTCGGTCTGTCACTAGGCCTCAGTTCACAGGGACAACTAGCAAGGTCCTCTCCTAATGTTGGCCATAAGCAGAAGGGAAAAGGGACGAGATTCTCGTGATCTCCCACTTTTATATGAAGTATTCACGTGAATGGAATGTTATACACAGTTGATCAGTTTCTTGGTCACCAGTTTCTTGTTGCCCCTCTTGCGAGATGTCCATCCATGCTTATCAATAACTTTGCATTCCATTTCTAGGTTTACTGAAACATGTATCTGGTTCTCCAGGAAAATGCAGCTAATATGAAGGTTTTAGCTGATAGGCAAATCACTAAAAGAGGAACTTGGTTTTTAACAAAACCAGGACAGTATGGTATATAAAATCCAGCTACTTCTGATTTTAATATATCCTTTTATAGTATGAGAAAAGCCACAAGGGACCTACTTGAACATAAAAAAAATGGATTTGTTTAGCTCTGTAACCACTGCAGATACTTTCTACACTGCTTACTACTTTCGAGAAGAAAGGTTTAGGATCACCAAAATACTATAGAAGAATACCTACAAGAAATTAGGGACTGAGACTTCTAGTATCCCTAGAAACCCCAAACAATTTAATTTTATATTTATTGATGGACTTGATTCCTGTGAAAGATCTCAGGGCATCAAATACAGTCTTAGTGCACAAATGCAGCATTCACGTGTGTTCTAACATGTGTTCCAAAGAGCATTAAATAAAGGTTTTATAACATGAACATCATGTGGTCTGTACCACTTTCCCTGTAACTGTTATACCGAATAAGATGAAATTATGGTTAATGTTTGAATTCTTTTTTCTAAAACGTTACAACTTTTTTCCAGCCTAGAGTTGAACTGCGACATGCTCTGATAGATACTATGAAAAACACTGAAAGCCTTTTTAAGTTTGAGGATGGTAAGTGTGAGCACTCTGACTTAGTTAAATGTCTGGCTTGTCAGGCAACACAAGGTAACTGTTTATTTGTGCCTATATTTAATTCTGTTTCATGGGAACTCCACTGTGATAATTTGGTACTCAATTGTTTTTGAAACCAGCCTTGACTGAACTAACACTTTTCAATTGTGGGCATGTTAAAATGAGTAGTGGAGATGCTTTCATATTCCAGCTTTCTACTTAAACTCTAGCAAAACAGTGTGGTCCAGCTATTTTAGCCTGATAAGCAAAGAGTAAATAAAAATATTCTTGTGAGCTAAAAATCAGTTGCCTCTTTGACACATGCGGCTTCACTAGCAGATGAATGGTGTTATGGTGTAGTGACAAAGGCAGTAAATATTCTGCTTTTGGAAGCAAAGTAGCCATATAAATTCCTGTTCAATATAACATAACCTGACAAGTATTTGACTCCAGAAACTGACTGGAATACTCGTTCGGAGCTGCTGCATTTGGGAAGGAAGAGAATGTCGTCTTAGGACGTACTTAGCTTGAGTTTTGAGGTTGCAAGTTCTTGAAGGTGACTAAAATAATTAGTAACTTCAATTGCTGTGGTTCAGACTCAGCACATACTTCACTTTCATTCTCATGTAAAACTCTAAGATTTCAAAGATCTCTAAAACATTAACTTCTCTGTAGTTGCAACTAATCCTATATGTATTTTCTTGAACTTTTCAATTTTAGGAGGAAGTGTGACAGAAGCTCATTTAAGTGAGGTAGTGGAAGTCAACAAGGAACCAAATTCATCTGTAGAGCAGGTTCAGGAAGCCTTCAAGGATTTTGACTCTGACCAAAAAGCAGAGGGTGATGACAAGAAGGCAGAAACTAGCAGTGAAGAGATCAAAGAAGAAGAAATGCATTTAGACTTGAAACTGAGAGAAGAGATGTTGCCAAAAAGCAATAAAAAGCACAAGACTAAGGAACGTACAAAAAAGAAAGGAAAATCGGAAACACAAGAGCAGAATGAGGATGGGGAAAAAGCTAAAGCCCAAGTAGTTAATTCTCCTGAGAAGGAAAATGACACATCTTATTCAATGACATACAATCTGTCTACCACACCATACTTGGAACGGTAAGATTAGTTCAAGTAACTGTGGAAAGTTTGCAGTGTCTGGGGCAACAGTAATGTTTATGTTCTGTTGAAACAGGGAAGTACTGCATTTGTGAACAGCTAGTTAAAAGTTCTCAAGAGCTTAGTTTTTTAGGATTGCTTCCTCTTCCTTCAGAAGGAAGTCTCTTAAAATAAATTCCTCTATTTACTCAAACTGTTTTGCTTTTTGAATGCCTTACTATAGAGTAATCAAACCTCTTTGTGGTAGATACATAAATTCCAGGTTTAGGATCCCTTCCCAGAGCCCACATGGCAGTAGATGTTCTACACTGAGCTAGGTAAAGAGAAAGTAGGTGTCTCCAGTCCTCCCTTTTTCAAATGTAGATGTTATTGTATGTCATACAACACAGAAGAAGTGAACAAGATGTAACTGTCCTGTAAATGTTATCTTAATTGTATCCTGAGGCAAAAATCTGGGTGCTAATCTCAGGACAAAACAGATAATATTTAAATAATTTTTTTTTTGCCACAAGATTTTTCTAAGATAGCAGACTTAGGAAAGTTGTGCTCAGTTTTGGCATCTGATGAAGCTGGACTCATGGCAGCTCTCTGCTGTCCCTCATAGCAGGAAGAACAGTTTCTTCCTGATGGAACCACTGGGGAATGTACCTCTGGAAACTCCTTTCAGGAGATTCTCCAGATCAAAACATTTTACCGAAGGAAAGAATTGTATATCTGGTTTTAACTGTATGAATGGGAAAGGGCCTATTTCCCATTTCCTTTGGCTATGGGAAGGGGAAAGAGTTGAACAGGAATCATGACTTGCTGTTTCTACTAGGTGCTATGGTACTACAGAGGTAGCTGTATATGGAATGCCTACGTTTATTTTTTTTTCTTTTTTTTGTGAGGATATATCATGAAGTAAATGACTCCAGTGCTAAAGACCTGAAAGTTGTTACCCCTCTGCGATATTCTCAACGCATTCGGGAGAAGATGTGCAAGGTGTTGGATACTGTTCAAGATGAAGATGCATGTGTCTCCATTTGAACAGCTGGGAGAACTGGAACCAAAAGCCACTGCGTTTATCCACAAACAGACCAATGCGCCAAAGAAACAAGTGCTGAAGTAGAAGAGTAAAAAGTAGCATTAAATGCTATGGGAGGGTTAAAGATTGGACTCTTTTTAAGGAGAGCTTTTAGCTGTTTTGAGAGAGGAGCTATCTAAAACTTGTATGGATGGCTTAGAATTGACTGCTGGAGTCACTGAACTTTTGAATTTAAGTTTCTGCTCTTTCAGAATTGTGGTAAATCTGGTGTGGTTTAGTACTTTTAAACAGTGTCATGTTAAATATGATTCATTAAATATTGAACTAAGGACTAGGTTTAACACTTCATGTAACAATTTGATTTTAGTATAGTGCTAATATCTACTGTTCTCCTGTTGTAATTCCTATAAAATGTTCAGACTTGTATAATCTAATTTTTAGTTTAAGAAAAAAAAAATAGGCATTCCAATAGGGCAATTATATACTACAGCAACCTTTAGTTTTGAAAACTGAAACTACCTAGTAAGGTGTACACTAAGTTTAAACTGTTGTATCCATTTTTAGGGGGTATTTTAACAAAACTAAGTTTGATCCCTTTAGTTACCGGGTTTATTCATTATGAAATCTCCCTTAGATTAAATCTGGTACACTAATTACTATGTGCCTGTTCTAATGTTGGTTTGCATTTGTCTGTCATATGGTAGACTTATTAAACTAAACTGAATTGTATTTGTTCTTTATTTATGGGCTTTAGGTTGTAGAACACGGCTATAGGCCTGAGACTGGAATTCTGAAAATTATTTTAATCTGTTATTGGAAATGAACTGTCAGAGCAGAACATAGTGAAATTTTTCACATTCAGCAGAATCTGAGTGTTTCTATATCTTCAGTATACAGAGCTTACATGAACTGTAACTTTAGCTGAGTATTCAGGTTTCACTGTTAACAGACCTTGGTCCTTATGGCCAGCTAGAATCTTCTGTTTGCAGAAGGGACATGCTCTTTGTAGCTAACCAGATACTAAACTTTTAAGTGTACCGTTGCACTGTTTTCTAGAGAGAACCTTGCTGATCACTGATAAGCAAGTCCATACTACTCCAAGGAGTAACACAGGACATGGTATAGGCAAGTGCTTCTGGTTCTCTGCTATGGAGACACCTCTGCTGCATCTCATGGACCATGTGCTGACAGCTGTGTCATGTCGGTTCTGCTCCCTCATGGGGAGTGACTGGGACTGCATGGAGTCTGCCTCAGGGTGATTGGGTGTTTTGGTTTTGTGTGGGGTGTGGTGTTTTGTTTTTGTTGTTGGTTGGTTGGCTTTTGGTTTTGTTTTGGTGGTTTTTTTTTTTAAAAACATAAAGTCTGTGAAGTAGAAATGTTTTTTCCAGCATGGAAAACAGAATGGTGGAAACCAAACACACCTGCAAACAATTTTAGCTGGTTTTGCCCATCTTGAGACACTTCCTTACCTCCTGTTACAGAATATCCTGTAGTTAAATTTTTACTTACACTTCCTTACCCTACTGATTACGTTTCCATAGATAAAAAACAAGATCAAAGTACAATTCATTCAGCCTATGGCTTAATATATTTCAGTCACTAGTGCTAAGCAAATTAAGTCATCATGGTAGAGAAAGCAATTATGAAAATAGGGATTTGTGCCTTTTTTTTGTGCAATGTAGAGACTAAAGAGCATCTTGAGGTATTAACATGAGGAGCTGGGCAGAGAGGGTGCTGTTTATTGTTAGTAAATATCGGGTATAAGCCCCATACGCTCGTTTTGAGAAACAAAACCTGCCAAGCTTCTACGAAAGGCTGAGCCGCTAGGAACCCGAACGGCGCTGCCTCAGGGGGCGGGAGGGACCGCGGGCGGGGCGAACGCCCGCTCGCCCGGCCTCAGAGGCCCCACCGCCCTCCGTCCCCAGCCCATCGGGGAGGGGCTGGCGGTGCTGCCCGGCTGTGGGAGGAGCCACCGGGCCTTTCCGGGGGCCTTCGCTCGGGATCCAGGCGGAGGGTGCGGCAGTTTGCTCGGCCCGCTGAGGTGGGTAGCGCCGCCGCGCCCGCGCGTTGGGGGCCCGGCGCGGCCTGAGGGGCTCGGAGTGGGGAGCTGGGGGTAACTGCGCTGACTGTGAAGCACACACCGAGCGTGCCCCTACTTAGGTACCTTCAGAGTTCTCAAGGAACTTAATCAGCCTGTTTATTTTTCACACTCTTGAGTAAATCGGAATATTGACCTTTCAGAAACAAGTAAGCCCTGACATACCTTCTAAAACCAACTCATTGGCTCGTGTGCACATATACCATGTGCACACAGGTATGAACACAAAGCAGTGTTCAATTTTGAAGAAAACACGTAGTCTGTAAATCAGCGATAGAATGTGTCTGAACAGTTCAAAGGCGCACCAGGGAAGGTTCAAACTTGGTATTGGGAACCATTTCTTTACAGAGAGGCTGGTCAAACCCTCAAACAGGCTTCCTAGAGAGGTGATAGATGCCCCAAGACTGTCAGGGTTTGTTATTTGGACAATGTCTTTAATAACGTGCTTCGACTTTTGGTCAGAACTGAATTGCTCAGGCAGTTGGACTAGATGATCATTGTAGACCCTTTCCAACTACATTCTATTATATTCCATTCCATCCTAACCTAAATCTGCCAGTTGTTGAGGTTTTTGTGCATGAACACGAGTAGCTTTTTTTGGTAAGAATTGTTACTGAAAGTTTGAAGTTTATGTTATTGTGCCTGTGAATTCTGCTTAGCATTATGAAGCCACCTGCAGAAGTGCAGGTGACAAAAAGAAGATGCTAAGTTGTAGGGCTATAATTTAGATTTTTCCAAGAGCTTTTGTATCAAAATTTTAAAAAAAAGCAGAGATGTCCTGTACTATACTTTGAGTTGAGCTTTCTGAAGGCCTTATTTTCAGTGAAATCACGACAGAAGTGGTTGGAATTGTATTTATGGCAATGCTGTACAGCCGTAGGTATCCACATACTACATTCATCACCCATTCTCGTTATTTTGTGTTTGGCTGGTTTGTTTTCTCATACAGATTATATTAACAAATTTCAAAAAATGAATCAAGGTCATTACAAAGTTCAGAAGATCATTGTGTGAAAGAGTGAAGTGCTGGACGTAGCTATATAAAGCATGGAAGAATACAAAGTGTTGAAAGTACTGGGAGAAGGATCCTTTGGCAGAGCTCTCCTAGTTCATCATAGAATCAGTGACCAGAAGTATGCAATGAAGGAAATAAGACTTCCTATGGTAAGTGTGGCATGTACCTCACCTCACTCCCCACTTAAAAAAAAAAAAAAAAATCATAATTCTGAATGTATTTTTGAAACTCTGAACACGTGTGTTGGGAGTTTTGTGTATTAGACAGTTGCATGGTATGGCTACTCTTTGGCTATGTTTGAGTCGGCATTGTTGATAGATAAAGTATGAAAATCTATTTCGGAAGGTGTGTGGTCACATTTTGGGAAGCATAGCATATAAGAAGACACTTAGAATGAAACCCCTGTGCCACAGATGCCCTTGGCTGGATTCCCATTGATTTCACTAGAATGCAGATTTCCTCTGAGGAAATTAACCTCATATGATTCAGGTTACCTTCTCTGCACTTGGCTAACCAAAAAATCACAAAATGGGAGGCACTGGCTTTGTCGAAGCTGAAGCTCAGTTAATACCTGGGCACTTAGCATTATATTAAGTTAACGCAGTGTAGACTGTCAGCTGTTCCAAAGTCAGTGTGTGCTGCTTTGTTACATAGTTCTGCATTGCTAAAATAGAAAAAAAAAAAAAATTAACTGAAAATATCCTCTCAAATTAAAAAAAAGACCAAAAAAGTCTTCAACTAGTAATAAACCATAGATTAAAAGATGATGGGGTTTTCAAGTTTCGAAATGACTTTTTAAAATAACTGAAGAACAATTCTAAAAAATATTTTCCTTTTGGAAAGTGAGGTGCATCATGTGTATATATGAAAATCTGTTACTGCCACATTTATATAAGCACACTTACATTTTCAGTCTTCATCTGATGCAGAGAACTCTAGAAAGGAAGCAATCCTGTTGGCTAAAATGAAACATCCAAATATTGTTGCCTATAAGGACTCATTTGAAGGTAAATACAAAAACTTAAAATATCTTTATTTAAAGTTGCATACTCCTGAGGGATCAAGGTTACTTTGTCTTGTTATTTAGAATACATGTTTTAAACAAAACACATATATATTGTAATATATAATACATAGCATGTAGTCAAAACTTTATAGTAAAAATAATATATTTACCCTGCTAACGAAAATACTAATTATTGTTAAATTACCTAAAATTTAGCTGATGGACATCTCTATATAGTGATGGAATATTGTGATGATGGAGATTTAATGCAAAAGATTAAACACCAAAGAGGAAAGTTGTTCCCTGAAGATACGGTAAGAAAAGACAGCATTTTGAACCAAGAACCTAGAAAACGTTTTCATGTGAACTGAAATATCCTGCATCCCATAAAACAAATTACAGATAGGCAAACACCTTGAAGTACCTTAAATGATACAAAGGTACTTACAGATAGAATAGAAGCATTATTTCTTTGATAGTGGCCATCAGAACAAGGTGAGAATTTCACTGAAAGGAATAAAAAAGAAATTGCTCTGAGAAATGTGCAGGGAGTGTGAAAAACAGAGTCAGGTTTGCATGCATAAATTTATGCAATTAAGTAAGAATTTAACGCAAACTTCAGCCAGAATTTAAAGCACAATTAAAAGATATTGCAAATGAAAAGTAAATAAAGCAGTCTGGTGAGATAAATGAAACTAGCCAAGAAACTAAATGCTTGCATTTTATGTAGCAATTAAATGTTTAAACCATTCAGTAGGCATTACCTTCTTTTATCACAGAATCTATAAAATTACTTAGGAGAAGTTCCAAAATTACACTGTAGTGATTCAGAACTACTTCCTGCCACAGTTCGAAGCATCATTTTAGTTAAAATGAAAATATGAGAATTGTCACCTAATCTAATATTGAAATTGGCCAAACATCTCTAAGAATTTTATTTTGTAGTTCCAGAAATAATAGATTTCCTTTTAGAAACAGTATGTTAACTCGGGGTGTGTGTGTGGTGGTGGTTTTTTTATTTGCCAGTTTACTATGAAATTGTAATTGGCATCCTTGTGAAGTGCCATGTAGTGACTCCTTAGCTTCATGAATGGGTTTTCTAGGCACAGGTAGCAAACATTCCTTCGCCCATGTTAAAATACACTTTATCTTAAATAATTCATTCTTCCCTGTTGATTGGAGGCCATTACGCTATAGTTACATTTAACTCCCAGCTATTCTGAACATTTTTTTTCTTTTTTAATGTTTTTTGAATCTATTAGTGAAGTATTCATTATAGAAAGCATTGAGCTGCTGTAACTCTTAGTTACTCTTTTTAGATCCTTCACTGGTTTGTGCAGATGTGCCTGGGTGTGAAGCACATTCATGATAAACGTGTATTGCACAGGGATATCAAATCCAAGGTGAACAGAGCAAGTTTTGTTGCCATTAATAAACTCTCTTGTGCATGCAGAAGTCCAGCTCCCTCTTTCATAATTTCCTGTTACTGCTACATGCTGTGTTTTTCATTTAGGCTTAAGAATACTAGGTAAATTAAATTACTGAGTATACGTATAGGATGGTGTAATGTTGTGGGCATAAACAGACTGTAAGTATAGCTCTACCTTTCATATCCATGCTGCTGATAGCGCCAGTTGCTTGTGACAGACTGCATATAATTTAAACCAGTAACAGAAGTGTAAAATCTGAATGCACTATGCGTTTGTAAATATCTTGCCTCTTGTTTCCCTTTAAAGATAATTCTCAGCTTTTTGTTTGTTTTTGTTTGTTTGTTTGTGGTTTTTTTGTTTGTTTTTGTTTTTGTTAGAAGTATTAGGAGAAGCAAGTAAAAGGAAATACAAAGATAAAATATCAGAAGTGATTGCCACTGTATTTTTTGTACACAAAAACTGCAGAAATGTCTCCTAGAAGAACATTTAAGTATGTTAATCTATCCTTCTCTTGAAATGCAGAATGTCTTCCTCACTCAAAATGGAAAAATCAAATTGGGAGATTTTGGGTCTGCACGCCTTCTTGCACAGTATGTGGATATCTTCACTGATCTCAGTGGTGCAAAGTTTTATTTTACCATTGATAAATAGTACAAATTCTTAAATAATTACTTTTCATCTAGTGTTTCTTTTTTGTCATTTCAATAGTCCAGTGTCATATGCTTGCACCTATGTGGGAACTCCTTATTACGTACCTCCAGAAATATGGGAAAGCATGCCATACAACAACAAAAGGTATTAGTGTTTTTAGTGGTCACAAATAGTGTCTGACTGATGTATGTCTTTTTATTGTTGTCTGAGCTGAGGAATATTTAGAAAGAGGTAATTGCAGGTTTTTTAAGATGCAAAGGCATAAATTCCTCTTTACTTAGGTAAGTGAAAATACGATGTCTTTAGTCTTAAAAATTTGAAAACTACTGTGCAGACCTCTCTGTGCATTTGGGAGAGTAAATAAAAACAGACAAACATACACACCTGTATCTATGTATGCATATATGTATGCATATATGTACGTATGTATGTGTTTGTGTCTTTTGGCTGGTCTTATCTTTTCATAGGATCGTAGGATGATTTGGGTTGGAAGGGACCTTACAGATCATCTAGTTCCAGCCCCCTGCCATGTGCAGGGACACCTTCCACCAGGCCAGGTTGTCCAAAGCCCCATCCAATCTGGCCTTGAACACTCCCAGGGATGGGGCACCCACAGCTTCTCTGGTCTGTTCCAGTGCCTCACCACCCTCATGGTGACGTATTTCTTCCTCATATCTAATCTAAATCTACCCTTTTTCACTTTAAAGCAATTACTCCTTGTCCTATCACTACCAGCCCTTGTAAAAAGTCCCTCTGCAGATTTCTTGTAGGTACTGGGAGGCT
This sequence comes from Patagioenas fasciata, assembly GCF_037038585.1. Classification (NCBI taxonomy): domain Eukaryota; kingdom Metazoa; phylum Chordata; class Aves; order Columbiformes; family Columbidae; genus Patagioenas; species Patagioenas fasciata. Next base: position 29,842,494 of record NC_092520.1, read on the forward strand.
GCTATAAGGTCTCCTCAGACCCTTCTCATCTCCAGGCTGAACAATCCCAACTCTCTCAGCCTGTCCTGATAGGAGAGGTGCTCCAGCCCTCTCTTGCTGAAGGTCTTGTTGCCACTCCTGATAACGTGGGGCTCATGACTACACAACTGATGACTTAGATTTATAGAGCCCCGTTATTCCAGTCCTTACGCAAGAAGTTCTGAGAGCATCTTTATAGTATGGTGTTTACAGCTTCCTCTCAGACTCCAAAATGCTGAGTTATTCTGTGTCCCCTCCCCTAGCTCTCCTCTGTGACCCTAGCTGTACCTGAACCAAGTGACTCATTTTCCACTGAAGGGAAGAAACCTTCTAGCACTTAGGTTGTTTTCTGCACCTCTTGCAAGAATGGCATCAGTTGCTTCTTGTACAGATGGCAGTACGGACTTTGGGTGGAAGATGATGTTTTTTTCTTGGAGGTAGAATTCTTATTGGCAAGGCCAGAATTCCAGCTCTCAGAATTAGGATCGTATGTCTGCCATCTGATGTTAAGGGCCATGGAATACAAAGGCCTTCGTGTATGGAAGGATAAATATTGTTGCAGCAAATTGCTTAGGAGACATTCTGGGAATAAAAAGCCAACTACAACTGTATGACAGTCATCCTTATTTACATCAGGGTGGGATAAAATAAGCAAGATAATTTCCACTGGAGAGGTTAAACACATAATTGTCTTTTATGGTTACTTACATTTATTTTTCATTTATTCTATTCAGTTATGTACACATAACCTTTTCTAGGCAGGATAATAAATTGTAATTTTTGTCTCAAAATTTCTTATCTTTCTGTACCATACAGCGATATATGGTCTCTGGGATGCATTCTATATGAGCTGTGTACTCTTAGACATCCAGTAAGTATGGCTTTATTGCTATCAGAAAAGTTTTGGAATTCCAAAAATTTGGATACCAAGGCATGGAGCGTTATTCTCTTTTTAGCAGCACTGAAATATTAAGTATCGTCACATAAGTTCTTGCATAACCTATCAGGGGTGATATAGAAGGTTGCCACACACCGCAGATGCTTGGCACTCTGCAGCCAGGCCAGTGGCGTGCACCATAAAAAAACTGGTTTTGCATGGAGATAGAAGTTCTCAGCCATTTGCGCTCAGGCTGTTTCCATTCATGGTTATAGTTGTCCCAGCTGCTGTTGCAGTCTGTGATGACTTGTACTTGGAAGCAGTAATTCCTGACCGAAGACTGGTTAACAGCTGAGAAGAGTAACAACTGAAGCCACTTCATGTAGATTTGCAAGAGACTATTTGTGCCCTGATAGGCTACTTTTGATGATTACTCTTCTTTGTTAAATCGAAGTCTGTATCTTTCCTGGTTTTGTTTCATTCTTGCATTCTGATTCTGATCTCAAATACATGAAGTAAACGACACTAAGATGATCCAGATTTTCTTAGTGCTAGTTTCCTACAAAAATAAAATGTGAACAATCCTAAATTTATAGGAGTAACTACCACCTGTTTCTAGTTACAAAGATTTTTGTTTACCATGTCCATTATGATTTGATTTTAGTTGAATTTTGTATGCAAACTGTGTTTTCATTCCCAGAAAATTATGTTTCTGTCATTAATAAGTGCCTGTGTAACAGCCCTGCAAAATGTAAAGGAAAGATACTGGTGTGTTCGTTGTTCCACATCTCTGAATTAGAGCCCTGAAAATGCCAAACTGGGAGCCAAATCAGTATGGTAATAGGGACCCTACGTAGATACATACCATGCATTTTTATACAATAAATGTTAAAGTTACTCTCAAATTATGTCAGCTTTTTTTTACCTTATGCTTAAAGTCCATGCTCTAATGCTCATTTATTTTTAATGCAGTTTCAAGCCAATAGCTGGAAGCATCTCATCCTTAAAATATGCAAAGGATCCTACAATCCACTACCATCTCACTATTCCTATGAACTTCATTACTTAATAAAACAGATGTTTAAGAGAAATCCCAAGAATCGTCCATCAGCCAGTACTATTCTTGCAAGAGGTTGCTTAACCAAACTTATCAAAAATTGTTTGCCTTCTGAGGTACAGTATATTCTTATCTCTACATTTAAAGAATAGTATCTCTACTTTAGGTACAAAATCAGTTTCTTTGTAGTTTGTTAGTGTGTAACAACATGAAATGTAGTGGTGTATAGGTCCTACTCTAAAAGCTATAAATGCATTTGCAGATTTCTCAGAAAACTGAGGTTTTAGAAGGGTTTGTTTTGAAAATAAGATTTGAATATTGACATGATGCTGATAAAATTAGATATTGTTAGCTGCAACAATGCTTTTTGTATAGTAAGTCTGTTTTAAACTAATAGCATGTAGAATAATTTTAGAAAGGTTGAAATTGCACTGTACTTGTGTCTTTTCCTACACATTCCAGATGACAGCTGAGTTTGAGCAGGTTTTAAAGGAAACCAAGAAGCGTGAAGGCAATGCAGCAAGACCAAAGGGTGAGTCAGCAACATTTTTCTTGACATAGGGAATGACAAAATGACTAGCAATTGTAAGATCTTAAACACAGCTATAAAACTTCAGTATTATATGTTCAAATCTACTTTTAATTATTTAAAAATCTAATATCATTGCACTTGCTTGGAAAAATGCTTGAAGGGTGTAAATGATAATCCAGCATGAGAAGCACAGTGCAAAGCTGGAATACATACATTGTAAGCATTAAGACTTGTGCTAGAATTAAACCTCTCAGTTTTAAAATGAGCAAAACTTACAGCTATTGCATATATTTTAAATATGACAGTGCTTTCTTTCCCAGAATATGGTGAAGCAATTTATTTTTATTATTTCATTTTTAGTGAGAATGTTGGATTTTTTCTTCTGCATAAATTTAGCTACACCAAAATTTGTACACATTTGGAACTGAATAGTAGAGGGACTCCTTGTTGACAAAGAGCTGCGCTGACAAAAGTGTGAAGTAGCTTTCACATAATTTTAATTGCTTGGTTTGGTGGCATTGCTGTCGTACGTCTGGAATACCACTTTACTGCAAATGTTTGCCAAAGGTATTAACTCTTGAATCTGTTCCTTAATATATCAGGTAATGCCGTGGCTGGTGGAAGTTCAAATAGTAAGAAAGAAAATAGGGTAAGTATCAAATATAAATTGGATATTTTAGTATTTTAGAATGTTCTGTATTATAGAAAAGTTAATACAGAAAATTGTTAGTATGCTAAACCATAGATCAGCCTACTAGGTCAGCTGTCCTATACATTCAGCTTGCAGAGTTTTCTTCTGCGTTTCCTACCACTGTAACTTTTTGATGCTTTCCATGTTTTGTTTAGTTCCAAAGTGGATTTCCCTATAGCCCTGTATAAATAAATAAATAATAATAAAGAAATCAAACAACAGAAAAACTCCTTCCTATTTTTTTTAAGTCTTGGATACTGCAAAATTTGATGCATTTTCTTTGCTTTAGGGACATATTTTGAACAGGCTGCTGTGGAAACAGTCTTGCCTGGACATAATTCTCTCTAGGTTTTAGGGCCCATGTGAGATTTCAGGTGAGGAGAATTAAGTCACAGGTGGCCAAGAAATCACATGTGGGTAGATTATAGCACAGCCTGGCTCAGCCATGTTGAGTAGATTTTTCAATCCATGTTGCTAGTAGGGCTCACTTTTTTTTCTTTTATTAGACCTGTCTAACAATTCTATGATTTTGTGATTCTGTCTGAGAAGCTTAATATTTGTGTGCATCTTGGTTTCCCTGGGAATATAACTCATTTATCTTTATTCACATTTAAGAACTGTAGCAATATAAAAAAAACAAAAACCCCACAAATTGCATCAAATAACTACATATGTGCTTAGCTTCAAAAACTGGGACGGTTGAAAAAGGACACACCAAGTGGAAACTATTGCAATAATAGATGCAATTCAGTTGCATTTGGCTTCATAGTGTTAGTGGTTTAGTTCTCAAATCTTTAGGTCAACCATTTAATAGCAAAACTAAAATAATGCCTCATTAATATTACTGCTTTGTTTTTCTGGACAATAATGATTAATAAAGTCTGTTCTTTTAAAGCAAAGTGAAGAAGAAAGTAGCAAGCATAGGCCCTTAGAAGGGAAAAATATTACTAAGGATTTGAGAGAAAGTACAAAGGAGCAAAGAAAATCTGGTGAAGAGGGTAAGTTTTATAGTTTCAAGGCTGATGCATTTCCTTCTACGTAGTGGTATCTCAATGTCAGTGATCCAGCTAGTTAAACAGTGCAACTATAGAAAACTATGCCATGGTCTGTTGCTTCTGCAATTATATTGATTATTACTGCTAATCTGAGATTTAAAGAATAAAGATCCTGGCCAAAGTATTAAAAAAATCACTGTTTGAAAGCATTTGGTATAGAGTAAATGTACGGGGAATTCTTTTACCAAGTTTAGACTTGTACCCATAGAATTAAACATCACTGTTACTGAAGTGCTGTATGCTTAGTACTAGTTTGGATGGACAGAGAATCGAGTTAGATGCTGATTATCATCCTTTTTGTTGTTGTTGTTCCTCGCAGGAACTACTGATTTGTCACATCCCCACAGGAAGCAATGGGAAAAGAGGATATCCAGTACTGTGGTGGATGTCCTGGAAAATGCATCCTTGCTTTCTTCCAGCTTTACATCTGAAGAGACTAAAAGTAAGTTTTACTGAGATGTGTTTTTGATTCAAATAATATCAGTGGTTCCTTACAGATTTTAAAAGACAAAACCTTACAGGGCATATTTTAAAATATGTAAGAATAATTTGAAAATATCTTCTTAACAAACGCTTAAAAATTCCACTGTGCCAAAGAGAATTTCTTAGTGGTCTTGTGTGGCAGGAGGATTGCAAAGGGTGATGAAAGCCACAGATAACATTAGGAACCCTAAAAATTATAATAATTGCTAAGAAATTATCCTTCCAACCCTCCTCTTAATATGCCACTTACAGGGGTAAGACTGTGGAATTCCTTTGATGGCAGAATGCAGCTGCCTGTCTTCCAAGTACAGCACGTAAGATCCGTACTTCTACGTCTGTTGTCGTTTAATGTATAGATAATGCAAATGGCAAGAACTATTAATTATGTACCTGAGATGTGAGGCAGAGATTCTTCCTTCTTCCACACCAACAGCTTTTAATCAGAACATTTAACATGGAGTTTCCTCTGAAAAAGGTGTCAATTCTACAATGCCCCACACTGTGTGCAATTGTTATAATTATTTCATGTGATTATGGATATGAATTCTAAGTAAATGTGTATAGATGCTACTGAAATAAGTAAGTAGTCAGAAAATGCCCAAGCTGTGGTAGGGATGTTACATATGCATAATTATATGCAGGGCAATGGCAGAGGACAGAAGAATGTGTGTGTTTAGGTATTCAGCTGTCAAAAGACACAAAAATGGCCACAAGCTCCATTTTGTGAGATTTGTAGAGCCACCAAGTAAGTTTGCAGAGTCTGTGACTCCTCATACCCCTTAGCCCATTTCTGCTGGCTCCCTGCTGGCAGAGGGCTGCTCTGGGGCCTTCTGGAATTTTCTTTCCTCTTAATGCTGATAGTGTTAACCTCAGTATGTGGAACAGTCAGGAATGCTACATGTGGAAAAATCCCTGTATTTCTCTCTTGGATATCATCTTTGTAATCCACACTGCCAATGCAATTGTATCTAAGCAGTATTTATTAATGATTTTATACCTAGGTGGCTGTGTTATGAACTACAGTGAAAATAAGCCACGTAAGCAGTGGAACAAGGAAACTCCTCAGACGCTGATGAACATTCTCAGTAACGCAGATGTCAGCTTAGCATTTAAAACATACACAATTTATAAACCAGGTAAATCCCCAGTTTGCGGGCAAACCTTTTTGCAAACAGTTTTATTAATACAGACTTTTTTTTTTTTAACATATATAGGCCCCGTGTATAGAGATTGTGCACTTGAGTTTGTGTCACAAGAAGACTATTTCGGTTCTTTTTTAAAGTTTGTCAAATGAAATGTGGGATTGCAAAAATCCAAGCTGGGAATTCATGAGTAACTGTACATCTCCACTGCATCTCTTTATGAAGAACTTCAGTTGCAGCTCAGTAGCTGAATGAGGTTGTGACAAAAATGCAGCGGCTGCAGAGCCGTGTGTTCTCCATCCTCCTCAGTGGCCTGGTGGATGCCTTAGGGAGGTGCAGTGCCCTGCCAGGTAAATCCACCTTCCCAAAGTCACTAGTGCCCTAATTTGAAGACAGGATGGTCAGATGGCACAGCTAAAGGTAACAGTAGTCTATAGATGTGCACAGCCACAGTCATAAATAGGTGTTCTGCACTGCATTGGTGTTATTGGTTTATCTCCCCACTTAAGTAACAGCTTGTACTGCAATCTGCTAAGAACTGGGGACAAATTAGAAAGGCTATTAATATTCCTAACAATTTGATTTTATAGATTATTTTGGTGACATTTTCATTTTTGTACTTTCAAAGCTTCTGCAAATATATTTAGAGGTCCACTTTCCGATGAAACTGAAGCATCTGATGAAGTAGATGGTGAACATGAAGCTGTTGTTGTAGATTCTGAGAGACTTGAGCCCAGATCTGATGAAGATGACACGTATGTCCAGATGACATCCTTGTATTCTTATTTTCTATGTTTCCTCAAAGATATTCTTCCAAAAATACATTCCCCTGAAAAAAATCAGTATTTTTCTCAGGATCTAAATCTATACAAGTTTTACATAATGAGTATTAAAATTTAGTAGCATTTGATATCTTGAAGGTTTTCTTTGCTATATTTATAATTATTGATGGTGTTGAGATTGAGCAGATTGCTTGTTATTAGCAGATAGGCTAATTGCTCATGACTTTGCAAAAATGCAAGCATGAGAAGAAATTAGATCAACAGTAAAATGCAAAACCTTCTTGTGTGAAGTACCTTTGTACTCCGACCTTGAAATCAGACAACCAGTAGCAAATCTACCTACCTAGTGGTATGTTTGCTGTATTTCTGTATTATTCTTCCCAATTTTTCATGCATAGTGCAATAAAACCACTTTGGTACCTACTTATTGAGAAATATTTGTAGAAAAATTTAAAATTTATGTCCTATTTATGATAGTGACCCACTCCTCCCATTTTTGAAAGAGCAGAATGAACATCAACATATTCTGAAAAGAAATATTGTATTTTAGAGTTGTGTGTGGCCTTGGAGGGGTTTCTTGGATTCTCAGAATCTCAATTTGTTTATTTTTGTGACATGTAGAGATGAACTACTTGGGCTTGTATAACTGCAGTTCAGCCGCAAGCTGTTAATATCAACACATTTGCAGTCTCTTAGTATATGTATTTGGTTTTGCTTTTGATAAAACCTTTTGGGGTGAATTCAAAAGAGGACATCTATTGGTTCCATAATCACAATGGTGCAGGAAATGCATCTCTTGTGTTGATATTTTTAATATAAATTCTCCTAGTTGTAGGAAAATTTTAGGGGGGAAAAAAAAGGCAAATAAAGATTTATAAGGTTGTATTTTGCTTCACAAAATAACATTTTAAAACCTATTTTTAGGGACTTTGAGGAAGACGACCCAGACTGGGTGTCAGAACTGAAAATGATATTGAAACACAGCGGTTGAAAACTTGAATTTACCTACAGTAACTGAAGCTAGACTTGCCAGTGTTTATAATACAAGTCATTGTTAATAGTTGTAGCTATTAATAAAATTATTTCAGTAAAAAAATTCTGAGCGTGCATGTTTGTTTTCTATATTGCAAAACTGAGGGTCAAAAATGCCTAACAAACTTAATTTTAACTAGGACACCTGCAAATAACTGAACAAGTCTAGATATTAAATGTATTTGGAGTTGGTAACAGCTTTGTAGAAATGATCAATCAAAAGCTTTAGTGCTAACTGCGTTGTTCAAATGACCTTCTTGTCATATTTCAAAGAGATGGTGTAACACTATGAGAGTGTGTGAAGTTTTTCTTCCAGACTACACATGGAAATATTACATAGTAGGAATAACTGATCTTGTCTGAAGGGCCTATTATGGAAAACATGCAGCTATGCTGAATATTTGAGGCTTTCATTCATATTAATCCCCTGAAAGCTCTTGAGGCTGAGCTTTTGCCTTAATTACTTCCATGAAAAGGTTTTTATATGCGCCATTGCACATGTGAAAGGAAGCTTATATGTTCATAAATAAGGACAAATTTTCCCGTTTCATTAGGGAGACACTTCCCCTATGGAAAGCATTATGGGCAATGTCGTGTGTGGGTTCCGTGCTGGCTACTGGGTACTAAATATTATCATTTTACACGAGAAGCATGGCAGGGGAGTGCAGAAACACCCTCAGCAGCGTTCTCCTTGAGAAGCTGTTCCAGACTGTGTCCATATAATAATATTGGATAATAACACATATAAAACTTTTAGGAAACTTGTAGATTTGACACAGAGCCATTCAGTACAATCTCTCCCGTGTTGCACAGAGGCTGGTACGCGAGGCTCTGACAGGGATTGAAGAAATCGATGCAGCAGAGATTTTCTTTCGGGCCACCTGCCTCCTAGAACCACCCAAGGCACGACCCGCTGAGGGAAACGAAGCTCCTGCCCCTCCGGGCGGGGCCGAGGGCCGGGCCGCCGCCCCTGGCCTGGCTGCGGGCGCTGCCGCCGCCCCGCCTCAAACGCCACAGCTCCGCCGGGAGGCGCGGAGCCCGGGGCGGGCATCTCCTCCTACTCCTGGTGGCCGTGGGGCTGCGGAGCCGGCTGGGCGCTCGCAGGTACCGCGTCCCCCGGCGGCGGTCCGAGCAGGGCTGGGTCTGACCAAGCTGAACCGGGCCGCAAGGGAGGGAGGCCCCGGCCACGGCTGCCCGGCTGTCTCGCCCCGTCGCCATGGCGACGGCACCACAGCCGCGGCGGGAAGGGCGGCGGAGAGCGATCCCAGCGCGGCGGCACAGCGGTTCCCGCCGGATTCCCCTCCCCGTGCCCCCTCCAAGCCCCCGCCACTTTCCGTGGACCCTGCTGCGAGGCGGTCTGGCCACAGCGCCCTGCCCGAGGGCTGGCCCGGCCGCCTCCATCTCTCCGCCGCCCGCTCCCACTCAGACACCGCGGACGCGAAGCCCTGCGGGGTGAGGCCCGTGTGTCTCACAGGCCGAGGGCAGGCGGGGGGCGAGGCGGCCGGGCCCTGGCGGGCAGCGCGGCCCTGTCCCGGAACCACTCTGTGAGGGGCCCGTCTGGGCATGAGACCGGGCACGCCCCGAGCGGCAGCTTCTCACCAGTGACCGGGAACAGGAGCTGGATTTGACCCCAACACCCGAATTATAAAGGCCCGAGAGTCAGCCTGCTAGCACTGTCAAACCTGACAGTGTTCAAGAAGAGACTCGTCAACGCCCTCAGACATGTGTGAACTGTGGGGTTGTCCTGTGCAGGGACAGGAGTTGGGCTCGATGAGCCTTTGGATCTCTTCCAACTCAGGACATCCTGTGATTCTAACCTTCCTCAGAAACTGCCAGTCATGGAGCCCCTACAGGCTCCCAGGGTTGTCTCTGACAGAGCTTGTTTGTCCCTCCTGACAGGGAACATCTGTTGTCTTAGCAGATCTCTCTTGCCAACACTCAGACCAACTAATAAGAACAGTTTTAAGAGATTCTGCTCATATTTAGCTGTGAAAGGTTACAGTACCCTTTCTGCCAGAGGTTTCCAGATGACTGCAGTGCCCAACTGCACTTGGCTGTGGTTTCCTGAAAAATTAGGCAGCTTTTTCCTGCCAACATGGGATCATATTACTTTTAACTAAATCGATATGAAATAGATTATAATTTTATTTTTTACCTTAGAAGAGCAAGTTTGCAGTGTTGTTAACTTCAGAAAATAATCATAGAATAGAGACATAGAGTCATTTTGGTTGGAAGAGACCATTGAGATCATCGAGTCCAACCATAACATAAATCTAGCACTGAACTATGTCCCTAAGAGCCTCATCTGTACAGCTTTTACGAGTCAGACTTTCCAAAATCATAATCCTACATGGTACTTTCTACTGCCTTCTCATCTTATAACTTCAGGTTGTTTTAGCACTAAGCTTCAAGCTTTTTTTTATGAGACCTTTATAAAACTGCTGCGTATGGAATGTTCAGATCCACAATAATTTGCAGACTTCTAGGAGATGATATTTTGAGGAAACATCATCAGTGGTAATAAAAGTGTGATAAAATGACTAGTGGTCATGTTGTATTTGGTTTCTACTACAAACTTGGATGTTACAGCACTGACTACATCCAATACTAATTTGAGGACCTTTTCATTTTAGACACTGCTTTGAGATGAAGACATCATGGATAAATATGAAATCATTAAAAAAATTGGAGAAGGGTCATTTGGCAAAATATTCTTGGCAAAAGGAAAAGTGGATAATGAGCAGTGTGTTATCAAAGAGATCAATTTAACTAAGGTAAAACAACAAAAGCTGGATAATAGTGGTAGCTATTCACCTGATTGTACTAATTGCACTTACCTAGGGTATGAATTTGGGGTATGTTTTATATCCTTTGTAGATCTGTCTTCATTATATAGAGTTAAACTTTACAAAAGTTTGCTAATTTAGTGATTTTACAAGCACAGATGAAATAGGCATTTTGATATTGTTTCCTTTTTACTGCATTTTTGTTCTTTTCAAAACTTCTCGCTACCTATAATACAAGGTGTGACACTGCCTAGCTCAAGTTTTATAATCAGTGATTCAACTACAATGAAACTATTGCCACTGAAATAACAAATCACAATTTTGTGATGTTTCTCTAAACTTTTTAATTTCATTTTGTTTTCACATCCATATTTTCAGATGTAATTCACAACGGAATCTTTCTAATTCTAATTATGGCAGTTTGATTAGTTTAAGTTTAAATGTCAGTTTTCTGGCTGTCAGTATCTGAGCTGCTTTGTTAGACGTTCTTTAGAGGAGAACAGGAGAAACATGTGAGCTGGCACAGGCAGGACGCAGGATCAACCACAAAACCACAGATGAAACGCAAAGTGTAAACTTGTTTTTGTTATCTGGCAAACCCAGGGGATCCCCGAAGCAGCAGCTGGGCAGAGGCACACAAGTGGGGACACATTCACTGCAGAGCTCGGTCCATGCTAGAGGGTCCCTGAACCTGCTGTTGTCACCTGTATTTCAGAGATTCACGCAGGCACAGTTTTCCACTGTAATTTGGTCTCCTCCACAGCAGGGCAGGAATCTTACGCATTTTTGATGAGGTGCCACTCAGTCAGTCACAGGTTCGTGATATGGAAACACAGAGGTTCTACTTGTCAAGCACACAAGGCTAAATGACAATTGATATGATATATATGTTTTTCTGCACCCCAGCTGCAAGTCGCTTGAGAGTGTTTACAATCCTCCTAGGCAATCCTCCATTATATTCCCACATTTGTATTTTTAGGATGCTGTTGATCATGTGTGGTTTAGAATTCTGTGTTAGAATTAACTGAATTGGGCCATAAAAGCGCTCTCTTTCTTTCTGTTGACTGCAGAGGCATGTTTGGGTGACTAGCTCCACTTTTGGAGGAATGCCACTCCTTTATTGAGTTCCAGAAAGACAGGCAATTAAACTCCCTATGATTTAAATACAGGGTTTCAACAGTCAACTTCAGTGAGTGCATGCATGCTTTTGACAAGTCTTTTGCTGTTCTGGGTCACAGTATTTAATTGGTAATACATTAGAGAGTTATAATAGAAGAATGAGTATATATCAGTTCTTGAAAGAGCTGTATAAGTTCCAGATTCAAACTCAGAAAAACTGATATGCTAATAGTGACAGCTAAATAAAAAAATAGTTTATCTCTGTGTTCCTGACCAATAAAAACCGTGCATTTCTAAACTTAAATTTTGATGTATGCAAAATAGAAAAATGGAAGCCAATAAAATATTATTGTGTTTTCCCACTTGGTCAAAAAACAGGAGCTGGATGCAGAAAATTACTACTTTGAAATCCTAAGATGGTAGTGTCTGTTTCATTCACTTTCCAAATTTTGAATCTTTGAGGATTATTTTTCAGAATTATTTCTTAAGAATTTGGGTAATAAATTGTTTATAAATACAAGAGGACATTTTGATGCATGAGTACTCGGAGACATGTATTTTTAAGAAATAATCTGGATGAAAGTGTAATCACAATGAACCGAATAGAAGTTCTGCATTTTATGAAGTTTGCCTGAAATGTTGCAAGAACTCACAACACCAGTAAAACAGAAGGACTTTTTAAATTTTTTTTCTTTTGAGATCAACCATATTAAGAGTACAGGATCATCTAGACCCTTATTCTCAAGGGAAGTTTAACTTTAGAGTTGACCACTATTCATCAGCTAGTTCAGCAATAGCATTTGTGTAAAAAGTTTAAAAGTGTACATTTACTTGTTTGTAAAATGTCATAATTTGCTTTGAGTTCACTAACGTTCCAATATATTTTCAAGCATACACTACAGATTGATACCTTACATGATGTGTACCTCATATAATATTTCTGCATATCCTTGATACACAGTCATTTTGTATTTGTGGGAAGGATTTGTTAACGATGTAACTAGTTTTCAGAAGACATAACTATGTCATTGCTAGCATATAGTTTCTTAATTCTTTGTAGATGACTGCGAAAGCAAAAGAAACCTCTCAGAAAGAAGTCATTCTTCTGGCCAAGATGAAGCATGCAAATATTGTAACCTTCTATGCTTCTTTGCAAGGTTTGCTTTTAACATTTTTGTTTTATTTGTGATTGTAGGGGTGGGAGGGAGCAAAAACTAGCTTGTTAATATTGCCCAACCTTAAGCCTGTCACCAGCCCCTTCCTTAATGGTGGTGGCAGGTCCTAACTCCTGAAAATGACACGAGATATCAAATTCAGTCATCAGTTGCGCTTTTCATGTGTGTGGATGGGACCTAAGGGATTGTGACATGATCCTGGGGTGTCTGCCTTGCTTAAGTTGAACTTCAGTCTTGATATTCAGTAAGAGTCCAGAGTTTAATGGGACTTTTCTAGGGGTTTCGATAGAAGAAGAGAGCTTATGAATATAGCAAGAAATAGGTCTTGTTGGCCTTTTGTCTTGAGCTATGTTTTGAGGTATCACTCAAGTATGCGGAATTCTTCAGGACTGAATGAAGTAGAAGGAAGTCTCTTCTCCGTAAAAGCTAATTCCCCATATTTATTTTTCCTGCTGACATCTGTCATAAGCAATGCCTTATGTGATGAATGCTACAGTTACAGCTTGTGTTTAAATTGATTTCTGTAATCAGGACTGTAAGTGTTTTAAGGTACACATAGATCTGGTAGTCTTACCAGACAGGTATGAATAGGCTGAGTTTCTGTATTAAGTATCCTGTGCTGGTTATTTCTGCTGTTGGACACTGTCTACTTTTAACTTTTTTCCTAAGCCTAACTGTATACTTAGTTATTATTGAGGAGCAATCCCAAATATGCTTTACCTGTAAGAACATCTGTATTGCAGTGTGGTCTCTTGAGTGTTTTCTTGTGTATTTAATATTTTAGTGAATCTTCATTTAAATATATTTTCACATCTTAGTTTTGCATCAGGTTTCACCATTTTTTCACAGTTACTATTTGAAATGGAGCAGGTAGACAATTAACTAGTCAGTTTTTAATGAAGGACCATACAAAATAAAGAATTTATTGCTATCTTAGTGACTAATAAAGGAATAAAGGAAAAATTATGCCTTCCATTTCAGAAAAGAACAAGCTATATATTGTGATGGAATACTGTGATGGTGGAGATTTAATGAAGCGGATAAACATGCAGCATGGAGTCCTGTTTGATGAGGACCAGGTGAAAGAAGTTATCTTTAGAAGAAAGGACATACTCTGTAAAACACGTGGTTTGAGTTATCCAGTAGAAGCTACTGTTTCTTTTCTGACCTGTTAAAATAATTTGAAGAAACTTTGATGATTTTAATGGGAGTTTAGATTTTGCTCTTTACACTGCTTTAAGATCCTAAGTAAGTCATTAGGAGTATTTTTATGCCATTTTTATCCCCCCTCCCCGCCTTGCTCCTTTCATTATGGATGCACTTTGTATTAGTAGTATACCTATTAAGCTATAAGGACTTTCTTTTAAATGATGTTTTAGAATTAGGGGGGGATATATTATATGTGAGTTATTCATTTGTTTAAGATATTTGCATCATGGCATATCCTGCTTTATACTGAAGGCTACGGTAAATCTCTCATTTGCTTCATTTGGGTCAGGACTTCTCTGATGCCATTTAAATCCTTAAACCAGCACAGAGAAACAAGCCCAAATTCTGCCTGTTTTTAGGGCATGTTCACATATATTTTATTTTGTAAATAAGTGAGTGTTACAGGTACTGCAATTCACAGAAATAGAATTTTCCACTCTTCCTTACTTATTCCTTAATTTTTTTACTAACTCTTGGCTTTCTGAAGGAATGTTTCTCTCATGTGGTGGACTTAGCATACTGAACTCTAATGTTATTTAATCATGCATTGTCTTCCACTTTTGCAGGTACAATGAAAATTTACCTAGAAACTAGATTGATAGTATCCAACCTGTTAGTGGAACTGTACTGTAAAGCATAAAAGTGGAAAAAAGGAAAAGTATTGTGGCTTTTCTTTTTGCTTCAGTAGTAAAAGAGGAACTCAATGTAAAAGTCAGTTGAATGTGGATTACTGGTTAAATAATAATGAATTTTAAGATCCTATGGGGAGTCATACTAGAGGTAGAGACGACATGAGAAGAAATAATAAAGACAAAACCACAGATGATGAAAACACAAAAGAGAGAACCAATGCATACAGAACTCTTGCCCAGTTTTACATAATGTTGTTAAAATATCTTTATTTTTTAAAATGTATGCCTATGAAAGTGTCATTTGTGGCAGCAGTCCTATTCAGGAGATCATCTGCTAATTTGAAGCATTACTAAATAGAAGAATAGGAGATTGTTACTCTAATAAAAGTTTTTCATGACCATCGATTTTCCTAAGTAGAGAAGCATGTAAGTACATTGTACTTCTGTTTCTGAATAAGTCTGCAGCCACTCATTAAATAAAACACATGTATATTTGAAGTTAAATATATGCAGGATCAAGGATAAAGGATAAACCTGTGTGCTTACTTATTAAGCAAGTTCCTTCATAGATCTCTTCCGTCACCACATTTCAGTCCGTCAGCCTTTGTTTCTGTTTTGTTTCTGGACCATGTTCGGTAAGACTATAAATATAATAATTGAGTGATACGACTTTTGCCACTGAGGATTAAGACACTGCTTCCAAATTATCTCTTAGTTGTTATTTGAACTCAGTCATTTCTAAATAAAGGTCTAGTATTCTTATCGTCCTTTGATGTGATTCTTCAGTCCTTTTTCAAGGACTTGACCTATCATGGTCAGTTAAAACTTGATGGGATTAAGGAAAATGAAGCAGGTATCTGTTTCTATTTAGTTTTCTGATAGTACTAAAAAATGAAAGGAAAGTTTATGGCATTAATTTTAAAAATATTATTTCTTACTATTTTTTATTACATACACTCCATGTATTTTGCATTTTGTTGTTGTTTTTCTTTTATATATTTCAGTAAGATGCCCCATTGGACATTAGAGCCACACAAATTTATAAATGTCTGTTCCATTTATCTTTCACTGCAGATTCTGAGTTGGTTTGTGCAGATCTCACTGGGCCTGAAACATATTCATGACAAGAAGATTTTACACAGAGATGTAAAAGCACAGGTAGTAAAACCAGTGTTGGAGAGAGACTGATTTTATCTTGTAAAAATACAGTTTAAAAGCTCTACCATTTTTGCATCCGTGTTTCATTATTTGCAGAACATTTTTCTTAGCAATAATGAAAAGGTAGCAAAGCTCGGGGACTTTGGAATAGCAAGACAGTTGAACAGGTAAGCAGCTTTTTAATTAGTCTGTGACCTACACCAACTGCAACTGTTTCTGACTGTTCAGAATGCAACTTGAATGTGCAAATTGTTTGTGGATTGTGCTTGCTCAAGAGGTCTGGAATACAAAGAATCTGACACTACTTTTTTTTTGTTATCCTCAAGCATGCCATTCTGCATGAAACCACATATATATCTAGCTTAGTCACTGGACTTTTGTTATGTATAGGACATAGGGTGGGGAAACCTCAATCTTTCCCCATCCTCTGTGGAACTAACATAAAGAGAATCTGGAGCCACAGCTTCTGCTATTGCAGCTGTTGATAATCACTTCTGGTGCCTTATAAAGAAGAAAGTGAAGCGCATCAAAAACTGAAGAAAGAGTTATAAAGGGAAGAGTGTGTACAGACTATTTCTTCTCTTTGTATGTCCTCCCGGACTGTGTCTACATTATTATTTTTAAAAAGGTCTAGAACCCACTGTCTGGCCCTGAGAGTAAATGGCATAGCTCGCATCTGTACAGCTAAACTCTGCTTTTCCAAATAGGCTGGTCTTATCTTCCTGACTTTGGGGACAAGGTTAGCCTATCCTGCATAATGGCCAGGCATTGTGTGGAGCTTTTTGGCATGGCTAAAAAATGTCAGGAGGCATGCTAATAACACGACAATACTTGAATTTGATCTCTTTTTGAGCCTCTTGATTATCTTTGACTTTGGCAGGATATTGTGGTAAAGAAGTTCCACATATTAGGTATTGTGTGGAAAGGTAATTTCATCTGTTGATCATTTTGTAGATTGTCCCTCTAGCATCAGTTCTTGTCAGTTGCTTGGTACTCCAGCTGCTGCAACTCAGTTCTTAAAACTTTTCCTGTCCCTAAATTAAATCAGTGTAAATTTGACCACATTACTGTCTGCACAGCAACAGTAAAGTGAACAGATAACTTTAACCGACGTAGTCAATTTGCTCATTCTCTTCAGATGTGCTTAACTGTGTACATGTATTAGGTAGCTTTATGCATTCTTCACGTAGGCATACAGCCCATGTAATTTCTGTCAAGGTGCCATCAGATTGGCTTTGGATTTAGGCCAGTTCGGTGGTGCATCAGAGCTAGGAAGTCCTGCTGAGAGTTGGACTGTATTGGATTAGCATGTTTGGAGTATCTTGATCCAACCTGCTTATCTTCAGGGCTCTGCCACGTCCCTGTTCCAGCTGCAGTCTCTGCCTTGTACCTTTGTGGTGTGTTTCTTTGTGAAGCACAGACCTACTGTCAGTGCCTCAGCTCTCCACATGTAAACTACTACACAGGAAGTGCCTACCTTCAGAAATATTCTGGGGATAATTGCTTTAAGGATTGCTCCTACACAGCAGAATAATACACAGCAGATAGGAAGTAGACTTCAGAATCTGAATGTCCAAGTGCAGACATTTTAAAGAGTATTTAATAGGCCTATACAACAAAATAATTTGAACTTGATAGTACTTCTTCTCATGTAACAAGTGAGTTAAGTTTCTCAGTCTCTGTTTTCCTCCTCTCCTGGGGTGCACAAAAGCATTGTCATTTCCATTCTCCACTTCAGAATGCAAAATAGTGTCTAATACTTTCACTTGCAGTTAGGTGTCTGTGACACCTCAGGCACTCAGTATTCATGTGATCTATAAAGAGTGTAACTTACAACCTTTATTGACATCTACTAATAGCATAGTGTGAGAGGAATCGCACTCTGTGAGCATCTTTTTCTCTCCACTGACTTCCAAGGGACTCCTGGTGACATCCATAGAGTACATAGATAACCTAAAAGCAAGTGAAATGAATCCAACTGGTGCTATTTGGCTACATCTTCACAAATCAGCAGCAAAGAGGGAACTAAAATTCACTCACTCCTGCTTTGGTTTCTGGACAGCATTTCCTCCATCCACTGTTCCTGGCTTGCGTAACTGACTACCATCTCTTGTATTCTTGCTTAAATTATTATGTCAGAGACTTCTGATGTTTTGCCATGTGTTTGACATTTTTGGGGATTCTGTGTTAGTGATAACCATTCCTTGAAAATGTTGCCTACAATGCTGGTGAAAACTGGGGAAGAGAGAATTTGTGTGCTTTCTGTTGATGTGCAAACACTCTCCACTATTAAAATAGTTGGTCATTTTTACATGGAACTGGGAAGTACTTCAGTTTTTCTTGGGGTGTTCCAATAAGATGTTATTCAACTAAGGGCTATTATTCAATTAGGGAACTATTACTCTGCCTGAGTCAGAAATGCCTCTGGTTCAATTGCTTGGAAACTTTTTGAGTGTGTAAGCCTTTTTATTCATTGTGTTTCATTAGCACTATGGAATTTGCCCATACCTGTGTAGGGACCCCCTATTATCTGTCACCTGAGATTTGTGAAAATCGACCATATAACAATAAAACGTAAGTCTCTTGTCTTTCCTTCATATGCTTGTGCATGAGGGCATGTATTTCTTCTTCAAAGTGTAATCTCATTCTCTTCTAACACTCCTTGTTAGTAGTGGCATGAAATGTAAAGTAGATTTTTTTTTTTTCCTTTGCTTTGTATGGTTCTCCATCAAATACTAAGTTTCTCTCTGTTTCGAACATGTAATAACCAGTGCAAATATGGATCTTTTCAGTTCCAAGTTTGTGAATTTTTTGATCTGCTCATTTGTGATATATAAAAATACACTAAAGTGAAAGCTGCTAGATTGATAATTCTAAAACTTAGCAGTAGCCACCTGCAGGAAAGACGAATGGGTCTGAGAATTGTGAAGGCCCACTCAGGTTTAACACAAAATACTAGATGAGGACCACTGAAAAGTCAGGAGCTGAGTGGGCTAGACCCCCTTGTCTGTGTGGGTGATTGGATCAACACAGAGTGTTCTGGAGCCCAGCCTAGCATCCCAGCTCTAAGGTGCTTTTCACAAAAGTTTGCTTCCTTCTTGTCTCCTTAATGATCAAGTCAGCCAGAGACAACTTTGCCCTTTATCCTACTAGGAACATTAAGCAGACATTCTTCATATCTGGTGCCTTTTCCAATGATAATGGTAGTACCTAGTTAGGTGTCATAGAAACATTGGTACCACAACTGAAAAGAAGTGTCAAGTTGTTCTTTTCAGTGCCTCTTAAGAAAAATTAGTAGTTGCACCAGTATTAGTCTGTGATGGAATAATGTCAATGAATTTGAGAGCAGAGAAGAGGTACTGATTGCATGTATGAAATTATAGTATTTTCCCTGAAACTTCTAATTACTTTTTATTCACAGAGATATTTGGTCTCTTGGCTGTGTGCTTTATGAGCTATGTGCACTAAAGCATCCTGTAAGTATTGTATAACAGAATCAGATCAATGTCATATTATTAAAAAAGATGGCGGGCAGCCTGGAAAAACTATAGTAATAATAGTACTCATAAACAGCTTCTAGAATTATGTTCACTTTATTAATTGATATTAAAGAATGACTGCCAGTGTTTAATTTTTTTTTTTGTATTGTCTGTTTTTTTGCATACTAAAATACAATGTATTATGTTGTATTTCTACAACTTTATGTGTATGCATACACACATCAAACATACATTTACTCTTTAATAAGTACTAAGCTTTTTCAAAAGTCAGATGAACAGTGGAAAGAATTAAAGCCACACTCCAAGATTAGGCTTTAAGCATATAATTTTACTCATTTCTATTTGAAACTACTGATCTATGCTTACTAAAAAGTTTGAAACCCACATTTCCCCAGGAAGCAGTTTGAGTTCCCAGAAGCATTTTCCTAAAGGTTTCCTTTTATTTGGAAGCACATTAATGTCAAAAAATAACTGAGAGAGCATCTTCAGGAAGCTCTGTTGTCCTCAGCCTTATCTGAGCCTCAGCTAATCCTCAGCCTGGGAGTACTTTGTGGAGAAGGGAACACAGCAGAGACTAAGTCCAACAATGGGAATAGGATCAGATTCCTGGGCCCAGCAGAAGTTGACATGCTGGGCTTGGCTTCTGAAGAAGCCAGAGCAGCACTGATAGGAGGAGGAATTGCGCTGAGCTGAGAGCAAGAGGAAAATTCCAGATTTCACAATTTTCCTGCTGAGGAAAATTCCAGATTTCACAAAGTGAGAAAACATTGACATTACTTCTTACAATGATTTGCTGTTTTATTCAATATTGATGCCTGTTTTTAAATTTGAAGGCGAGGTCTAGATGCTGATGTAGACAGGAACTACAAGTGAAGTTAATGCAAAATTTGTTTACAACACCTTCAAAATAGTCAAGGAAATACAATGGTGATTTAAGAAGTTGCTTTCAAAATTAGTTTTGCCTGTCTAAGGCCCTAGAAACTATATAAATGCTGACCTATTAAGGGATCTGCTGAACTGAGAGGGCTGAGTTGTCTGAGTGGCGTCAGTCATTAAAAATCAGATTATACCTTAGTTCCTGAGAGAACACAGAACGCAGAGGCTAAGTTGTTTGGAGTGAGGTTGTGAGGGTGAACAGTGTGAAGCACTGTGAAGATAGTATGTATGCAGGCCTCTGGTGAACAGCTTTTGGCAAAATAAATCATGTTTCATTCTGGGAAAAATGCACCTGTATGACAGCAGAGTGTGAGTAAAACTCATCCAGGTACTAAAGCTATTGGACCTTCTGAGTCGTGCAACCAAAACAAGTAGAATGTAATCAGAAAGTATAGTCAGAGTTTGGTTATATTAATTTTCCACAGAACAACTATGGATAGAAAGAAAGGATTTGTGAAGAGATTGCATAGCACAGGGCTTCTGTCAGCAAGCAGCTTTTTTTCCAAGTTGGAATGTCTAGTCCATCATTTCCTACCAGCGACACTTACTGTGCTCTTTTTACTGTTTTTATTGGTTAAGTTTGAAGGCAATAATTTGCACCAACTGGTGCTCAAGATCTGCAGAGGACATTTTCACCCAGTGTCTCCCAGCTATTCATATGACCTGAGGATATTAATTTCTCAGTTATTTAAAATATCTCCAAGAGATCGACCGTCTATCAACTCTGTTCTAAGGAAGCCCTTCTTGCAGAAGCTTGTTCTCAGGTATTTGCCACCTGAGGTAAGTCCCTTGTACTGCTGCTTGCTGAGAGAAAAATATGTATCAAAGTAGTGTTTTAGTAGGTAGTAAATAGAACTGGTTAGTAGATAGGACTGTTTACAGTTCTATCAGATGCCTTTTTTCTTATGAATAACACAGGAAGAACTCTATCACACTGTGATACATAAAAAAAGTCCTTCAGCATCACAGCCTGGACCCAACCCGATACAAGGTAATGATAATAATATTATTTAACATTAGTTCTACACTAACATGTGTTAGTTATGATACACGTGATGGCTCCAGCAGTCTTTATTGCACATACAAGAGTTTTACACGAAATTAAAAGGAGGAGAGAACTGCAACAGCAGAAACATTCACCCCAGACAGGGCATTGCTGTCCTGTTCACGAAAAGACAGCTTTAAGACCAGGTCATTAGTAACAGTAAGCTGGAAAAGCTGGCATAGGAAAGTGCTGAAACATTAACCTTCATTCTTTTGAGAATAGAATTTACAAAATTGAGAGGCTTTGGTCTAGTTGCAGTTTAGGTCAGTCACATGAAAAACATCCTTTCTTCATTTTACCAAACTATGATATGCAAAAATGCAAAGGTCTTGCAAATTGTGCTCCATGGTATTTTACAAAATAGTAAAAATGTATTTTACAAAATATAAATTAGATTAAATTGTGAGAGACAGTGAACTGTATTTGGATCTAGTGCTCATTGACAGATCAGATTATGTGTGCCCATTCTTAGAAAATATGAATGAGACTAAATGGTGTATCTTTATGAACTCCTGAACATCTGACATGTTTCTGTCAGCATAAACTTTTCCTCATTCTGTGTTCTTCAGTATATCATAATTATTTCTCACATTTATCTTTGGAGTATTTAAGCAGTTCAAAGAGACTTGTGAAAATAAACCTATGTAGCTACTTAACTGGACTATGGATGTTTCTACCCTCCCACTCTGCTCCCCTGCAAAAAAAAAAAAAAAAAAGTTCTTCCATAATGTGGGAACCCATGTGATTTTGGAAGTGACTTTAAATTAGATATATCTGCCTTGAGGTCTTACACAATTAGGACAAAGGCACCAGAACACCGGATTCACTTAGGCATTTTTAAAAGTATCTGTGGTCATTTACTCATAAGTTTCATGTATTTTATCTCCCAGATGTGATACTCTCACAGTCATTGGTCAGAAATATTTCAAACTTGCTTAGGCTTAATTCTAGCACAGATGCTACTTTTCATTATTGTAGCTAAGGTGTTAGCAAAATTCTGACTGGCCAAACAAGAAGGGTGTGTACTTCTGTTTTCTTATACATGGGGAACAGATAAGGTAAATTTTTCACTTTTGAGACCTTCTTTCCAAATTTCACAAGTACTTGAAGATTGTCTAAAAATTTGTAGAATACCAAGGGCCAAGTTTAGAAAGGGAAGGCCTAAGCAGGAATCAGAGCTCCTATTTTCTGTTCTTGGTAATAGCATCAGATCAGTGTTCTAGCTTATAGAGGTCTCCTTCTTATTTGATGTGCTTCTTTTCAAAAGTAATCAATGAAGATCCACTTTACATGAGTGTGACAAATCATAGTGCTTTCAAAAGCATCTCCTTCTAAGAATGAAAGGCAGAATGCCTAGGAAGTGTGTGGTCTGATGATGATGATGATGGTGATGATGAAAGGATGTAAGTAGTGTTAGACCAGCCTGTCAGCATTAGGTGTATGCACCCTACCATGGTTTGCAACTATATAGTCATTAATCACGTAGAGAGCAGAGAAGGTAACCTTTTAACTTTTTGTTGTTAAAAAGTGCATAAACTTCAAAAAAGGAGAGTCCAAGACCAAGCTTTTCCAGAATCTGAAGTGGTGATGCCTGTGAAGAAACAGGAATTATTTCGAAGAAATGAATGGAAACCTCCTTCAAGAGGGCAACAGCCTATTTTTCAGGTACTATGTATCCATATTCTTGTAATATTTAATCACCTTCGGAAGGCAAATTCCTGCTCCTAGAAAAGACCCTCTAAAAGTCCTCATTAAGATGTATAAAATTCAGCTTAATGCCTACACTAAGTCAGTAGACACAGTTAAACACTCCTGAAACCTCAGAAGAGCTGTTTTAGAAAGCCTTAGTGGGAAACACCAAATTTAGGCTGCTTCAGTATGGTCCTTTGTAACAAAAGGAGTCAGGCATGCTTTGCATTTACATTTGCACAAAGGCAAATAAACTCTGTGTTTGCATTTTTGCTATTGGAGCAAATACATTCATGCTCTTACCTCAAATCTTCTGAGTCCATTCGTGGCAAAACGACTGACACCCACTGCACTTACCTCAGGTACTATTAAAACAAACAGCAGTAATTGCACAGTGCAGTTACAGTGGATTAACCGATGGTGGGAAATTGTGGAGTTCCCAGGACTGCAGCCCTCAAGGAATCACTTACACTGCCTATGGATAATACTAGCCCTGTGCAAAATATAGGAATTAGTTTTTCTCATAATTACATTTATGCATATCCAGTGCAAATCCAGAGATGGATTAAGTCAGGAAGGTTAAGTTTCCTTTCACTGTGCACTGCTGTGATCAAAGGCAAAATTTTGTCCACAGTGTTTTGATCTATGAGACATGCTCTCATACTAACACTGGGAAAGTTCCCACATTCTTTCAGCATCCAAATGAAGCAACCAGTTCACAGAGTGGCAGGGATACTTGCATAGTGTCATACTTTACATTGCTTCAGGATGCACAGAATCACAGAATGGCTGAGGTTGGAAGGGACCTCTGGAGGTTATCTGGTCCAATTCCCCTGTTGAAGCAGGGCCACCTAGAGCTGTTTGCCCAGGACCATCACCAGTTGGCTTTTGAATATCTCCAAAAAGGGAGGCTTCACAGCCTTCCTGGGCAACCTGCTACAGTGTTCAGTCGTGCACACAGTAAAAAAAAGTGTTTCCTGATGTTCAGAGGGAGCCTCCAATTCAGTTTGTGCCCATTGCCTCTGGTCTTGTCACTGGGCACCACTGGAAAGAGTCTGGCTCAGTCCTCTGCACTTTCCTTTTAGGTATGTATATACATTACTAAGATCCCTCCAAGCCTTCTCTGGGCTGAACAGTCCCAGCTCTCACAGCCTTTCCTCATAGGAGAGATGCTTCAGTCCCTTCATCATCTTAATGGCCCTTTGTTGGGCACTCTCCACTATGTTCATGTTTCTTTTGTACTGAGGAGCTCAGAACTGCACCCAGGACTCCAGATGAGGCCACCAGTGCTGAGCAGAGGGGAAGAATCACCTCCTTTGACCTGCTGACAATCCTTTGTCTAATGCAGCCCAGGATACCATTCACCTTCTTTGCCACAAGAGCGTGGTGTTTTCTTACGTTCAGCTTGTTGTCCACCAGGACTCCTAGGTCATTTTCTGCAAAGCTGCTTTTCAGTCAGTTGACGCCCAGCATGTACTGGTGCAAGTGATTATTCCTTCCCAGATGCAGGACTTTGCATTTCCGCATGTTGAACTTCATGATGTCCATCAGCCCATTTCTCCAGCCTGTTGTGGTCCCTCTGGATGGCAGCACAACCCTCTGGTCTATCAGCTACTCCTTCTGGTTTGGTGTCATCAGCAGACTTACAGAGGGTACATTCTACCCCATCATCCGGATTATTAATGATGTTAAACAGTACTGGACCCACTACTGACTCCTGGGCTGCACAGCTTGTCACTGGCCTCCAACTAGACTTTGTACTATGATCACCACCCTCTGCGTCCAGCCATTCAACCAGTTTTCAGTCCACTGTCTGCTGATTCAGCCCAGATTTCATCAGCTTCTCTGTGAGGATCTTAGGGAAGACAGTGTCAAAAGCCTCACTGAAGTCAAGATAATCTTGACAATATGCTCTGCTCTCCCTTTGTCTACCAAGCCAGTCAGTTCATTGTAGAAGGTTACCAGCTTGGTTGAACATTATTTCCCCTTGGTGAATCCGTGCTGATTACTCCTGATCACCTTCTTGTCTTTTATGTGCTTGGAAGTAGTTTCCAGGATTAGTCGTTCCATCACCTTGCTAGGCATTAAGGGGAGGCTGACCAGCCTGTAGTCCCCTGGATCCTCTTTCCTGCCCTTTTTGAAGGTACAAGTGACATATGCTCTCCTTCAGTCCTCAGGCAGTTCTCCAATCACCATGATCAATCAAAGATAATAGAGAGTGGCTTCACAATGACATCTGCCAGCTCCCTCAGCACTCATGGGTGCATCTCATCAGGGCCCATGGACTTAGGTTTGTCCAGTCTGCTTATGTATTCTCTAACCTGATTCATTTCCACCAAGGATGCATCTTCCTTGCTCCAGACTTTCCCCCTGAGTCAGGGGGGCTATTCCCAAAGGCTGGCCTTGGTAGTAAAGGCTGAGGTAGAGAAGGAATTCATAACCTCAGCCTTTTCCATGGCCTGTGTCACCAGAGTGCCTGCTTCATTGGTCACAGTTCTCAATCCTCTTACATTTATTTAGATGGCCTGGTTTGTTCTCTCTATTGCTTGGGATTGCCATACCTCTGGATACCATACTGTAAAAGGTATTTCAGTAAGGGACAAGACAAATACTTTTTGAAGTTACCTTTTCCTTGGGAACATTGTCCCACTGGAAAATTCTTACACAGATATGGATTTATACTCTACTGTGATCTGGACTATACAGTACGTAGATAAACCTATTTTCAGTGTTTCTAAGAGGGAAAACAGAGATGTTAATGTATTTACCAGCCAGGGAAGGGATACTTAGATGCTTTTTCATTGATGTAAGAAAATAAGCAAAATTCACCATTTTTCTTAACAACATATAGTGGTTTTAGTCTCCCACCATGGAAAAGTTTGTGAATGTCCTACCACACTTCTTTTATATCATGCAGTGGCAGTTAAGGTGATCGCCTTCTCTCCATTGTTCTTATGAGAAATGGAAAAGACAGTCTTGTCACAAAGTAAAAATACAGGGATGTTTCATCACGATGAGGACTTTGAGAAATGAAAGGCAAGCTCCCACAGGCACAGAATCAGAGATGATGACATGAAGTAGCACAGTGCTCCCCTGAAAGCAGCAGTCAATGTGTATACTGCCCAGAACTGCATCCCAGATTCCCCTTGCTCTCACATGTCAAAATAAGATTCTTATGGAATTAATTCAGTGCTTCAGGCTTCAGAAAATGGAGTGACTTCAGGGCAACGACACGACAGGTTACAAAGCCCCATGGTGATTGACTCGCACAATGTGGGCTGCTGCTTCCTGACAGGAGCTGATGGAACCGGGGAAAAGGAAACGACAATGGTAAGATTACCCTGAGAAGTCAGAAAGTTTCTGCATTATATGTGAAAGAATTTGGAAAACTTACACTAACTGTACTTTAGACAGCCTATATTACCGTGCAACTCAAGCTGGGGATAAGGACAGCAAGTTAATTCGAAATTGTACTGATACAAATGAGAACAGGTAAATTAACATCCTTTTTTATATTTTCAGCCACAGAACTCCAGATTTAAGATTGCAGAAAGACCAGAGAGTACTAGTGTACGTGGCCGTTATAGTCATTACTATGATCAGCTTGACAACTTGCAGAGGAAAGTTAACGTACATTATGACCTCTCTCATATCAGCCAAAGGGTTGAGGAATACTACAGACTAAAAGGACAAGTTGCACCTCCACCCCCACCACCTGACTGGTAAACTTTTCTCACTTTATTTATTGGTAGTGAACTGTCCTGCATGTTTTGAGTTATCAGCCTTCCTGATTAGGTAACACTGGCTATGGCTTATTCAGTTTAATTCCTTCTCGGCTTGGTCTCTGACAATTTTTGTGCATAAGTTTTTTGCAAACATGATTACTCCTGTTCCTGTCTATCCAGAAGTTCCTTCTGAATGTTTCGTCCTGATGTTTGACATTTTGTTGTCAAAATGTGTCAGCATTTTATTGGGTGAGAAGTAAAACACATGCTTTTTTGTAGTCTTTCTAATTATATCGAGGATAAATACTGTCTTTTCTTCCCACCAGAATCAGAATGATATAAAGCCCATAAGCAGTTCTCCACTTGAGGAAACAGAGTGGGAGAAAGGCCATAAAAATGTGTTTTATTTTATTTTATTTTATTTTATTTTATTTTATTTTATTTTATTTTATTTTATTTTATTTTATTTTATTTTATTTTATTTTATTTTATTTTATTTTTTTATTTTATTTTATTATTTTATTTTATTTTATTTTTCCCTGCAGGGCTTATGTTTTGTTTTCAGATATAAATACCCTTTCTCCAGCAGTTTCTTTACTTCAAAGCCTTTCTCTTACAAAGTAGAGGTACCACCTTTTTATTACTTGATTGCCTGTCCATTCCATGATCAGCCATTTTAGGTGTGGATGAGCTTTGAAAACCTTGAGAAAGGAAGATAAAGAATTTTTAATACTGCCTCCTTTTGGATCCTTCCATCAAGGTTGACTGAATCATTAATTTTCATCCAATGATGACAATGTTAAGAATATTTCAGTTAAGGATCATCAGGTTTAGAACATCTTTTCTGAGCTGAGTTTGGCTCCCTGGGGCACAAGTGGGTTCTGAAGTTAGTGAATGAAATGAGTAGAAATCAGGGAGCTTAGAAATGACTGTGGGTTATTTTATATCAAAAAAAGAGAGAAATGTTTAGAAACCAGAACAAATACAAATTTAGGCTGATAGAATTAGGCACAGATGAGAAAAGAAATAGAAAAATTGTTGTATATACAACCTCTGTTCTTACAATTTTGACTCATTTTGAGGATCAGGAAAGACAACTTTCTTTTCAATGACACTTTCACATCCCATTTATCGAATGAAAGGTGGAGAAGGAATTTGCTGCACCCTTCAGAAGACCAGTGCAACTGAAGTAATAGGAAGGGCAATGCCTTGGATATGGATATGTTTTCTTTTTGTTATTTTACTGTTGTTCCATATTTATAAATATTTACTTATAAATATTTTATCCATATTTATATATTCAGGTAGAACAAAGAGAACTCTGTTTGTCATATGTGATAGAGCCTGTAGAGAATTATTTGTGCAAATAGTAGCAGAGTCTGTGAAATAAAATGTAGCATATGAACATCACTTTCTTCTCTCAGGGCTGCAGAATATCTTCAAAGGCGTTTTGAAGCCAAACAATACAAGATTAAAGTGGAAAAACAGCTGGTAAGTAAACATTAAATCATAGAATAAAATCTGTAAAGAAAAGAAAAAGAAAATTCAAAAGATGATCGGATGTCTTTGTAACAACAAACTGTGACTCTGACAGGTAAACATTTCTGCTCCAGCAAATTTGTTGATCTGATACAAAACTATAGCAATGTAAAATTTTGCTATACCTTTTTCCTCCAAAATTATGAACTTATCTTACTGCACTCTTCAGTGGAACAGGGCGAGTGAATTGAGTGAGCACTGAAGGAAAGGATTCTAAATGAAAATTCCTTTGCTCTGGGTTTTATTTGGACATCCGTAGGGGCTGCGACCATCCTCTGCCGATCCATATCCTGACCAAATGCAGCCGCAGAAAATGAAGGAAGAGCATCTCAAAAATACTCAGCAGGACATGTCTAGAAAGAATGAAATGAAAGAACAGGTAAATGAAATTTCTTCCTTAGCCACATAAAAGTTGTCTCCTTATACTCCATGACAATAGTGTTCTTTATATAAGAATTGATTCTTTTCTATCTGACCACTAGGAAAATATAAGCTGTTTTCATATGGTTCCGTCTTTGATAAACTGGTGAGGACTTGCACAAAAGCTGTTGTCCATAATCATTTCATAAAGCGTGGCCTTGATTTTTATTTTGCTTCTACTGAGATTAGGGGAGTTACATCACTGAACAAACTGATGTTAGAGGACAATAGATCCTCACATTTACAAATCAGAATAGTCATACAGGCATTATTTGTGTATGTATGTTCATTGTTCATAAGTCGTACTGCAACATTTAGACTGTGATATAATAGTATGTGATGCATACTATTAATACTTCCCTGGGGTGGTATAACTTTTGGAGATTATTTTATACAGAAACAATATACTTTTCTGGTTTTGCTTTTGGGCAAGAGAGAAAACAAACTGATACTTCTTTTTTCATGAACACATATAAATACATTTTATTATATCTTTGATTTATAGAAAAATGTCAGAATAAATATTAATATATTGACTATTACATAATGGTCAGACTTCGGGATAAGAACATGCTCGCCATATACACATTCTTCAGAGACTCTTGCTGTTTAGTTCCACAAAGCCTGTATGCCAGAAAATTAAACTTTACAGATTTGTCCATTTATAACATGGGCAAACTGGGATAGATCCTCATATAAGCAGTAACAGAGATCTCCTTAACACAAAAAATGTCTTTTGGCCCAATTTGCATAGGAAAGTTGAAGCTTCTCCAAGAAAAGATTACCAGATTTTGTTTCGTTTTGGGGAGCAGGTTGCAATACAATAAATAATACAGAATTTTTTATCCTCCTAATTTCCAGTCCTCTGTTTTTGAATTGCAACCTTAGAATCATTACTCATACAGTCCTTCAATTATTGTTGGAATTAGCTGGTTTAGATATAATTCTACAGAAAATGGAGCATGAAACAGTCTGGAAAACTTCAAAAACATTGAAATCTGGAAGAGTTAGGACTCAAAAATGTCCTCTAATAGGAGGTAACAATTCATTTTTAAAATTGGGAGTAAAGGACACTGATCTCTTTTTCTCATATATACACAGCTTGATATCCATAGAATATTTTGTTTAGCTAGTGTTACTTCTGTGTGCATTTCTAAGGTATATGTATTCTACCTTACTGTGCTTTAATAGGAGTACCTGAAACAACTGCAGAAAATTCGAGAAGAATACCACAGTGATATAAAAGAATTGAGATTTAGAGCAGGAGTACTCCAGGTAACAAACCTCAAACATACACACAGTCATATTTCCCTTTTCTTTATTAAGTTGATATCCTTAATTAGAAACTGAAACGAACATTTTATAAAAATGTTCCCTAGGAGAACCAAAAAATACAAGACAAAACCTATCTTGTGAAGCAAGGGAAAGCTGAGGACCAGTCTGAAACCAAGGATACAGCTGGAACAAGAGAAGAATCACTTCAGGTATCAGTACCATCTCCTGGTCTAAACAGAACTTTTAGTGCAAGTCCTGCATAATCTTTGATTCACTCTCTGTGACAGATGTGAAAAACAGTAAAGCTTAAATCACACTTGATGTTTGCACCGCATGTGAAAATCTCCCTGGGTTCTTTTCATGAATAGCCTGGAAAGTTTCTTTGGCTGAGTCCTGGCTTGTTCTGGTAACTCTTCATCTCTAAATATTAGGATGTACTTTTACTTAATTTCTTTTTGTGGTATATTTCTTTTCCTTGCTTTCTGAGTGAAGTAAATAAAAAGCCACTTACAGTGCAAATCTTTATGAGAAATCTGTACAAAAGATACAGCAATTCATGAAAAGTCAGAGTAACACTGTGTGGGATGTGAGAATCCAGGGTTGTGTGGACTCCTTACTTAAACAAAAATTTAGGAGAAGCAGGAGGAAGAGGCAGAGCCAAAGCTTTCCAGCTATAGGACTCCTTCACTTCTTTCTCATCAAATACTACTGAAGCAATGACAGAATTGTTCCACTTTTACTTTACAGTATTTTCTTTGTGACCACCAGATAAGTTTTCCAGACAACATGGAGTTCTACAGCAACAAGTCCAGTTTTCATCAAGTGAAATGAATGAAAGCCTCAGTTTATGAAAATGAATCTCAGTGTGCAGATTCCCAGTCTATTCTAAAGGGAAAACAGCCCTGATTTAGCTCCTAGGATTCTTCAGGCAGGATTTGCCTCATGTGACGTAGGACTTTTCTGCCTTGTCCTGTAGCAATAGGCAGCTTTCCACATAAACCAGTGACAGACGTTGCTACCCTATTGCAACTGGAATGTGGGCCAAACTGGCCAATATTAGTAGATTCTCTATGGTGATTTTCATGGATCCTGGATCTGGCTTTTACTAAAATGAATTCACACATCACTTGATGGAATAAAGTAGGTTATAGGCAATTAGGGCCATGACAGGACAGGAATTATATTCCCAGTGACTTAATGAGAAATGCACAGTAACAAAACCACCAGCTTTTGCATCTGCTTGCATACAATTATTTGCTGTGCTTTTATCTGACATGTTCTAACGTAGGACATAGGAATATAAAGAGGGGTAAGGTTTGTTTTTTTAATTATTATTTTATTTTTCCTCCTTCTAGGACATGGAAG
Organism: Patagioenas fasciata; assembly: GCF_037038585.1. Lineage (NCBI taxonomy): Eukaryota > Metazoa > Chordata > Aves > Columbiformes > Columbidae > Patagioenas > Patagioenas fasciata. The sequence continues at coordinate 29,873,736 of NC_092520.1, forward strand.
AAAACCTTAAACAAGTGAGACTTCAGGATAGGCAAGACCAAAAAATCATAAAGAAGAAATATAACACAAAGGTATCCATAATTTTTTTTTCCATCTTATATCTGTGCATTTCAAATGATTGTGTTATCAAACTAGCTCTGGAAATCAAGTTATCTGAGAGTCAGTTAAGAGCGCTGGTCTACTGTTAAAAGTTGAAAGAAAGTGGAATCATTAAGAAATGTGTAGCAGAGCTTTTCTGATCATTTGAGGGAGACTCACTTCAGATATTTTCAGATACTCATCAATCCCTACCTACTCATCTTCATATCAAACTGCATTAGTAGTGTATAGAAACTCATGTTGAAGTTTTAAGTGAAGTCAAGTCAGGCTGTTAATTTCTTAACATCCTGTTGTAAAAACAGTCTTCTCTATAGTGCTTTTTAAACTGTAGAAGGGGATGGGAATTGAATGGGAATGCATATAAGATATCAGGAAAGTTTCTGACCATAAAATCTTTGTGAAGTGGCCTAAAGGTCTTTTGTGAAATACTGCATGGAAGCAGTACCGTATTCAGATTTTAATATTGGTTGACAATGAGCTGTAAGAACCAACTCTGTATATTGCAAGGATTGAATTATTATCAAAGACATTTTTCCTTAAAATCAACAATATTCCAGCTCTGTGAACTGGATGCAATTATTTAAAAATATGTATAAACTATATTCAGAGCAATCTATTTTTGTCCAATTTGTTCAAATTTGATCTTGTTAAACTGAAGAAAAATATTGTTAAATAAAATTTTATTTCCATAGAAGAATAATTTTGAAGTTTATAGTTCCATATAAACTGTGTACATTTAATTACTCGGGTTTATTTCATAAAATACATTAATGAAATGTGTGAATTTTCTTTAGGGAGGAATAAAGTTTGAAATTGATTTAGATGTATGTGTTCCTGAGGAAGACAGCATTCAAGAAGCAGAGGTATGCTGTAGTTATATTCAAAGTGTTTACATTAGTTATCTGAAACCATGACAGTAGCTCCATGATCTAAAGTTTAATTGTTTCCATTACCATCATCCTCTAGTTTTTTATAGTGAAGCTTCCTATTGAGGATTTGTTGACGTATTGCATATATCTGACCTTCTTCAAGAGCATAATTGCTTAGAAGAAAATTGGATGATATCTGGGTTAATCTTTCACATGTTAAAATATGGAGTGCACATATTTTGTAAACTGGGATGAGGGGAATAATTAGTCTCAAAACCGACTTAGTCTGCAAATGCCAAATTTATTTGTAAATGATTTTAGTACATTTCTGTTTCTTTTCTCTATTATTGTATCACACAGCAATAATAATATTGTGATAAACCAGCTGTTATGTAGAAAAAGTGGAAGTGATGCTACTGCTCACATGTGATTGCGTTTATTAAAATGACATTTCTGGCTGATTGACATGTAATAGCTACCTACTGAAATTTTTATTAGTATATTAGAATGTTTAAAATATTTGTAACAGTAACATTGAAAATATTTCTTTCTAGTATATATATTCTTAATTTATAAAGCACGATTTTCTTATTGTGTTGTTTCACATCTCTGCAGAGCCCCATGCAGCTCTCTGATACACAAATCACAATGTGACTTCTGAATTCTGCTGCTTCACTTTTTGTTACACAATTTGCCTGTGCATGCCTGAGAATGGCCGGCAAACACCATAAAATGAGAAGTGATGAGTTATTTTCCCATACCTGTTTTCTCTTTCCAGAGTAACCTATTGTTTTTTCAGGTGCTAGATAAACTCGATGAGACTTTGACTTTAGTGGATGGTGAGAATCTTAAGGAGAAATTGGTGGAAGTTTATGAAGATCATATGGACAGAGCTTTGGAAGAAATGTCTGGATACCAAACAGGTATTTCTTGGGGAAATGCAATGCAGAGTGTTAATCCTGAAAATTATGTAGGAGTTAGGTAAATTCAGTAATTCCAGGCTATAGCAAGTTTATCTGATAAGCTCTTGCTTTATATCACATAATATTGTAATCACACCAAAATCTACTCAAAAAATGAAATAACTTTGCCTCCTCATTTTTTTTCCCTGTAGAGTCCAATGACACAGATGATATGAAAGAAAACAGAAAACATTGGCAAGCTGAAGCCCCTCAGACACTGCTGAATTTTTTAGCTGATGCTGATGTCACATCTGTATGTCCTACTGTGGCTGAAAATGAACTTGGTAAGAAAGTTTTGTGTTTCAGTGAAAGTAGGGAGCTGCTAAAATTCAGCCAACCTACTCACAGACCTTTGCCAAAACAATTCCATACCAGAGCGTTCAAATGATCTGGCAGGCTTTTAATTGCAGGACTTCATAATAACTGAGGTTATTGTGTATGTTAAACGAGAATGCAGTCATCATTTTCCCCTCTGTCTAATATTGCAATGATGTTGTGCTGCTCATACATATTAAGAGGGCTGCATTTTATGAATCACTCTGTGGCCAGGGTAACAAGGGCTAAAAGTGCCAGTCTATGCAGCAAATCAACACCGCTTTCTTGGGCCTTGAGTTGATGAAACACAAGAACCAAGGCAGTCAGTTGCCAGTGCCTCCCCAGAGTGCGGTGGAGTTCTGGTTTCATGCTCCACAGACTTGTGTTGCTGCACAGTCCCAAGTGCGTCCTTGCACAGGTGTGGCTGTGGTGATGCTCCCTTTCAGAATAAGGTAATTGCCGTGTTTCTTGCAGTACCAGTGCATATATTCCCAGGCAGATGGGTATCTCCAGTGACTGGTTGCTGCAAACAAGAGGCTCTTCCAGCATTTCAGCATGCTCCAAACACCCTGCATACACAGAAGCAACCTGAAGAGTTTGCATGGACAGTGAAGACCAAGTAGAATATTGTTAATATGCCACTTCTTGTTCATTCTGCCTTAGATGAAAGAGCATAGGCCACAAAAGAAACAGGAATTTCTTTGAAGCTTTTTCAGCCCCAAGAAGGCAACAAGTTTGAGACCTAAGGCTGCTCAATGAAGCTGCATCTGTCTATTCTAGGCCTAATTAAGCAGATACTTGAACTTTTATTTTATTAAAACTGGTATTAGAAATTTTTAGTGATAAATAGCCCAAGCTATTTTTTATCTATGGTATCAATCAGATGCAATACTTATTAAAAATTCAGTATTCCACAAGGGGAAAAACCCAAACAGTTTCCAGCATTACACAAAATGAATAAATCAGTGTCAAGACAAGAAAGTCTGAACCTGGCAAAAGACAGTGCCAAGCCACAGTTATGCTTTCATGACCTGAGAGCTTTCCTGTCCTTCAGCTGAGTGTGCTGCTCTGCCTGAAGACACCCCAGAAAACAGGAAGCAGTGGAAACAAACACCACCAAAGACGCTCCTGAATATCTTAGCAAAAGCAGAGCTGTCTGATGACTCCTTCATCCGGCTCGAAGAAGAAATAGGTAGGATGTTTGTTACTGTAAATTCTACAAGTTTTTCTTTAGTGTATTATTTCTTCTATCATTGGCAGAGGGTCTATGATGAGAACCAGGATTTTGAAGTCTAGTTGCCAAACTAGAAAAACATGTGCAGCCTGTCCCAGCAGCCCCTGCTGTGTCCTGCAGCAGTGAAAGGTCTCTTTTGGGATGTTGCTGTTGTGAACAGCAGGGAAAAGGGCAAACCCTACGTGCTGGCTGTTACTTTCGTATGTAATTCTTTCATTTCCTTGGGCAGATGGACATAAGCTGCTACTGCCAGCAGAGTGGCTGATACCACAAACCTGGATCTGGCCCCTGCAATGGCTGAGGTAGAACTCTGTAAAAACATTTATACAAATACAAATAGCTGTTTTGTAGAACAGCTGTAAATTGTAGTATGTGCTGACCTAAACTACAGTTCTGACTTACTGTACAGCATGGTCCATGCTGATACAGCTGACACAGAAATTAATTTGAACTCACACTGCAGCACACTTTCCTTAAGTAACAAACTGTTTTCAAAATAACATTTACTTTGCATCAAAGTTGTTTGCTAAAAAGCCAGAGTATTTTCCACAGAAAGATGCTGTAAATGTACCTGGACATTGTGTTTTTATACACAATTGCCAACCTACTGAACATGTAATGGGAGAACAGGACTTTTAAGCCAGCTAAATCATACATGTAAATGCCAAGTTTCAACAATTTTATGGGTCATGAGAAATCTTTCATTCGCGACTGTTCAGTCAGCACTCTCCTGCTAATTATGCCTCACATACATTTCCTTATAGCATAACAAGCTCTTTTAAAACTCTAAATCAGCTATATTCCTGTCCTAAGACTAGCTTTATTGCTTATACATAAAAAGCAAACAAACAAACAAACAACCCAAACCACTTTGCACTAGTATCAGTTCATAGGACTGAAGCAAGAATAACTGACACAGGTTTTCTAACTGCTGTTGCTTTTATCAGTTACACTTATTAAAATTTGGCACTCTCAATACGCACTTCTGCCCTGCTACTCAAGCTGATACTGTAGAGTACAGTGTTACCCAAACTGACAAATTTCTGCTGGGTCACATGCAGAATTTAGCTTTATACTAAAACAGCAACTCTTAAAATTGTTCTCCCACCTTCAGGTTTGGGTTGCCCTTCAGTCTTTGAAAACAGCCATTTTTAGGAAGCCATAGGTACAGGTAAACAACAATTTTCAGTCCCAGACAGTACACTTTTATAGTTAGCAAATATACAAATAAAGGAATGTTCCTCTTCCTTTCCAGAAGGGAGATTAACTACGGTGCTTCCAAAAGCAAACAAGGAAGATGATTCAGAAACATATCTTGCTGTTGCTGTTGATGAAAACAGACTTGAGCCGAGATCAGATGATGAAGACACGTAAGTCAAGCACATCAGATAAAAAGTCCATATAACTGCTTTTGTGAAATGGCAGGTTGCATTGTCTGAAGCTTTTCTGCTGTTCTTTCAAATTCATAAATGAAGAAAACTTGCTTGTTTTACAAAGTCTGTTAATTTAACTTTTAATTCTGTAATTTAATATGCCGCAAGCCGATGCTGCCATTAAAAATGTATGCGGAAGTATGAACATGGCTTTGTAATTCCTGTTCTCTTATCTTATAAACACAGGTAAACAGTCTCATGGAGAAAGAAGAAAAGCTCACATCTTAAGTTTCACTTGTATATTCTTTAAAAACTGTTTTAAAAAAATCTCAAAGACCTTGAAAGTAGAAAGGCTTGTAACAAAGACACATTTATTTAATATAATTATCTTGGTTTACTTTACAGAAATTTTGAAGATTCTGAAGATGAACTCAGACATGAGTTGGAGGAATCTCTGGAAAAAGTGGTGACTTCTCCACCAGAGAGAACCATGGAGTCTCCCGTCCTTTCAATAAGTAAACCTCAAACAGATGAAGAAAAGATGAGTTTACCTAGCAAACTACTTGGAACACCTGATGATGATTTAGAAAATAACCATGAGTCATTTAGCATTGACACACATAATGAAAAAGGCGATCAGGAAGCAAGAGCTACATAGAACACCAGCAGTTACTGTTTCAGAACTTAATAAATTGCTTGATATTTCAGCCACATCAGTAACAAAATGTAAGGGTAGCTGACATTAAATGCTGAGTAAATCAACTGCTTTTCAACAGTGCTAAACACTCTATTAAAATTAATAGAAGGTTGTTACTATTTTGTTTGAAGGGAAAAAAAAAATCAGGCTACTTTTCAGATGTCTAAATGTTGAAAAATACCAATCAAGACTGAAATGCCCTTTCATCTCTATTATTCTAAACTACCTGTGACATCTCTCAGTGCTTGGTTGAGCACATTTCTGATTGCATACTCTCTGTAACTGTTTGTGTATCATGTAAAAATGCCTCCTAGCCAGTCTGTCGTATTTCCCTAGCGCAATCAACTTCTTGTTGTACACTCTTGCAGTTTTTCTTGATCTCCATGTACTGCCAATACAGCTTTATAATGCATGGTTCATTTACACAGGACTGACCCTACGTAGTATCACCAACTGCTCTGCACTTTTGTATAGTAGCCGTAAAAGGGTCTATTAACACAATGAGAAATGTGCATTCCTCAGTTTCTAATAAAACATGGAACAATCGGTTCTTCCAAACATCTTTTTTCACATACGAAGTTTCACATGATCCAGACGAGGTTTAAACAGAGGGAGAACCCCAGTCTGAAGCTTGATTTCAGTAGCTTTTTGCACTTCTCTTGGTTTGCTAAAATATAAAATACTGTTTTGATGGCTCAAAAAAGGACTGTATGTTTTTCCATTTTTGATACAAAAGCAGATGTCCAATTTTTGAACATTTTGTTCACTGTGTTCTCAGCTATAAGCAGTAATTTAGGGCTTTACCATTCATATTTGTATAGCATTTAATTATCCCCTCTAATCTAGACCCTTCTGTTCCATTAGAACAGAGAACCTTTCAATAGAATACAGTTGGAAAAATACCATTAAGTTGTCATCCCGTGAAAGGGCATGAGGAAATTGCTAATATGAGGATCATAGACAAATGCAATTATTACACTTATTAAAAAGGAAACTGCTAAAACCACTGTATGATTAACCTAAAGGAATCACTGTAGGTAATGAAATCTACAAAACCACAATTAAATGCCCACATAATATATTTTTGCCACACAATGGGGGACAGCAAATTGAAAATGTGCTACAGATTCTGGGAAAAGAATGAGGGTACGAAAGCAATCAAAGTGTTGACTTTAAAAAGTGTGACTGTGGGTGGAGAGTCATGAAATGAGTGGAGATGGAAAGTATATTCAATGAATAAAAACGTAGTTCTGTTACCAAGGAATTAGGATGGTTCTATGTATCTAGAGGTTTTTGCACTGCACTGTACTGTCATGTAGTCAACACAGAAAATTTTCAGGAGGATTTCTTTCCCAGTAAAAAACCCCTCTATTACATAAAGAACATCTCCTAACAGAAAGAAAAAAAATAATCTCTTTACTGAAACAGATCATAGAGTATTTACAGGTATTTACATGTATTTACAGGTAAAACACAGTCAAATATAAAAAGTTAATTTTATTCAGTACATTTTTATTCATATACATTTATTTAAATAATGGGTCCACAGATAACAGGAATGTCTCTTCGAAATGCTGGTCAGAAAACCTGTGCACAGATCGACGAGCATTTTCTCTGATCTCTAACCTTTTTTCAGGAGACAAAGACAGGATATAAGCCATTGTCTCAGCGTAATTGTCCTCATTTTCTGCAAGGAAGCCTGTAATATGTCCTTCGTAGGGTACCACAATATCTAATTTGGGGCCTCCAGAATTGTGAGCCAGGATAATGGTGCCAGCTGCCATACATTCAACTACTCCTGTAAAAGATACAAAATATTCTGATATGAATGTGCACATCACGTACTTTGACTTTGTATCGGGCACCGGCAAGTTAAAACTGCAGTAAAATTCACCCAGAATTATAAGTTACCATAGCTTGCCATTCTAGATCAGTGTGAAAAAAACAGAGTAAATGGTCTCATCAGATGAACAAATTTAATTTTTTCAGTCCCAAGGATAGAAATGATGGCTTCTCTTAAACATGGAAAATCTAAAATACATATCAGATCTAATGTGTTAAATTCCAGTTCTTGTAACATACTTGATTTACCTGAGATGGATTATATCACCAGTATATACAGTGAAAAAAAAGCTATATATTGAAACAAATTTAAAGATAAACATAGAAGGTAGCTCTGTGACAGAACACTGCATAGTTCTGGTTTGCTCTGTAGCAGAACACTGCACCACTTTTATGGTATGGTGGCAGCTGCAAAAAAGAAGTAAAAATTAGAGCTGAACATGTATTCTGCATTCATTTTCTCATTGACACTCAAGATTTTTAACATTTAGAAAGATACTCTGAGAGAAAAGCTGACTATGCATATTTCAATCTGATAGTCAGAAGTTCAGTATTTTGCAGATTAACAAATCCTTAAAGGTTTTGACTATTCAGCAAGACAAACTAGTAAAAATGTGTATCACTGCACCTGTATTTTTAAGAGAGTAAGTTTTAATGAAATAAGAATCTGATGGCAAGCTCTCCTCAGCCAAAATCAGTGGGATAGGAATGGCATAGAATGTATACATCTACTCTCCTCTATGGTTCCACAACAGACCTCAGAAATCACTTTAACTGCTGATTCTTCTCAGTTTTGATTTTTTAGTTCCCCTAACTTGAAAATTGCCCACTATAAATAATGCTCCGAAGTTTTAGAACATGTTTTTCACAGGTAAAAAGACATTGGAGATGAAAGTGAAATTCAAAATCACAGTGTCATCGTATCACTTAAAAAAAATAATTAATTTAACTTTTGCGGAGGAAAATATACGAGAAACCATTATTTCCATTTTGTGGCAGTTGCTTATAGGAGACAGTTCAAAGTAAATTTTTTTATACCAAGTTCCTACAGACTATAAACTACTACTCCTGATACTTACTTAACTTTCTGAGAAAGTCTGATGACATTAACTGCAGTTTAGTCACATTCTAGCCAACTACAGCACCCGTCCGCTCAGCAGGATCTGCAGGAGATTCGCACCCCTGAAACAGCAGTGAGAGCCCCACAACACACCCAAGGATTTCCAATGGTAGTCAGGGCATCTGGAACACACGCCAAGTCTCCACACATGGATGTCTACACGTGAACCGCGTGTGAGCTTCCCCTGCGGCCAGTGGAGCCAACGGGGCACAATCCATGGTGTGTAACAGAAGTGCCTGCTGCCTTCTGAGGCTCCATTGGGTACACAAGGCACCTGCATAAAGCTGGCAAACCTCCCATGGGACCTCAGGGCAACCCATGTCCTTGCAGAGCCATAGCTAGAGGTCAGGCTCAACAACCCGGGCAGCCCAGATGAGACAAACTGGCTGTTTAGGTCACCATAGGGTGCCCATAAGCAAGAGTCTATGATGTCTACAGTGCTTCAGCTTGCACTGCACTACCTAGTGGTCTGTCATGTGAATTGGTCCTCAGGCTCCACCTCAGCTACATCACCTCTGAGAACAGCAACTGGACACCTGCTTGGCATGCAGACCTCTATAGAATCAGCATCATTTTGGTTGGAAGAAACCCTCAAGATCACTGAGTCCAAACATTAACTTAACAGTCACTAAATCATGTCCCTAAGAACCTCATCTATACATCTTTTAAACACCTCCACGGATGGTGACGCCACCACTTCCCTGGGCAGCCTGTTCCAATGCCTGACAACCCTTTCCCATAAAAAACTTTTCCTAATACCCAATCTAAACCTCCCCTATGCATAGACACATACTTTGAGGAGCCTTAACCATGCACTGAAGCCCTCCCCAACTGTGTCCCTAGCTGGGGACAAATGGCTGAACACAGGGGAAGGATACTGACCGATCCCGAAGTGCTCATTCCACATCGTGTGCAGGCCGATGGTGGCCTCAGCCAGGTGTGTCTTTAGCTCCTCAAAAGGAATGTTTATTCTGAATGTCACGTCATTACTAACTCCCAACTCTACACAAAGACGTTTAAGGTTATCCACACGCTCTTTATCTTGCTGGTTACGACAGCCTCCAATTAAGATAAGCTTCAATGATGGCTTCTGCCCAAGCCTCTTCTCCTTCAGCAATTTAGCAAAGGCTCGGATTTGCAAAGGATGATCTTTT